>NC_050502.2:6794539-7094539 GCF_012460135.2 Molothrus ater
GAGCCACAAACCTTTGTTATCATTCTTTGCTATTCTATTCTTAGCCAGCCTTCTGATGAAACCTTTTCTTCTATTCTTTTAGTATAGCTTTAATGTAATATATACCATAAAATAACAAATCAAGCCTCCGGAAACACGGAGTCAGATCCTCGTCCCTTCCCTGGGGCCCCTGTGAGCCCGGGCACAGTCACTCATCCTCTTCTGCTCCCCAAGCCTCTCCCAGCAGACATGCCAGGAGAACGTGCCAGCTCCTCCAGCAGCTACATCCTGTGCACCTCTGCAGGGCCAGCCGGCCATTGCAGCTGCAAATCAAAATTAATTAAACCTTGTTTACCATTTGGAATTAGTGAGCTAATGAATATCATACCTCTGAGGCATCCATCTTGGTCAAATATATTGTGCCTCACAGCTGTTGTTTTCATCTAGATTAGGTTTGCTCCAGGTTTTATGAAGATGTCTACAAAGTAATAAACCCTGCACTTATTTGACTCAAAAAAAAATTATAAAATTTTTATTAGCTTCCAAGGAATTAGGTTTTCTAGTTTTTGCCTGGCAATAAAAGTTGATTTGTTCTCTATCTGCCTGATCGAGTACTTGGGTGCTGGCTATTACTTAAACCTAATGACTTTTTAAAAGACATTAGGGTTGTCTCCTGTGAGCAAACACACTGCCTTTGTGGAACTGCACACTGATTACTCTGTTATAAATGTGGTCACACCTCTGCTATTAAATTTTACCTGCATAAACAATTCCAATACGTAGAAATGCTGCTATACAATTATTTATACCCACTTTATTAAGGTTATTTTTTCAGCAATTGTGGCACTTTCAAATCTGCCATGGCTTATTTAGTGCCAAGTGACAGAAAATCCAGTGTGCCATGGGGAAGCATCACTTTCAGCCCTGTCTCTGTGGCCACCTGGATTTATTTACCGCTGAGGGTGACAACAGAGAGCAGACAGACAGGAGATAGCAGTCTGTCCTGCCAGAGACCTTCCTCAGCTGCTCCCGGGGCAGGTTCTGCTGCCCAGCTTTTCTTTCTTTTCTTTTCTTTTCTTTTCTTTTCTTTTCTTTTCTTTTCTTTTCTTTTCTTTTCTTTTCTTTTCTTTTCTTTTCTTTTCTTTTCTTTTCTTTTCTTTTCTTTTCTTTTCTTTTCTTTTCTTTTCTTTTCTTTTCTTTTCTTCTCTTCTCTTCTCTTCTCTTCTCTTCTCTTCTCTTCTCTTCTCTTCTCTTCTCTTCTCTTCTCTTCTCTTCTCTTCTCTTCTCTTCTCCTTTTCTCTTTCCTGTGCCCCTGATGCTCACAGCCTCTCCCAGGGCAGGTTCTCTGCCCGTGCTGCAACCCTGGCCAGGGGCAGGGCGTTCTCCTCCCTGGCACTGGGGTTTGTCTGTTCCCTGCCCTGCAGTGAATTCCTGGTGCCCAGTGCGTCTCAGTGGGGCTGTGTCTGAGCTCCTGGCACAGCCCTGGCAGGAGCAGCCCTGTCACAGCAATTCCAGCCCCTGATGGGGCTCCAAGAGAGCCGGGAGGGATTTTTGTGAGGGCTTGGAGTGACAGGACGGGGGGAAACGGCTTAAACTGAAAGGGAGAAGGTTTGGATCAGATATTAGGGAGAAATTCTTCCCTGTGAGAGTGCTGAGGCCCTGGCACAGGTGCCCAGTGAAACTGGGGCTGTCCTGGGTCCCTGGCAGTGTCCAAGGCCAGACTGGACAGGACTTGGAGTGACCTGGGACAGTGGAAGGTGTCCCTGCCCTGGCAGGCGGTGGGACTGGATGGGATTTAAGGTCCTTTCCAACAAAAGCCATTCCAAGCCTGTGTGATGCCAGGAGCAGGGGCAATGCCTCGGCACAGGGCTGCATGGACACTGCTCTGTCCCTTGGGAATGGGCTCCATCAGAGCCTGGGGAGCTGTGATCCACCCCCGGGCAGCCCAAGGGGACACACCTCACCCAGCAGCACCTGCAGGGGATTGCACCTCGTGCTGCAGCCCTGGCAGAGCCCTGGCCAGAGCAGCGTGCACTGCAGCGGGCTCCCCTTCCTGCCACACTGCCAGGCAGGGCGGGGATACTGAACTCCTGAATGAGCCCCAGCCATTCAGGCAGGCTCTGGGGAGCAGTGCAGCTGCACACAGCTGTCTGGCACGCAGGACTCTGCAGGGAGGGTCCCTGAGCAGGACTCAGACAGGTTCATTATGTGAGCAGTGCAGCTGCACACAGCTGTCTGGCACACAGGACTCTGCAGGGAGGGTCCCTGAGCAGGACTCAGACAGGTTCATTGTGTGAGCAATGCAGCTGCACACAGCTGTCTGGCACACAATCACCCTGCAGGGAGGGTCCCTGAGCAGGGCTCAGGTTCATTGTGTGAGCAGTGCAGCTGCACACAGCTGTCTGGCACGCAGGACTCTGCAGGGAGGGTCCCTGAGCAGGACTCAGGTTCATTGTGTGAGCAATGCAGCTGCACACAGCTGTCTGGCACACAAGCACCCTGCAGGGAGGGTCCCTGAGCAGGACTCAGGTTCATTGTGTGAGCAATGCAGCTGCACACAGCTGTCTGGCACGCAGGACTCTGCAGCTCTGCAGGGAGGGTCCCTGAGCAGGACTCAGACAGGTTCATTATGTGAGCAATGCAGCTGCACACAGCTGTCTGGCACACAGGACTCTGCAGGGAGGGTCCCTGAGCAGGACTCAGGTTCATTGTGTGAGCAATGCAGCTGCACACAGCTGTCTGGCACACAAGAACCCTGCAGGGAGGGTCCCTGAGCAGATGAAGCCCAGCCCAGGCCTGTGTCTGGCTCTGTTGCTTAGCACTTGTTGCCACGCTACAGAGCCAGGGCACTGTCCCTCATCCCCCTGGGCTCTGGAGCCCTGGCATTGCAAGGGGAAAACGCCTGCACTGGGGGCAGACCAGCTGGTTTCAGCATGCAGAGGAGGCCAAAGCGAGAAATGCACACAAAAATTCAGTTCTGGTGCTTTCCAGAGCTGGCAGGGGCAGAAGGGGAGGAGGGAGAGGAGCGAGCTGTGTCAGGGACGCTTAACCATGGGGGTGACCTTGCTGCTGCTCCTCTTTGCCTTTGAGCTCCCCATAAATCCGACACTTAGCTCTGTTATTGCTTATTTATGGCTCCATCTGACTGCAGGGCTGGGCAGGTCCCAGCGCTGAGCTCACCCCAGAGAGCATCCCAGGGAAGCAGAGAGCAGAGAATGGGAGCAGAACGGCCCTGCTGGGGACCTGCAGCTCCACACAAATGTTACCCAGCCATCTGCTCGAACCAGCTGAACTGCTGTCCCTTTGTGCCTTTGGAGCAGGCTTCACTCCCTGGCAGCATCACTGCTCAGAGCCGGGCAGGGCTGGCACCAAGGGCTCTTTGTGCCCTGAGCTGCGGGTCCCCGAGGCACCCTGGGCTTGGCTGGGCTGGATCTGCAGCCTCTAACCCCAGATCCCCGGGGCTGGGGCAGGGGGATGAGCTGCTGGGGCCTCAGGATGCTCACAGGGTCTGGGTGTTTCTGCAGCTCAGCCACCTGGAGAGGCAGCTCTGCAGAAAGTGGCCTGGTTGTGCCGGAGTGCCCGTGGGAGGGCAGAAAGGCGAAGGCAGCAGTCACTGTGGGCTGTATGGCCCCAAACAGGGCCAGTGCCTCAGGTTGGGCTGGGCTGTGCCTCGGCTGTGCCTGTGGGAGGGCAGAAAGGCAAAGGCAGCAGTGACTGTGCGCTGTATGGCCCCAAACAGGGCCAGTGCCTCGGGCTGGGCTGGGCTGTGCCCGTGGGAGGGCAGAAAGGTGAAGGCAGCAGTGACTGTGTGCTGTATGGCCCCAAACAGGGCCAGTGCCTCAGGCTGGGCTGTGGGAAGAAAACCATAGGAAAACAAACTTTCATCTAAACACTAAAGCTTCACTTTTATGATCATTATGATTTTCAACTCCCTTACCTGTTCCTGCATTCATTTCCATCCAGGATAATGAGGGTCACATTTGCAGAGAGTGATTTAATTACAGGAACTTTTGCAAAGCAAGGAGTCTTTTTTTCTTTAATCCAGACTGTTAGCAATTCCCCACATACTTATGTTCATTTTGAGAATCAATAAAGCACAAACATGTCTAATTACCCTAAAATATTTTGCAAAATCAGAAGTCAGATTAGATTTTGCTTAAGCATCAAATGGAAATTTTAATGTCCACCAGAATAGATATGTTACCCTCGGGTCCTAAGATTTTCACTTACATGCTTGATCATACATTATAATGAAGGTTTGTAATAACATTAAAACCTTCCTGAATGCATTTTCTGTATAATTTACTTTTTCCCCACTTTCTATTGCACAGAGGTCCAAGTATCATTACTCAGAAAAATAATGTACAGCTGCTTTTCTTGTCCTGTTCCCTGAATTTACTTGCTGATGAACATCAGCCTGAAATATTTTGATGATTTAATTAAGGCCTTACTAAAAATACTTCAACTGCATTGTAATTCTTCCAAAAAGGGGGAGAGCTGCGTGGCTGCCCTTTCTGTTCTGCACAGGGAGTGAAGCTGGGCAGGAATTACCTCCCCTGCCCTTGACAGCCCCGCCAGCTGAGAGCAATTTCCAGCCAGCCCTGTGATTCTCCAGCCCCCCTTGCCACGGCTGGGGTCTGGGGGGCACGGTGGGCCCTGACCATGAACACAAATTCTCCCCTTGCCCTGTGCCCTCTGCCCAGCTCCTCCAGTGCCTGAGCACCAAGGGCCACTATGGTAAAGTGGACATGGGGGTAGACCAGCCCTCTCGTTTCCTAGCACCCAGAAAAGCAGGAAATGAACCTGCACTAGAGGAATCAAAATCCCCCATGCTTCCTTTATCAGGTAGGGCCAGCTAAACAAGATATCGGGCCCATACCCCGAAAATGATGGTTCAACCCCTTCCCCTGCTAATGAACCCCCAGGCAAAACCAAGAGAGATCCTAGGAACAGCCATTACTGTCTGTAATGTAATGCAATGTTCCCTGTGCCCAGGGCTGAGCTGCTGACCCGTCTGGACCATGCACACAAATTCTCCCCCTGGATCATCACTGTAAATTCTGTCCCTGGACCATCACTGTAAATTCTGTCCCTGGACCATCACTGTAAATTCTGTCCCTCCCCTGCTCCCTGTGCCCTGCCTGGCTCTGGGGCTCAGCTCAGGCTCCCAGGGCTCCTTCTTTCCCAAGGAGGGTCCCAGCCCCTCTCCAGCCCCTCCTGGGCAGCCCCAGAGAGGACACAGAGGCTTCCCAGGCTGGGCTGCAGTGCCTGGCTGCCCATTCCAGCACAAAACCGTGACCTCTCAGGGCTCAAGCTGCCCTGACAGGAGTTTCTTTCCTCACCCTCGGTGTTCCTGCCACTCAATATGGGAACAGCCACGTCAGGAGAGCCTTTGCCTTGCTGTCCTTGGATTTTCCAAGCCCTGACAGCTCAAGAGATAACTCAGTGCTGGTCTGGTTTTCTGTAAAGTGCAAGTGACCCTCATTTCCACATCCCTCCTTCCCCTTAATTGCTTCGTTCTCTTCCAGCCCCTCAGCCTGTTAAACCCAATGGTTTTGCTCTGCACATCACAAGCTGATCCCGCTCTTGAAAAGAGTCAGTTGAATTCTTTTTGCTGCTTTTGTATTGCAGATTTATGCAAAATTTATAAACAAAAAAGTCCCAAGCAGAAATCTCATTTTTTAAATTCTAAAAATATTCAGAACAAGACTTGTGGAACATCAGGAATAATGATTCGATGATTCAATCCAGATAGATTCCAACAGCAAGGAGAAAAAAAAGAACTTCTTGAGAATGGCAGATAGAGAAATGACTACATTACATATAAAATAAGTGTGTTAAACTTCCTAACTTATTAGACTTCCTGCCACAGATCTATGAAATGGGATGCAAAGAGGCACTGAGTGCAAACCAAAGCTCTCCTCTCAAATGAAGCCACCAGGAGAGTGCCCATGGCTGTCCCCATGTCCCCACGGGCTGGAGGCAGGGCTGGGGGAGCCAGGGAGACCCAGGAGCCACCTGGGAGCACACAGGAGACCCAGGAACACACCTGGGAGCACACAGGAGACCCAGGAACACACCTGGGAGCACAAAGGTGACCCAGGAACCACCTGGGAATACACAGGAGACCCAGGAACACACCTGGGAGCACACAGGAGACCCAGGAACACACCTGGGAGCACACAGGAGACCCAGGAACCACCTGGGAGCCCACAGGAGACCCAGGAACCACCTGGGAGCCCACAGGAGACCCAGGAACACACCTGGGAGCCCACAGGTGACCCAGGAACACACCTGGGAATACACAGGAGACCCAGGAACACACCTGGAAGCACACAGGTGATCCAGGAACACACCTGGAAGCACACAGGTGATCCAGGAACACACCTGGGAACACACAAGAGACCCAGGAACACACCTGGGAATACACAGGAGACCCAGGAACACACCTGGGAATACACAGGTGACCCAGGAACACACCTGGGAATACACAGGAGACCCAGGAACCACCTGGGAGCACACAGGAGACCGAGGAACACACCTGGGAACACATAGGTGACCCAGGAGCCCCTCTGGGAGCACACAGGTGACCCAGGAGAGGCTGTTTCATGGAAGGGACACAGGTTCAGGTTTCTCCTCCTTGTTCCAGGCTGTGTGTCAGCCAAGGACACCTGGGGAAGTGTCCAGGGCCAGGCTGGACAGGGCTGGAGCGCCCTGGGCAGTGGAGGTGTCCCTGCCATGGCAGGGGTGGCACTGGGTGGGCGCTGAGCTCCCAAACCCCGCTGGGGTTCTGTGATCTCCATCAGGACCCTGGGCAGAGCCATGGACACATCCCACTTGGTAAAGGAAAGAGGCTTTGGGGACTGCAGGATTTTTCCCTTTATGGCAAATTTATACTTGGGGCGGTAGTGCCGCTCCTGGAGAGTCAGCCAGGTCCCTAATGGAGTTTTCAGAGGTCCCAGGCTGCATTGATTTCGTGCCCATCTCCACCTTTCAGGGCTTCAGCACACTTTGGAATCTGGCCTGAGGATCTCCACTGCAGCTTATCTTGGCAGAGCCTTCATTTGAGATGTGGGGCCAAATCCTCAGCTGCGATAAATCACTGACACGGGTGGCACTGTGCTGATTTGCACCAGTCACAGAGCTTAAATTAAAATTTAATTGAAAACTTAAGCTGTCATTAATTTTCAATGAATGACTTTTGCAAGAATGCAGCCAGATCTCCACCAGCTCAGCCTGCTGCCTGGCCATCTCCAACAGAGAACAAAGCAATGCTGATTGCCACAGCCATGCCTGGTGTGCTCTGATCCTCTGCCTTTACCTTTGCCTCCAGCCCTGTCTGCCAGCACAGCCCCTGTGATCCTTTGTATCAGGAGATCAGCTATTTCCATGCAAATCTCCTTGTTATCCTCACCCTCTCCTGCAGGGTAATTGACTTTCTGGGGCCTGGGCTGTATCCTGGCTTCCCCAGCTGGGGCCTCTATTATGTTCCATCCTGCATTAAGTGTTGCCCTAGAAATGCAAGCAAAAAGCAGGAATTTACAAGATAAGGGGTGTATGTGTGTGTGTGTGCTCATCTGCTGGGCCACACACGCAAACAGTGATGGATACAGCAGGATATTGGTTTAAACAGCATAATAAATTAATTTGGACTTAAGCATAAAGATCAGGGAATATCCTGAGCCGAAAGGGACGCACAAAGATGACCCAGTCCAGCTCCTGGCCCTGCACAGGACACACAAAAACCCCTCCCTGTGCCTGGGAGCCCCGTCCAAGCCCCAAAGGAGCCCTGGGAGCCCCGTCCAAGCCCCAAAGGAGCCCTGGGAGCCCCGTCCAAGCCCTGCAGGAGCTCTGCAGCCTCGGGCAGGGCCCTTCCTGGGAGCCTGCTCCTCCTGCAGCCATCCCCAGCAGCCCAGCAGGGAGGGCAGGATGACTGATGGGAGAACTGATCTAATTTCCCAATTGGTTAATCCCAAATTAAAGCCCTTGTGGTGAGATTTAGCTCTGTGGTAGTGTGGAGCCACGGTCTGAAGCAGAGCCCAGCTCCTGATGGAGTGAGTGCCATTAGCAGGGTGCCCTCGTTAGGCAGCACCTCTGCTCCTGCAAATGAAGAAAAATCCTTTGGGCAGATGTAATGGGGCATGGAAAGCACAGCCACGGCTCCAAAGTTGGTGATTTCAGATCACTGTGGCTCTGTGCAGCTGCAGGAAACAGGGATTGTGCTGGTGAGGTTTTAAAGTAACACAGAGACAGAATTGTGCTGGGATTTTCGGGAGGGGAAGTGTTTTTGGCCCTGTAAGTCTGTGCAGGACTGGCTTCATGCTAGAACAAGCTTTGGAGAAAGATGTTGAGAGGCAGAGGTCAGGGGACAGGGCTCAGAGACAGGAACTGAGGGGATAATTGGAGAAGGGGGAGCTGGCAGCTGCCTCTGATGGGGGGCTGAGGCAGAGGAGGGGTTTCCATCAGTGCTGCTGAGTGGAGACAGAGGGAGGGATGGATGGATGGATGGATGGATGATGGATGGATGGATGGATGGATGGATGGATGGATGGATGGATGGATGGATGATGGATGGATGGATGGATGATGGATGGATGGATGGATGGATGGATGGATGGATGGATGGATGGATGGATGATGGATGAATGATGGATGGATGGATGGATGGATGGATGGATGGATGGATGGATGGATGATGGATGGATGATGGATGGATGGATGATGGATGGATGGATGGATGGATGGATGGATGGATGGATGGATGGATGGATGATGGATGAATGATGGATGGATGGATGATGGATGGATGGATGGATGATGGATGAATGATGGATGGATGGATGGATGGATGGATGGATGGATGGATGGAGGGATGGATGGATGGATGGATGGATGGATGATGGATGAATGATGGATGGATGGATGGATGGATGGATGGATGGATGGAGGGATGGATGGATGGATGGATGGATGGATGATGGATGGAATCGAGGGATGGATGGATGGATGATGGATGGATGGATGGATGGATGGATGGATGGATGGATGGATGGATGATGGATGAATGATGGATGGATGGATGGATGGATGGATGGATGGATGGATGGATGATGGATGGATGGATGGATGGATGGATGGATGGATGGATGGATGGATGGATGATGGATGGATGGAATCGAGGGATGGATGGATGGATGGATGGATGGATGGATGGATGGATGGATGGATGATGGATGGATGGATGATGGATGGATGGATGGATGGATGGATGGATGGATGATGGATGGATGATGGATGGATGGATGGATGGATGGATGGATGGATGGATGGATGATGGATGGATGGATGGATGATGGATGGATGATGGATGGATGGATGGATGGATGGATGGATGGATGGATGGATGGATGGATGGATGCCACAGCACTCAGGCTTCCTTCCCCTTCCCTGAGCCCACGGAGGCGTTTCAGCTGGATTCGCAGTGGTGTTACTGCCAGCTCTAATAAACAGCTCAGACAAACAGCACCTGCCCAGCTCCTGCAGCCTCACACTTGCCCAGACACTCGGGCGATGGGATGGAGGGCAGCACCTGTGCTCCGCTCCCAGGCTGTTGGAGCAGCGTGCAGGGGCATCCAAGCCCTGGCCGCTGCTCTCAGGTGCTCTCCCCTTTCCACAAACCCAATTCCCCAATTCCCCAATTCCCCAATTCCCCAGTTTCAGGCTGCAGGTAGTTCTGCATTTGTCATGGCCTCAGCAGGGCCTGGTTATCCCCGCAGCTTGTTGGGAGCAGCGGTAGGGATGGATTTGCTGTGAAGCCAAGGGCATTGATTTCTAGCTTGACATCAGTGTTAACTTCAAATAAACTTTCCCAATTTGGCAATTTAGGGCAGGAATGGATGGAACAGTTGGGAGAAACAAAGAAAAACAGCAAATAAAATAGGCAGGGATTCGGGTGGACCATTTATCCTCCGCTCCTGCTCCAGGAGGTGCTTGGTGCTCTCAGGTCAGCCCTTGCAGGCACATCCAGCTGCACTGGCAGAGGCCTGCACTCCACTCTCTGTGGCCATCAAGGACCAGGAGGTGCTGGAGGTGACCCCGAGGGTCCCTGAGGAGAGCCCCCCTCACCCAGTGCTCACGAACAGGGGAGCCTCGTTCCCCTCTCCTCAGCCACCAGACTCCTGCACGAGCAATGTGCTTGTATTCCAACTGCTTTAGAACCACTTGAGATTATCAGTTTTCCTGCCTGTCTGCAAAGTCGTCCTGGCTTGAGGAAATTCCCTGGCTGTCCCCAGTTTCCTGGCTGGCAGAGGATGGGCAAGGGGTGCCGACAGTGATCATTGCTTGGCCAAAAACCCTTCCAAAGGGGAGGAAAAAAGGGCAAAATAGGGGAGGATGGAAGTTGAAGAAGAAGCTGTTGTTCTCTGGATGTTTGTGAGAGGAAAAGAGAACTGATTTTTCCAGCAGGTAGGCATAGGAGAAAAAAAAAATTCAAATTGATCAAAAAATTAAATATTCATAGGACATTATTCATCAAGATTCATCTTGCCAAGTGGGTGAAATGAGGCAAGGGAAGAAATTAGCTTGCTTGAGAGTGTCAAAGTGATTATGTGATTAAATTGCAATTTATAATTTCTCCTTCAAAAGTGTTACTCCTTGATTTGTATTTCTGCCCCCTCTCTATTTTCCCAAGTCTCCCTTTCCTTGTGTGTGTGACCAGTGAACAGCCAGGGCTGGTCTGAAACGCCTCAGGCACCTCCTGCCCACCCCTGTGCAGGGCCAGGGCACTCCTGCGCCCAGCACATCCCTGCCAGCATTCCCCACTGTTTATTTTCCTTCCCATGACCATCCTCCCCATCCCCACAGCTTTATTTATTCATTTATTTATTCATTCCTCTCTGCTGCTCAGCCTCTCAGACTGCTGTACCGTATAATCCATCTTCCTGCTGGATCTGTGAGCAGATTTGGTGCAGAAAACCCCATTTGGGTGCTTGTTTCTGTAACCCCCAGTGCTGGGGAGGCTGCAGCTTCCACTCCACCCTTTGCTCAGCACATCCCAGGTGTGCTCAGCACAGGCAGCCAAAGCAGGGAATAACCCTGCTCTAATATTTCACCCTCATTTCAGAGCTCTCACTGTTGTCGCAGTACCTACCCCAGAAAGTGGAGCTGCTTCCTCCTGCTGCCCAAAAAGGATTTATTGGCATATGCTGCCTGCTTGAAAAAAACACAACCACTATTAATTCCTGGCTTGTTTATGAACAGCACAAGGCTTGCACAGGTTAATTAGTTGAAGTAGGCTTTTCTTCAAGTGAATGAGCAGGCGCAGGGTTTATGGCTCTGTCGCCCAGTTTATTTGTTCACTTTCTGTTTTATTTGGAAATACACTCACACAACGATAAACGGAATCAGCCATGACGAGGCTTCTGTCTGCAGCAAACGTCTGAGCGCTGCCAGGTAGGAACCCACGGCACACTTGGAGCTCTCAGCTGCAGGAGCTGGGCTTGTCTCCAGAGCGGTGCCAGAGATGTCTGGGGACAGGGACAGTGCCCAGCTGCAGCCAGGAGAGCTGGGGGACAGCAGAATGGCTGGGGAAATGAGAGTGTGGGGTGGGGGACAGGAGAATGGCTGGGGAAATGAGAGTGTGAGGTGGGGGACAGGAGAATGGCTGGGGAAATGAGAGTGTCAGGTGGGGGACAGGAGAATGGCTGGGGAAAGGAGAGTGTCAGGTGGGGGACAGGAGAATGGCTGGGGAAATGAGTGTGGGGTGGGGGACAGGAGAATGGCTGGGGAAATGAGAGTGTGAGGTGGGGGACAGGAGAATGGCTGGGGAAAGGAGTGTGGGGTGGGGGACAGGAGAATGGCTGGGGAAATGAGAGTGTGAGGTGGGGGACAGGAAAATGGCTGGGGAAATGAGAGTGTGAGGTGGGGGACAGGAGAATGGCTGGGGAAATGAGAGTGTGAGGTGGGGGACAGGAGAATGGGGAAAATGACAGTGTTGGGGGCTCTGTAGAACCACAGAAGAGGGTTGGAAGGGATGTCTGGACGTCCAATGCCCTGCCCAGGCAGGGTCACCTGGAGAGGGGACACAGGGACACATCCAGGAGGGTCTGGGATGTCTCAGAGAGGGACACCCCAGTTCTCCAGGGCTCTGCACCCTCCTGCACAGAAATTCTCCCAGGGTGAGGGTGGGGCAGTGAGCAGAGGCCCAGAGAGGACAGGCAGCTGCTGAAAGCCAACAAGGAAATCTCATAAAGCACAGGTTTGGGCTGACAGAACTGGGAAAACTCAAGGAAAACTCAGCCCGATTAAACTGCTTTAAATCCCTTTACTTGGTCGTTTCTGCTTCACTTGCAGGACATCATTATCATTACTCAGCATTGGCAAGCCATTACTCAGGGGTTCTGGGCCACGATTGTCCCACAAAGCTGATGGGCCGCACTGATCAGTGGGGTAAGGACTGGGCTGTGCACAGCCCAGGTTCTGCATTTGTCTCATTGTCAGGGCTGTGTTTGCAGCCCAGGCTTGGCAGTGAGTCATGCCAAGTGCTTTCATGTCACTTCTCACACAGCACAACTCAGCATCTGCATCCCCTGCCCTGACCAAAACCAGCGACAGATGCAAAGTGAACTTGGGCTGCTTTGAATGTCCCCCCATCCCAGGTGCCGATGGGAGGCACTCCCAGGGAGTCCCTGAGCTGATGGCAGAGGCAGTTTGGGAGTTATGGCACAGTGTGGCCACTTTGGAATGCCAAGGAGCAACTTTTGATGTTGTGTTAATTAATTATTTGTGTAATAGGAGCCCTTTGCCGCCCCAGGTAGGAACAGGGGCACGAGGGCTGTGAGGGGCCCCTGCCCAGAGCACCCCACAGTGGAGGTGGGAGCCCGGGGGTTCCATCTGGAGCAGCCCAGTGCATTGTTCTTCACTGAATGCCAGCGTTTGATGGTGCTGGGGGGAACAGCATCCCTCTGGATGCTCAAGGGATGCAGACAAGATCCTCACCTGCTCCCCAGGGTCACGCTCAGAAATGCTACTTGCACAAAACAGTAGGAATGAGGCAGTAGGAAATTAAATATGCTTATTAGAGCTAAAAATAGCAGCTCTGTTCTTTGGTGATGCATGAAAAAAAGCCCCTTGTACCAGAAAAACACTTTGGGCCTCTGCCAGGCAACAGATGCGAGGAACCTCTCGCAGCCCCGCTGGTGCTGCTGCCTCCAAACCTGGGGCTCCTATTTTTAGCAGCAGATCAATGCAGCTTTTCTGCCCACCGAGGAGAAGGCAGGTGTGAGGAAGGCTGGGTTAAATATTAATTCCTGTCAGACAGAGCCATTTGTCTCCATCACTCAGGTGCTGCGGGTGGAGGATGCCCGGGGTCGGGAGGGTGGCACTGACAAGGGTGGGTTCCTCACTGGCCTGGCACTGCCACACCGGGAGAATTCCCTCTCCTTGAGCAAGCCATGAGCCAGATGCTGCCCTGAGTCACGCTGATGAGAGCTCCATGGATCCATCTGTGGGCAGAGGTGAATTCCCAAGCAGGATGTTGGAATGAATCTGCTGTCTGAGAGCTCATTTTGCAGACTGATATTAATTAACATTGGCAATGCCCTTGTCCTTGCGCTGCCAGCACTGCCATCCTGGTACTCGGTGTGGGGAAACTGAGGCAGGCAGGGAGGACACCTCTCCTTCCTGCCCTCCAAGGAGCCACAGAGCCCGCGACATCCCAGTTCCCACTGCAGTAATTCAGTGTGCACTGCTCCTGGAGACCGGGTTTATTCAGACTGGCCACAGAGCTGCTCCTTTGCCAGCAGCTGCTTCCCTTGGCAGGCAGCTCTGAGCCCTCCCTGCCCAAGCGGAGGAGCGGTGGCAGCGGCGGCACAGCAGCAGCAGCACAGCAATGGCAGCAATGCAGTGGCAGCAGCAGCACAGCAGCAGCAGCAGCACAGCAGTGGCAGCAGTGGCAGCAGTGCAGCGGCAGCAGCATTATTACAGCAGCAGCAGCACAGCAGCACAGCAGCGGCAGCACAGCAGCACAGCAGCACAGCAATGGCAGCAATGCAGTGGCAGCAGCATTATTACAGCAGCAGCAGCACAGCAGCACAGCAGTGCAGCGGCAGCACAGCAGTGGCAGCAGCATTATTACAGCAGCAGCACAGCAGCACAGCAGCACAGCAGTGGCAGCAGCATTATTACAGCAGCAGCAGCACAGCTCCGTTCCGGGCACAAGGCGCAATGCTGCACCCCTGTGGGAGCCTTGGACATCAAACCTCTGGACGCTGCCTGGACACACTGGAGCTTTCTGCGATCCTCGTCAGCCCAGCACGAGAAGAGGGGGAAGAAAGGCAGTTCTGGATGTGCAACTGCTTTCTCAAAGCCCTGGAAGTGATGCCATTCCCCGAGGCGTGGAGACAGCTGAGTTTCTCCAGCTTGCAGGGATCCTGGAATTGTATTTTGGAGATAACAAGCTGTTAACATTGTCACTTCTTGCAGGCAGGTTAATCCTCTAAACTTGAGGATTTCATCTGGAAGTAGGTATATTTGATCATACAAGGGGTGGAAAAATTAAACAGGAGCCCCATGAAAGTAGGAAATTATGTAAATCACCCTATACACGAGGCTGATGAGGCTGATGAAGTTTATGGTTGCTTTTTCACCTCCCATTGCCTGAATGCAAATTCTAAAGCACTCTGCTAAATGTGAGCAAGCCTGACGTGCATGGCAGCACCAGGCCAGCTCCCCTCTGCGCTGTGGGGCTGAATTGTCACTCCCCACATGGGCACCCGGGTCCTTGCAGGAGCTTCTGAGGATATTGAACACCCCCACATCCCAAACAGCCTCTCCTCTTGCTTGAATTCTGGGGAGCCAAGGTCAAGCCTGGGAAATGCCTTTGCTCATGCTAAGGTGTGGGGCTGCTGGGGCTGGTGCCCAGCTCCCTCCTGTGCCAGCTGGGCTGGGGACAGAGGGTCTGGGCCCCCCTGCGCCCCCACCCTGCCCACCCCAGCCTGGTCACGCTGAGACAGCACTTCACCAGGGGAAACATGATTAGGGAATGTGTTTGGAGCATCATGGCTGTGAGCACACAGAGCAGAATTCGTGTTTACGAGCTGCCCCCAGGACTCTGCAGCACGGTTTAATCAGCTATGAAATCACAGTCAGCTCAGAGCCACCTTCCAGAAGTTATTTGTAAGTGAAGTCCTAATGCAGACAGGGCTCTTATTATTCCTCCTGACTTGCCTCATTGCCCATGGCCTTTAAAGTGTTGCTTTCACATCTTCTTCCTTCTTATCTCCCACTCCCCCTGTGCCAGCTCAGAAACAATCCAGGCAGGACCCATGCCCTGGGTGACTCCTGCTCCTCTCTCAGAGCTGTGTTTGATGTCTGTCATGTTCCCTGGCAAAACAGGACTCGCTCTGACACTTCTGGGGTAACAGATCTTCCAGGGGAAGGGACAGGGGGAGCTTGGTGCCTTAAATGGCCCAGAAATGCCCCATGGTTGTGTTTTCTTTTATCTGCAGCAGGTCTGCAGCACCTCTGCCTCCTGTGCCCAGTTCTGAGGTATTCTCATCCGGACAGCACTTCAGAGAAAACCACCTCGTGGCACCCTCATCCTTGGTTTAAGTAGGCACTGGTGAATTAACCCAGAATTTCTGCCCACGTTAGGCTTTTCCTGGTTTGGCGGGTGGGTCCAGCAGGTGCTGAGGGAGTGGAAGCTGCAGAGCCCTGTGGCTGTTTCCTCTCTGGCCCGTTGATCCCCATTAGGAAAGCCCTGGGTGCCACTGTGCCTGCTGAGAGAAACCCTCGGCGCACATTAACGAGCAGCAGGGCTGGCTCACAAATACCCAGCACGGGCCAAGGAATGCAGATCAGGGGAGATGCTGGAGGACCCTGTCATTGCTGGCAGACTCAGCGTGGAGAGAGGCTGGGGATGGATGCAGCAAGGGCCAGATCCCTGTGGGCAGAGCACATGGCACAAAGGTGCAGGTTGGATGATCTGGATAATGTGAGTGAGGACACGGCACAAAGGTTGGATAATGTGGATAATGTGAGTGAGGACACGGCACAAAGGTGCAGGTTGGATAATGTGGATAATGTGAGTGAGGACACAGCACAAAGGTGCAGGTTGGATAATGTGGATAATGTGAGTGAGGACACAGCACAAAGGTTGGATAATGTGGATAATGTGAGTGCAGAATTTCCCCGTGCTCCCACAGCGAGTCAGGCACAGGGCAAGCAGCCCAGGGCCATTGCTGCAAGGGCTGCTCCTCTCCAAAGGTGCAGAGCTCTCCCTAAAGACACTGAATTCCAGGAGCACTCAGTGTTTCTCCTTTCTGGGCAGTCCCCATAGAAGGTAAAGCTTTCCCGCTGACTTCCTCTGTACCCTGTGCGTCCGCAGTGTAACTTCCAATTTCTGCCCCTTGGTCGCAGCTGCTCTGTGCCCTGGCAGGATGTCACAGGGTGTTTGAGGGGTGAAGCACCTCCCCTGCACTCCCCAGATTCAGCTCTTTGCAGCCCCAATTCCACCACGAGCAGGACTGCAGCAGGTTCCTCTTCTGGAAACTCTTCTGCTCTGTGATTCCCCATTCAGCGCTCACGAGAGGCCCAGCTGGTGATTGAACACTTTGCTCATTACCATGGGTTTGACCACACCACCCCATCCTGACCCTCAGAGCTGCTGAGTGAGGCTGTGAGAGCCAGCCCTGCACAGAAATGTCACAGAGGGAGGGTTTCCTCCTGCTTTAAATGCAGCAAGAGATGCTCCAAGGCTTCACACACTGATGTAAAATAATAAATGAGTTTCCATGAGGGAGAAATAAAACAGAGCAAACCAGCTGGTGAGGAAAGACAGCCTAGGAGTGATGGCAAGAACAGGTGCCATGCAGAAATGTATTGCCCAAAAATGAGGGCTAATTTACACTGTGCAGCCATGAAGCTGTGTGCGCCCCACACAGCTCCTGGCATTCCCCCTTTTCCACTCCAGGAGATAATTAGGGAACATTAGTCAGGCAGCTCAGTGCTCAGCCAGTTCAGGGAGAACTTGCCCTTCCCATTTATTGTCCTGGTTCTCACACTTGTCTCCTCTCTGCTCTCCCGACTGCAGAGGCACAGCAATCACTCAGGGTCCCAGGGCTTTGGCCAGCAGTTCCCACCACGGAAAGCAATTCCCCACACACGGAGCGTAGGGTGATTCAAAGCAAGCTCAGCCACGGGCTGTGCTCTCAGGTGATGGCAATTTCCAAGTGTATTTCTGTTTTCCACTCCTTTTACACCTTGGTCTGGCCAGAACAGTATTAAGTGCTGCAGGGAAAGAGCCCAGCACAGCAAATGAGGCAGCACCAAACTCCTGCTCCTTATCAGAGCACTCCATCACTGTCAGGAAAGTCACCACCAAGCCAGCAGCTCCCTGCGTGCTCTTTCCATGGAAATTGCTAACAGCTTCAGTAGAGCAAAGCCACACCTCTTCTGGCTGCCTGCCATTAATATTTTAGGGATGGTGAGAAGCTCCCTGCCCAGGCTGACCCCTGCCAAGGCTGTGGGACCCACGGAGAGGGACAGGGTGTCCATGTGAAAGGCCAAGGATGAATTAATGGGTGAATAAACGGTCATAGAGAGAAAAGGAAATCACCCACAGGGATCAGAAAGGCTGGGATGGTTCCTGGGCTGGGTCTGTGGCAGGACTGGGGCAGGAATTCTCTGTCAGCTCCATGTGGGACAAACGAGCCCTTCCTGCAGGCTTAGTGACCTCAGCTCAGCTCCAGAAAGGCACAGATGGGGCTGGGCCAGGGCACCCCACCACGGCCATTTCCAACCTTTCCCATCCTGTGCTTCTGTGAATGCAGGCAGTGTCCTCAGGGCTCCCTATATCTAAATATGACACATAAACCTACATGATATGCACCTATAAAGATAAAAAGACAAATTTAATTTCCTCTCAGCAGGCATTTCCACTTATCAAAATATCAGCAAAATTTATTCTAGTTTTTTCATTAAAAATATTATTTATTAGATTGAAATTGCACCAAAGCAGTCATTTGAAAATAACAAAGAATCAGCTTCCTAAATGAGCAATCTCCCTCTTGTGTCATAAAAAACACTTTTCTGTATTACTTTTGGGGAAGTGATGGCTGTTAAATCTTACATAATGTAACACAAGCCTTCCTGAAGTCCTGAGGAAGCCAATTCAGATGGTGCTAGAGTGACAAGGAATGGAAGGGAAACACATAGCAATTGAAATCACAAATTGCCTGATTGGAAAAAGGGCTTTCCCAAGTCCTTGGAGCTGGAGCTGCTCCCTGGCTGCTCACACTCTCACTCCAGCTCTCACAAAGTGACTGAGAGGGGCGTGAGGAGCCCCAGCCTGGCTCTGGGGGCTCAGAGTCACTGTCCTGTTGGGCTGGTGCCTTTCCAGGGCGGGAGCAGAGCCTGGGAGCAGCAGCAGGAGCTCACACAGTGTCCCTGTGCTGTCCCTCTGTCCTTCCAGGGGCTGGGCAAGGGCTGGGAGCAGCAGCAGGAGCTCACACAGTGTCCCTGTGCTGTCCTTCTGTCCTTCCAGGGGCTGGGCAAGGGCTGGGAGCAGCAGCAGGAGCTCACACAGTGTCCCTGTGCTGTCCTTCTGTCCTTCCAGGGGCTGGGCAAGGGCTGGGAGCAGCAGCAGCAGCCCCTGAGTGGAGCCTGCAGTGTCCCTCAGTGCTGTCCAGCAGTCCCTGTGCTGTCCCTCTGTCCCAGCCCCTCTGTCCCAGTCCCTCAGTGCTGTCCAGCAGTCCCTGTGCTGTCCCTCTGTCCCAGTCCCTCTGTCCCAGCCCCTCTGTCCCAGTCCCTCAGTGCTGTCCAGCACTCCCTGTGCTGTCCCTCTGTCCCAGCCCCTCTGTCCCAGTCCCTCAGTGCTGTCCAGCACTCCCTGTGCTGTCCCTCTGTCCCAGTCCCTCTGTCCCAGCCCCTCTGTCCCAGCCCCTCAGTGCTGTCCAGCAGTCCCTGTGCTGTCCCTCTGTCCTTCCAGGGGCTGGGCAAGGGCTGGGAGCAGCAGCAGCAGCCCCTGAGTGGAGCCTGCAGTGTCCCTCAGTGCTGTCCAGCAGTCCCTGTGCTGTCCCTCTGTCCCAGTCCCTCTGTCCCAGCCCCTCAGTGCTGTCCAGCACTCCCTGTGCTGTCCCTCTGTCCCAGTCCCTCTGTCCCTGTCCCTCGGGGCTGGGAGCAGCAGCCCCGCTCTGGCAGAGCCAGAAACCCCCAGGATCCAGGACTGCCCTGGCCCTGAGCAGCCATCACCAGGGAAGGGACTTCTGGGGCTGAGGAGGGGCCCACACTCCTTTGGGTACCTCCCGAGGGAGGGCATTTGCTCAAGGGATAATGCTGAAAGAATTCCACCCTTTTTCTGCACACTCATTTTAGAAGACTGAGTGGGGTTTTTGGGTTATATACCATGTATTTTTATGAAATGCTTTATTCCCATTTCCCTTTGGTATAATGGGATTTTTCTCAGTAAGCAACAAAATAAAAAAGGAATTTAGAGCAACTTTCCAGCATTCACTAGTTTAAAAGCAAACAATATCCCAACATTTAAAATCAAGAGTGCATTTTGAAAAGCAAGGCAAGGCAGTAACTTCTGTTTAAAAAGCCCTACAAGCTTTATGAAGCTATTTTACGTGGCTCCAGAGTTTCAGGAAGGAAGGGAAAAACACTCAGTCAAACCCAGAATATATTTTTATAGCCGCAAATTTTCTAAAATGAGACTATAGATCTTGTGTTAATATGGGGAGCCTTCAGAAATACACACCCACATGCCAGCACAAACAACACACAGCTCCAGAGATGGATGTCATACAATATTTAAAAAGAAAAAATGCATAATTCCCAGGGAGGCAGGGCTGGCTCTTTTCCCAGATGGATTCTCATTCCGACAGCATCAAGAACATGACAGATGTGCTTCTTCCTAATTGTTTGTGTTTGTGGTTTATCTCTCTTGCCTGTGATACTTCAGGAGGAATCTCTCTCTTACCCCCTCGTTCCCTCTGGGAGATTTTGGTGGTTGATCCTCCCCAGCAGGACAGGAGCCTGCCCAGTGCTGCTGAGGGTCCCATCCTGGTTCCTCCCTGGCTTCCCAAAGAGCTGAGAACTCCAGCTCTGATCCCACAGGACCTGCGGGACCCCTGCTCTGATCCCACAGGACCTGCAGGACCCCTGCTCCCATCCCACAGGACCTGCAGCTCTGATCCCACAGGACCTGCAGGACCCCCTGCTCTGGTCCCACAGGACCTGCAGGACCCCCTGCTCCCATCCCACAGGACCTGCAGGACCCCCTGCTCCCATCCCACAGGACCTGCAGGACCCCCTGCTCCCATCCCACAGGACCCCTGCTCTGATCCCACAGGACCTGCAGGACCCCCTGCTCTGATCCCATAGGACCTGCAGGACCCCCTGCTCTGATCCCACAGGACCTGCAGGACCCCCTGCTCTGGTCCCACAGGACCTGCAGGACCCCCTGCTCTGGTCCCACAGGACCTGCAGCTCTGATCCCACAGGACCTGCAGGACCCCCTGCTCTGGTCCCTCAGGACCTGCAGGACCCCCTGCTCTGGTCCCACAGGACCTGCAGGACCCCCTGCTCTGGTCCCACAGGACCTGCAGCTCTGATCCCACAGGACCTGCAGGACCCCCTGCTCTGGTCCCACAGGACCTGCAGCCCCCAGAGCCCCTCGCCCTTCCCTGGCCCTCGGGTCACGGTTCCGTGGCAGGCACAGGCATCCAGAACCTCCTGCACACCCCCGTGCTTGTCCTCGTCTGTGCAGCTGCTGGAGCCATCTGGACCTGCCCTCTCCTTGTTCCCTTCCACCCTGCACAGACTCTCAGGGCACCTGATTGTTCTGCCTGCACCTGACACGCCTGGCAATCACAGAATCACAGAACGTCATTCGAGGGACCTCACAGCTCATCTCTTCCACCCCCTGCCATGGGCAGGGACACTTTCCTCTCTCCCACGTTGCTCCAAGCCCTGTCCAGCCTGGCCCTGGACACTCCCAGGCTGGCACGGGCTGTCAGCAGGGTCACCCGCTCGCTGGTCATTCCTGCTGCAAACGTTCCTGCAGCCACAATTTCTCTGGGCAGTCTGTGCCAGCATCTCTACAGCATGTTAAAAAATGCAAAGTGTAAAGTGACCAAACAGCCTGGAGAGAGATGTCTTCCAGACCTGGAAAGCCTTTCCTATCCTGTGCAGATGATTTATTGCCCCCTCAATGCAGACCAGTGGGCAACTGAATATCGTCTTTATCTTTTAATATATTTTTTCTGTATGGACTCAGCTATTACACTTTTTTTTCTCCTCTCAATAGCACTGATTTTAAAGGCTGCAGTTGTTTATTTGCCACCCCTGAGACCACCTGGGAGGTTTGGGACTCTCAATCCCTTCAGATGTTTGCTCTGGGCTCACCAGGTGTCCTCAGCAAGCCCCAGAACAGAGCAGCTTTTGGTGCCAGATGTTCCCTGGTGTACCTCATGCATCCACGGCCTTTCCAGGCTCGGTTCATCTCCAGGCAATCAGCTCACGCACAAAGCTCTCCTTTCTCCCGAGCTTCCAGGAGCGGGGCTGGACAGCACCGGGAATGTTCGCAGCAGGAATGGCCAGCGAGCAACAGCCCCGCCGATGGTCCGTGCCAGCCTGGGAACGCACGGGGACAAACTCACGGGAAAAACACACGGGAAGGCACAGGGACAAACACACGGGAACAAACACACGGGAAAAACACACGGGAACAAACACACGGGAACGCACGGGAAAAACACACGGGAAGGCACAGGGACAAACACACGGGAACAAACACACGGGAACGCACGGGAAAAACACAGGGGAACGCACTCGCTCCCTGCTATTCTGAGCTGTGAGCGGTTTGAGTGTGCTTTGAGAACTGGGGAAAACAGCTCCGAGCGGGAGCTGCGGACGCGCGGGGGCACCGGAGCGCCGCCGGAACGGCACCGGAGCGCGGCAGCCCCGAACGGCACCGGAGCGCCGCCGGAACGGCACCGGGAGCGCGGGGCTGCGCCCGGGCTGCACGGCTGGACTGCACACCGCTGGGCACACCTGGGCACCGACGGGCACACCTGGGCTGCACACCGCTGGGCACACCGGGGCACAGACGGGCACACCGGGGCACCGACGGGCACACCGGGGCACCGACGGGCACACCTGGGCTGCACGCCGCTGGGCACACCTGGGCACCGACGGGCACACCTGGGCTGCACGCTGTGGGCACACCGGGGCACAGACGGGCACACCGGGGCACCGACGGGCACACCGGGGCACCGACGGGCACACCGGGGCTGCACACCGCTGGGCGCACCGGGGCACAGATGGGCACGGCGGGGCTGCAATCGCTGAGCCCCTGTCCCCCTGTCCGTGTCCCGGGCTCGCGCAGCCCTTCCCGCCTGGCACCGGCCCCGGCCCCGGGCCCCGCCCAGCCGCAGCCATGGCCGGGGGCGGCGGCCCGGGCGGTGCCGCGGCCCCGCCCCGCCGGAAGTGACGCGCCAATCACGGCCGCCCGCTCGCTCGGCCGCGAACAAAAGGGATTTTCACGCGCGGCCCCGCCCTCCGCGCCGCCTCATTGGCTGTGCCCGCCCCCGCCCCGCCTTTCCCGCGGCGGACTGGCCCGCGGCCGCGGCGGCGGCAGCGCTGATTGGCGGGCGGGCCGTCGGTCAGCGGCGGGGCGGGGCGGCCGATGGGGAGCGGAGCGGCGGCGGCGGCGGCAGCGCGGGGCCGGGCAGGTCGGTGCGGCGGGGTGGGTGTGGTTCCGCTCTCGGTCCGGTCCGGCCCGGTCCGGCCCGGCCCGGCCCGGCCCGGCCCGGTCCGGCCCGGCCCGGCCCGGCCCGTGCTGGCGCGGCGCTGCCCCAGGGGGGGCGGAGGCAGGTGCAGGGCGGCCCGGCCCGCGGGGGCTGAGAGGGGCGGCGGCGGGGCCGAGCCCCGCTGCGGGCGGGGGCGGCTGCGGTCGGGACTCGGGCGGCCGCAGGGGAGGCATCGGGGGCAACGGGAGAGCGGGGAGCGGTGGAGGGGGCCGGGGGGCGTTACCGGGATCTGGGCGTCGCTGCCCGGTCCGGCCGGGCCCGGCGGACCGAGCGGCGATGGAGCCGGTTGTTGTTCCCCGCGCCCGCCCTCCTTCCCGCGGGCTCCGCTGCGGCGCTTCCCTTTGTTCGCCGCGCTTGTACCGGGCCGGTGCAGCGCGGGAGCCACCGAGCCCGGCCCCTGCCAACCACCCGTTCGGTCCCCGGGCAGTGCCGGTCCCGGGCGGTGCCGGTGCCAGGCAGTGCCGGGTCCCCGAGCGGTGCCGGTCCCGGTCCCGGTCGGTGCCGGGTCCCGGTCGGTGCCGGTCCCTGGGCAGTACCGGTCCCCGGTCGGTGCCGGTCCCCGGGCGGTGCCGGTGCCAGGCAGTGCCAGGTCCCGGTCGGTGCCGGGTCCCCGGTCGGTGCCGGTCCCGGCCGGTGCCGGGTCCCGGTCGGTGCCGGTCCCTGGGCAGTGCCGGTGCCAGGCGGTGCCAGGTCCCGGTCGGTGCCGGGTCCCGGTCGGTGCCGGTCCCTGGGCAGTGCCGGTCCCCGGGCTGTGCCGGTCCCGGCCGTGCCCCCGGCCGTGTCCCGGGCTGACCCGCGCTCCCGCCGGTGCCGGGCCGGGGCTGGGAGCGGCAGGGCGGGCGCGGCTCCCCGGGCCCGGGGGCTCAAGGTCAGCAGCCAGCGATGGTTTCAGTTCTGCACGGGGGCTTCAGGGACCCGCACAAAATCCACGCTGAAATTTTGCTAACTTGCTTCCTTCGAGTATTATTTCAAAACCCAATGCAGTGAGGATGGGTTTTTCGTGGGTAATGCCCTTTTTCCTTTAGGGCTGAGATACAAAGGTGAAGGAAATATAAGCACTTCTCATTTTAACCTAGATCTCCACAGGAGTGATGCAATGCCAGGTAGCATTGTGGATACACAATTATTAGGTCTATGTTCGCATTTTTCATTTCATGAACATATGTAATTATTGAAACGACTCAAACAGCACCCGATACACGCAGAAGCAGTTTAGGGAACTTGTCTGTCAGGACTTCTCCAACTGGTCATTGAGGTTCTCCCATTAATGTGATTACATGACTGCCTGTGCTGGCTTCTGGAAAATGCTGGTTCCTCTTCAGGAACACAGGAAAGACAATTAAGCTGATTCAGAATTATCAGCATTATGGCGTTGTTGCATGGTGTAGGTTTAGGAAATACCCTCTTTCAGAGGAAGAAGGAGCAACAAGCTTGGTTCTTCATGAGGTTTTTTTCAAAAAGTAGAAGAGTTTTGAGCCAAGGGCTGGCGGGGGATCCTGAAGCTGCCTCCCCATGCCTCGGGCTGTGCTTTCAGCTCCCCTTGGGTTCCTGTCCCTGACTCCAGCCCTGGCGGTGGGAGGGTGAGGTTCTCCCGAGCATTCTGTGCCTGGGTTCTGCCCGTGTGTGTGTGAGAGAGCAGTGCCGTGTAACCTGGCACGCTGTAACCTCCACCCCGCCGTGGCCGAGGGCGCGGGGGAGCTGCCAGCCTATCTGAGAGCTCCTCAAGTGGCACATGCCAGAGATAACTCCCCCGCTCCCTCGGTGTGCGCACACTTAAACTGCTCCCCATGGTTATTTTCAGTGAAATACTGGGAAATAGCTTTCTTAGAAAGGTGTTATCTCCTTGGAGGGTGGCCATGGCTCTGCCAAGGGGACTCCAGTGGTCCGTAGCTGAAAGGAAGCTCACCTTTAGGCAAGCAGAAAGTGATTATCTTTGTTTATGCTCTAAACTCCGGCTTATTGTCCAAAAATGGTGGTGTATCTCAGACTCAGGGAAAATATTTATGTAATCGGTCTAAACAACAAGGTCTTTGTGGTTTGTGATCTGTGCGAGTGCACTCGGTGTATTTCCCTGGATGGAAAGGGGTAGCATGCCCTGGGAGTTGCTGGATCTTGTTTCTGATGCTGGGAAGCTCTGTCTCTTGGTTAAAGGTTTGGAAATGGAGGGTCAGGTTCCCCAGCTGAGGTGCCCAGATCCTTTTGGTAGAATGAGACTGTTGGCAAGGGGGAGAACTGGGTAATTTCATAGAGTTGGTGTGATCTTTTGATAAAACATGGGACGAGGGAAGGCACTGGGATGTGTAGCTTGAAAGAGCCTTGGAAAGGTCAGCTCAGGAGCCTGGAGGGCTGGGAAGGGATTTGGATTTAGATTTGGATAAGGGAAAAGGAGCAGGAATACATGCTTATTAGCTCTCTGATGCAGAGATGTTTCTTGTAAGATAGTAACATCAAATGAATGGGGCTTTTTTTTCCCCCGAATTTTCAGCTCCCAAGTGCGGAGTGGCCCTTAAGGGGAATGCTTGGGATTGTGGTCCATTCAGCACAACAGACATCTGCCTGGGGAGCTCTGGAAGTTCCCTGAGATCTCTGGAGAGTGCAGGTACACTTTGGTGGGTGACTTTATTTGTTGCATGTGCTCCCAGTCTGCTCCTCAGCAGTGTGAAGTAACTGATGCCAACAAAGCAGGTGGAGATCTTCTCCTGCAGCAGGTTGCACGTGAGGAAGCTGAGGCTGTACCACTTGCACACCTGTAATGTTACCTCTTGTTGTTGGATAAATGATTACTGTGCACACTGGCTCCTGCTCTTTATTTCTCTTTAAGTATTTTACCTGTATATTTAGGACGGGGCTTGTTTATGTTATTAAGCACATTAGAGGTGTGGTAAGAATAGCATGGCTTATTCCTACAGCACGGGGAAGTACGAGTCACAATGGGAGTAGTTAGAATATAGAGTAGAAATTATTGCTGCCCTGACTAATGGCTTTAAAATACCAAACTGCAGCTGGTAGCTGTCCTTGCTATAAGACTGAGCTGCTTGGTAGCTCTTGGGGAGATGCAGCTGCGCATTTCCACATCATCTCTTTTTTAGGGAAAAGCGTGGATGCAGTCATGTTAAAGTCCATGTTCAACACTTACTGTCCTGGGGTAACAGAATTATGTGATACACTTGGTTCTAAGATCTCCTTTTTCGTTCAGGTTTATAATGTCCCAATGCTACCGTAACCTGGTGAGTGTCTGGCAATAAAAGGTATTTCCCACCGGTATTGCTTCAGTCTTAGAACCTGTGAATTCAGTCAGAGCAAGGACTGAGATGGTTTTGAAATCAAGCTGTGCATCTCCTAAGCAGCTGTTTGGATATTCCACATCTAAAGGCTGCCCAGGGAAATGCTGCAGCTTTGACATGAGCACCAGCACAAACATGGTAAATATCAAAGACTAGAACCAGGCTGTGTCTTTTCTCACTCTCTGTGGCTACTTCTTGATGTTTTAGCATTTCTTTGCTGCTTCTGTTGGCCTCTCCTCCGTTTTTCTGAGATGACCAAGCTGTAAATCACACTCCTTGCACGCGGTCTCAGCCAGCCAGGCTCCCCGTGGCAGCAGAGCCCTCCAGCCGTGTCCAGAGGGAGGGAGAGGGTCAGGCTCCCACCTGGACATCTCTGTCAAGCTCCATGGACTGACCAGCCCTGCCCTGGCCCACAGAAACGGGATTTTAGTCAGTACAGTGAGTCTCCTAAATTGTGCCTTTGTGTCGAGTTTTGATCGGGGTTTTTTGGCACGGTGACAGACATGAGCAGATTTCCCAAACGTTCCACTCGTGGGTTTTCCTCTTGAATCTGTCTGGATGTGCAGCAGGGAACAGAAGTGCAAAGGGACAGGTCTGTGGTGTCCAGCTCCGTTGGGTTCTGGAGCAGCCACTCGTGGTCCCTTGAGCAGCCCATGCCAAGGGAGGGGGAGCCAGCAGAGCCTGTGAGAAATGCTGCTGCTTGATGGAATTTCGTGTAAAACACCGTGTGAGGCAGGAACGTGGGTGTGATGAGACACTTCCCTGCCTAGCAGAGGGGCACAGAGCAGATTTCTGATTTCTCTTGCTGTATGATGACTGCAGAACTTTCTGTTCTCAGCCACTGGAAAACTGCTCTGGCACAAACAAGACAGAACTTGCTTTTGTGTGTAACTCTCCAAGGCACAGTTATGCAAATCAGTTGTAAAGGAGCAGTGACTTCAGACAAAGTAGACTTCAGCTGAATGTTTTAGCTGGATAGATTCTCCAGCAGGGGCTGATTTAACCCTTCATCACTTGCCACTGGAGTTTGAGATCTCTGAGTAGCTTCTTGATGCTGTAGCATTTTCTGCTCGACACGAAGTGTGGTGAAAGATGGACGTAACTTGGACTCAGAAAAGTATATTTGATGGTTGTGCAAAGCACAAGACTGTATCAGTGGGTATGTTTTCATCAGAGACAAGGATTCAACCTGAAATTATTCATATTTTTAACAAAATAATGTAACAAACAGGCTTCTTATGGGACAGTGTTAAGTGTATCAGCAAAGATGCAAGGGAATGTGAAGCCTCTTTATGTGCAGTTCAGATGATGGACCTCTTACGCAGGCAGTGAAATTATATTTAATAAATGATGCTGATATTGAACCAGTTTGAAAGACCGGTAATGAAGTGTGTATTTTCTGTGGCATTGATTTCTGTGGAGGGTTTGGGCCTGCTCCATCAGCATGGCTAATGGCATTCCCATTAGGAAGCAGATCCCAGCCCTGCCGAGCCCCTGTGGGTGGCCCACGCTGGCCTCCATTCATCACAGCTCCTCAGTGGTGTTTGCAGCTGTGGGAGCCAGATGTGCAATCAGTATGACTTTTGGATATCCTTGTTTTTCCCCTCTCCTGTTAGCTTTGGCTGCTGCTTGGTGAATTTTGCCTTGTCCTGCCAGCCCACACGTTCTGCCATCACCATCTGGGAGTGCATATGTTGCTGTCCCCTGGGAGGAGGTGACAAATGCATCTTCTGCAACTGGTGGTGGAAGCTGGAGAGAAAATTATCCCCCCTTTAGGGCAATTTGCAGTCCAGAAAGCTGGGAGCTGAGGTTAAATGGAGATTATATGTCATAGCTTCGAATACTGATCCTAATGTCCAAAGAAATGCCTACTAAACTGGGTTTCGTTATTTTTCAGGTTTTCAGGATGAATCTGGAAAAACTCAGCAAACCAGAACTACTGACGCTGTTTAGCATTCTCGAGGGAGAATTAGAAGCAAGAGATCTTGTCATAGAGGCTTTAAAGGTAGGTTTTAAGTATCAGGACAAGAGACAAACATGGCAACAGTACCACTGTGAGTTCTGCAGAGAGCTTGTATCCAAGGTGAAGTTCATTACTGGTTCAGAATCCCATTTAATATCAGCAGGATTACATAGTAAATGCTGTAGGTAATTTTTGTCTCAGAAGCTGTCTGCAAGGAGCATTTTGGTGTTGAAATACAGTGTTACACGTGTGTTTTCATCCTTTCTGATAAAGAACCATGTGTTTCTGCCGTGTGAAAGGTACACCAGAATTCCTTTCTAGGTTTTTTTCTCCTTTAGCAAGGAGGGCTGCTTAAAGCAGGAACTCTTCTCCGCAGGAGGGATCACAGATGAGTCTTTTAGTGGCAATAACGTCACACTGAGCAAAAAGCATCCGTGGCTTTGTGTTGGCTAAGCCTCCGTAAGCTGGCACTGCTGAGAGCAGCAGCCCTGAGTGCTCAGCTGCTTACTCTTTCCCTTGGCTGGCAGGAGCATTAGTGTGACCCTCCAGCGAGGCAGATGCCAGCTAAAACTGCTCCCAAAGGCCACTCTCAGTCCATGTCAGTGCAGCTGGGTCGTGGTGCTTGGCAGGATGTGATGGGACAAGGCAGGGCTGGTGCTGGAGCCCCCTCTGGCAGAACACTGGCTGCTGTGCTGTGAGCTCTGTGCTCTGCTGGCCTGGAGCAGGACTGTGGCTCTCTGCACAGGGTGCTGTGTTCATATTGAGCCTGCACGTTATTTTAGAAGATGCATTGTCCACGTGTAGTTCTGCTGCTCTCTGAAGGGTGCCTGGTTGGCACTCAGCCTCAGCAAAGTGAAAAAACCAGCGGGATAAATGATGGCAGGGGGCAGTTTTGGAAGGAATTACTTGTGTCAGGGTTGAATCTTGAAGGCTTTTTCAAGCTGGCCTGTCACTGCTCACAGTGTGTAAAACTTGCAGCTGTTTCAAAAGAGGAATGGCAGCTTGCAGGCCTGAGAGCTGCAGGGGCTTCCAAACACCTTTCAGAGGAGTGGAGGCATATCCTTCTCTAGGACAGTTGGGATGCTTATGTTTGTTGTTAGTTGCTTTTCCATTTTGATAATCCTTTCACTTCGGAAGAATAGTGTTACCCTCTCGAAACTGTTGGTCAGGTGCAAGGTTTGTTTTCTGCTTTGATACCCACTTGCAAGTTTCTGCTCTGCCCCGAGATCCATCCTTTCACTGTGTGTGGTCAGAATGTGTTGCCCAAGCAAGCCCCCCTTCAGTATTTCGGTGTGAAAGGTGTGCAGTGGAGCACAGAGAGACCAATGGGAAGAAATGCAGCAGCTCCATTCCAGAGGCTCCTTATTGCCTATCTTCCAGTAGTGTAAAGCAATTATCTTTCCTGTTGAAATTTAACCTGCAGTTCCCCCTTGTGTGAGGAGATTAATACGCCAAGAATACCCTTTGACATAATTTGTCAAGTACTCATAACTGAGAAGAAATTAAATGAAATTGTAACCTATGCTTGATAATTATGGGGTATAAAATACTGATCTAATGAAAGGTTAGGGCTGTTTTCCCCTTCCTCTGTCAGGGCTGTGCTGCAGTGTCCATCTCAGGATTGTGAGGACAGCTGGAGCTGGTGGGCAGTGAAAGCTCCAAATCCAAGCTGGCTCTTGCTGCCTCCTGAGGGTGATCTGGGGGCAGAGCTGCCAGCCCTGGGGCTGCAGCGCTGTGAGAGGCTGCAGGTCCCCGCTGTGCTGCTCTTTGCCTCCAGAGCTGTCCCCAGAGCTGCTGCAGCCCGGGCTGGCCCTGCTGCAGCAGCTCTGCTGCCCTTCCGTGCGTGCAAGGAAAGCTCCTGCGACGCCTCATCTGTGCCTGGGCAAAGGCTCGGCAGCACAGCCCTCCCAGCGCTGCTTTCTGCATTTATTTGGGATATACAGCTAGAGAAATACCGGCCTCACGCTGTTTCTCTCGTTGTTTGCTGATAGTAGCTGTGGTAACAGCTTCGCCGTGCCTCACTGGCCGAAGGCGTTGTGTGTGACTGATTAAAGGAAACCTTGCTAATCTGTTTACTCACCTTTTGATGCGTGAAAGTGCTGCCCTGAGTAAAAACAACTTCTGAGTTAAAGATTTGCGCTCTTGAGAGCATTTAGTTTGACTTGTACATCTGGGTGAATGGAGCTGTAATTTCCAGCAGAGGACCCTGGGGCTGGGGGCAGCTGTTGTTCCTCTCTCAGGACCTGTCTGACCACAGCTCTCAGTTCCCCCAGGGCCATGGGCAGGGTGGCTGTCCTGCCTTGGCAGCTGCATTTCTTTGGAACAGCAATAGTTTTGTGTCAGATGTGGGTATTTGTTGGGAGCAGGTGGAGTTCAACCCTCTGAACTTTCCTAGGGCATTGCATAGCCCTCAACCACAGCAGTGATTTTTCTCCAGCACTTTTGTTGAACACGTAGATGTCAGTGGCTGGAAATAAGAATTTTATCTGCCTGTTTGCTTCCCTCACAGTAACAGAAACACATTTCCCTTCATGGGCTAATTTTACTTCTGCTTCTGATTTCAATGACTCTGAGCTCTGGTTGTTTGGGTCAAATCCTGTGGTACATTGTAGGAAAGGACAGGCACTTGCAGAGGAAGAGTACCTTCATTTGTAAACATGTCATCTGGTTGTAGTACAGTCTGCAATAATTGATATTCCTGCACGCTTAGAGACAAACATTCTGCATCTGGCATTTAGCAGAGAGAATCCATGCGTGCAGATGACAAAGCTTAAAATAGTTTTCCTCTCCCTCATGGTATCAGGCACTTGTTGGCTGGCACTGGCCCCGTTTCTCTCTGTCAGAATCGAGCTGCTGAGCCAGGCCCTCCAGACACTGCTTGTTGAACTCACTCCTTCTTCCCCCCTCTCCCCAAATCCTGGCCCTTTCTTCCTTGCTGTCTGACAAACTGACTGTATTCAAAATATTCTTTGCCACTGCTTCAGTTTGCTTCCTCTGTTTTAAAACCTCTTTGGGAAAAAAAAAAAAAACAAAACTTTTTTTTTTTTTTTTGCCTGAAAGTAGCTTCCTGTCCACTACATAAATTTCAATGTTCTCCTTGGAACAGATTTTAATCCTGACTTCTTATTGTGCTCCTTTTCCTGTAGTTATAATTGTGTTTATATCATCCAAAAAACCCAGATGCTGTCAGGGAGTTGCATAATCCTGAGAGCTGGGCTCTCAGTCCTCATTGCAGTGTAGGAAGGGTTGCATGAGCCACAGGTTTGAAATTGCACACCACGACTGGAAACAATTCAATATTTAAATGGATCTCTATCGCTGTGTTAGAGCACTTTGTTCCCTCCCCCCTGCTTTCCATACATTAGAACTGAGGTTCTGTTTACTTTTAGAAAACAGGAAACAGCTTTCTGGCTTGTTCCTTTATGTTAATAAGGCCTCAGGCAATTTACACTGGAATAGAAACTATTTTGTGTTAATGACTGGGAGCTGGTATTCATCTCTTTGCTTCTGAGTGCAGTGATGCACTATAAAGCGATATTAGTGAAAAACTAGGTGTTGTTTGTTGGTAGATTTAGAAATTAGATTTACAGTGCAGTTTGAAAAACTTAAGCCTGCCTCTTGTTTAAATAAAAATAAAAGTTCAGTAATACAAAACCTTCCTGCTGTTAAATCTTTCACAGATGGGGCAAATTGGGCTTATGCATCACTTAGAGAGCAGCTTCCATGGAGCAGCGTTCCCATGGGTGCTGTTTGCTGGAACGCAGGCATTCCTTACGGCCTTTACTGCAAGCCTGGGGAGGTTTCTGTTTCTTTGGTGCTGGCAGCAGCCGGCTTTGCCAGAGTCTTTAAAAGCTGCCTCTCCTCCCCTGCAGCGCCCGGCTGTGCTGAGCAGGGGCAGGCGGCTGTGGGGTGGGTTCCCTCTGGAACGGCTCCTGCTCGGGTGGGTTCCCTCTGGAACGGCTCCTGCTCGGGTGGGTTCCCTCTGGAACGGCTCCTGCTCGGGTGGGTTCCCTCTGGAACGGCTCCTGCTCGAGTGGGTTCCCTATGGAACGGCCCCTGCTCGGGTGGGTTCCCTCTGGAACGGCTCCTGCTCGGGTGGGTTCCCTGCTGGAACGGCTCCTGCTCGAGTGGGTTCCCTCTGGAACGGCTCCTGCTTGGGTCCCGGCTCTCTGGAACAGCTCCTGCTCGGGTGGGTTCCCTGCTGGAACGGCCCCTGCTCGGGTGGGTTCCCTCTGGAACGGCTCCTGCTCGGGTGGGTTCCCTGCTGGAACGGCTCCTGCTCGAGTGGGTTCCCTCTGGAACGGCTCCTGCTCGGGTGGGTTCCCTCTGGAACGGCTCCTGCTCGGGTGGGTTCCCTCTGGAACGGCTCCTGCTCGAGTGGGTTCCCTCTGGAACGGCTCCTGCTCGAGTGGGTTCCCTCTGGAACGGCTCCTGCTCGGGTCCCGGCTGTCTGGGGGTGCTGCTCCCTGGTGCTGGGGTGCCCACAGCCCATCCTGAGCCCGGGCAGGGGTGTTGGGGTGCCCACAGCCCGTCCTGAGCACCGCCCCAGGGTGTTGGGGTGCCCACAGCCCGTCCTGAGCCCGGGCAGGGGTGCTGGGGTGCCCACAGCCCGTCCTGAGCCCGGGCAGGGGTGCTGGGGTGCCCACAGCCCGTCCTGAGCCCAGGCAGCAGTGCTGGGGTGCCCACAGCCCGTCCTGAGCCCGGGCAGGGGTGTTGGGGTGCCCACAGCCCATCCCGAGCACCGCCCCAGGGTGCTGGGGTGCCCACAGCCCGTCCTGAGCCCGGGCAGGGGTGTTGGGGTGCCCACAGCCCATCCCGAGCACCGCCCCAGGGTGCAGGGCAGGCACAGCCCGTCCTGAGCCCGGGCAGGGGTGCTGGGGTGCCCACAGCCCGTCCTGAGCACCGCCCCAGGGTGCAGGGCAGGCACAGCCCGTCCTGAGCACCACCCCAGGGTGTTGGGGTGCCCACAGCCCATCCCGAGCACCGCCCCAGGGTGCAGGGCAGGCACAGCCCGTCCTGAGCACCGCCCCAGGGTGTTGGGGTGCCCACAGCCTGTCCTGAGCACCACCCCGGGGTGTTGGGGTGCCCACAGCCCGTCCTGAGCACTGCCCCAGGGTGTTGGGGTGCCCACAGCCCGTCCTGAGCACTGCCCCAGGGTGTTGGGGTGCCCACAGCCCATCCTGAGCACCGCCCCAGGGTGTTGGGGTGCCCACAGCCCGTCCTGAGCACCACCCCAGGGTGTTGGGGTGCCCACAGCCCGTCCTGAGCCCGGGCAGGGGTGCTGGGGTGCCCACAGCCCGTCCTGAGCACCACCCCAGGGTGTTGGGGTGCCCACAGCCCGTCCTGAGCACCACCCCAGGGTGCAGGGCAGGCACAGCCCATCCTGAGCCCGGGCAGGGGTGCTGGGGTGCCCACAGCCCATCCCGAGCACCGCCCCAGGGTGCAGGGCAGGCACAGCCAGCCTGGCACCACTCCCAGCAAAGGAGGCTGCGGTTCCGCGCTGCCGGACGCTTCCCGAGGAAGCCGATTCTGTGTTTCAGAGCTGATAACACCACAGATAACCGGTCTCACTCGGGCAGATGCGGGCAGCTCTCGTTTATCAGGTCTGCTGGCTCGATGTAATGCTGGCAATTGGGACAGATGCTGCATTTGAACAATTTACTGGTGGCTCTGTGCCTGGCGTTGCTGCAGAGCTGGAGCAGCACTGCAGGTCCCACTCCAGCATTTTGACATTTATTTTTGGGCAAAGCGAGAGGTCCCCACCCCCATTTCCCTTCTCTCTCCGTGCTTGCTGTGACCTCAGCCTGTCTTTATTCCCAACTTCTGTCTCTGGGGAGAGAAGCTAATAAGGAAGTTCAAGGCAGCAAGGAGCTATTTAAAGCTTATTCCACTCTCTGCTACATGAAGGAGGAACTTCTGTGCAAATTATCATTGGAGAACTGCAAACTCAGTAGCTGGAGTTAATTAAGAGTGTGTTTGTTGTGTACCAAGGGTTAAAACCTGAACTCTGAAATTACAGGGAGGAGAAATGCTCTACTTGATGTCCAAAAAAACACTTGAAACAGGTCCTGGAAATTCCCTGTTTGATGTTCCAGTAGAACAAGTTGTAAAGATTACTGAACAGAGAGAGAATATTCTGTCACATAAACAAGGTTTCAGTAGAAAGAAATATTTTATTTTTTAAAAGACACAGAAATGGGTTATGGGAAACATCCCAAACCAGCCCAGAATTCCCAAGAGGAAACAGCAGCCTTTTCCTAACAAAGCAAAGCCTTTGCGTTGCCTGCCTGCACAGGAAACATCTTTTCAGCTGGGTCAGATGTTGCTTCTGCCCCATAAAATCAGAATTATCTCTTCCCAAGCAGACTAGCCGTGGTCCATTGCCCAAACTGGAGCTCACAGCCAGCCAGTTTCACGTGGAACCCCCTCTGCTTATGGCTCATTTTTCCAGTCTTCTGGAAGTTTATTTTTAAAGGTAGTTCACATGTATAGTTCCTTCTGTTTTTTAAAAGCACCCCAAGCTTATATGTTATCTTTGTTTCCTGTTGGGAGAGGTCAGTTTAATTGTCTTGAAAGTTGCTGAATAATCCATTTAGTTGTTTCTGGAATTTGAGTATTTTGTTGGGAAATTCACAGTTCTGCATGTTGGAGATGATGGAGGTGGAGGTACTAAATCAGAAGATGTAATTGCTCAGAATTGCATCTTCTTTCAAAGCACCATTGCTGATGTTGGAGGTATTTATGTCATGTCATCTCTGATGTTCAGATGAAATTTTCCACTCTTTAGCTAACACTGCCCTTTGTAACCTCGTTTCCTTTTCGTTTAACCTGGATTTTCTGTGGATTTGTGTTTTCTGTGCTGGGATCTGAGATCTAGGCTGATTCTTTTCACTTCGGGCTCACTAATAGAGTGTTCCTCCATCAAGTTCCTTCTGTTGTGAAAGTTGAACAGCCATTTAGGGCAGAGTCCAGTTCAGACAGGACGCAATCAGAAGGGTGGAAGATGTGGATGTGACCTCCAGTGACAGCAGCTGAGGTGCAGAGCTGTCTCAGGGAGGAGCACACTCCTCTGTGCCATTTCCACACCTCTATAAGGGAACTCTGGGGATCGTGGCACTGTAAATGCATTTTCCACGAGCTGCCTCAGTGGTTCAGGGGGCTGCTCTGCAGGACAGAGGTGTCCCAGGCTGGAAAATCCCTGCTTGCATTTCCAAGCGGCCCCAACGCCAAAGCACTGGGTTTGTTTTTGCAAACGTGGTGTGCTCGCTGGAGGATGACCTGGTTAAGACTTTCTCCAGTCTAGACAACTTTAATTAAATGTTTATGCTCTGCTGGCTACTGAAGAAGAATAGCTGGACTTGAGAAAGCTCTTAATGTTATGATAGTCTCATTTGTTTGTCATGCTAGTTCAGGAAAATACTTAATTGCTCAAAGTAGCGAGGAAGAACTTCTCGTTCTTTCCCAAACAGGAAATAAACCACCTCACTGAATTCAGAGTGGGTGGTTTATTCAGGCTTCAGAGCCCGGTGCTGAGAGGAGCAGAGGAAAACGTGGCTTTTGTTACACCTTCAGTACTGCAAAAATCACCTTAATCTCAGGTTCTGGAGCTCTTATTTGGTAGCAGTTGCCCAGCAGCAAAGGCAGGGTTTGTGTGCACACTGAAGCACTGGTGCCCCTCTGAAGGGTCCCTGCCCTGTTTCTGTGTGGAGTGGCAGCACTGGGGTGAGGTGGGATTAAATTCCTCTGTCAAAGCTGTAAGGCCAGCTGGATGGAGATCCCAGTTCGTATTTACAGACTTATTAATGCCTGAGTCACTTAGAAATTGCCTCCACACTTATATGGAGCTTTCACTGAGTCATTTTTATAAACACTTCAGAAAAACAGAAGATTCCCTGTTCCTAAAAAAAAACACCAAACCTGAAGTTTTTCCTGTGATTCATTAAACCAGGGCTGCCCCATTATCCAGGGCTGCTCTCCCATTTCCAGGGCTGTTCTTTTCCTTCCTCTCCTTTTTATTATTGTGTAAAGTTAGAACAATATCTGAAGCTCTGGTCAAAGGTACCCACAGTTCCTGACGGATGTTGCTGATACCGAGGGAGGGGTGTGAGTGTGAGCTGTTCCTCTGTGTTTGTTTACTGCAGGGTTAAAATCCAGCTCCAAACTGGACTCACAGGATGAATGTCTCTGATTTGGTCATGGAGAAGATATTTTGGGTTGGGTTTTTTTATGCCTCTTGTCAAGGTAATGCAAACACTTTTGCTTTTAAGAGCAAAAATCAATTTTTTTTAGTTTATTTCATGTTAATCACATGGCTGCATTTAAGAATGCAGGTGGGACCAGCAAACCTCACCAGCTCTTTGAGTGAAGCCAAGTGTTATTATTTAACTCTCACTGTGTCAGTGTAGCTCTCCCAGCTGCTGTGTGGGGATGTTCCACGGTTCTGGGGCTCCTGCTCGAGGGAAGCATTTGTGGTTTTGATACTGGGTCATGACAAAAGAGCCATTCCAAGAGGCACTGGCTTCTGAGCTGTCTTTTCACTTGAGTCGGGCCCATCTTTCCTGCCTAAATGCCGTCCTTGTGCCGTCCCATCAGGAACGGGTGGTTGCTGATGTTTGCATTGCTGTCCGTGAGGGTTTCTGGGCAGCGCCCAGCGAGGCTGGCACGGCTGGCCCTGCACTCTGAGCTCTGTTCAGCTGGGTGCCATTCCCAGCAGCAGCAGCAGAGTTGGGCTTGTGTGGGACCCAGTTCAGGGCCCTGCACCAGCTCCAGAGAGCTTGGCTGGCAATGGGAGATCTGCTCTTTGTGCTCTGCAGCTGGGGCAGAAGGGTGGAGCGCGCCCGGGGAGGTGCAGACAGCGTTTGTTTGGAGCGGGTGCTCGAGGGAAAAACGTGTGTGCTGTGGCAGGAAAAGGGCACTCAGGGTCAGCACCCTTGAGAGGTCACTCGTGCTAAACTCTGTTCTAAATTGAACACACTTTGAAGAAGGTCCTGGGGCTCACTCCTGCGTTTCAGTGGTGCAGAGGAAAAGCCCATCTTCCTCTGCGGCCTCACTGGGGACACTCCAGTGCAGAACAGAGGAGTCATGTACAGAAAAGAGAAGGGGTGACCTGTGCTGGCACCAGTCCTCACAGAGGAGTCACAGGAACCCAGCTGCAGTCTCGTGTTCAGGTGCTGCTTCTTGGCAGTGCCTCGGCTCTGCTGGGCAGGGGCACGCAGGGGAATGGAGCACTGCCACAGCTTTTCACAAATGCTCAGGGTTCAGCCCAGAACCATTTCACTGGAAATCAGTGATTCCATTCCTTTGAGCCAGGACGCCTCTGAGGGCTCTTTTGAATCTTCGTCTGGTTTTCTGTGTCTTTTGTTGCATAAATATTTGGTTTCTCATCATGGTGGTGAAGACACAGATAATACTTTCATATCTGTCTATGAGATTTTGTTTTGTTCTTAGACCTTTACAGTCATCATTGAGTAGGATAAGTCTCTGGGTATCCTAACAAACAGATTTCCAGATGGAATGGCTGATTCATGGAATGGTTGGGGTTGGAAGAGAGCTCTGAGCTCATCGAGTCCGGCCATTAAGCACTGTAAAGGCAGAGCCTGGGATGTGTGAGTTGTCCTAATTCCTACAAGCACCAAAGGAAACCTCATCATTCCCATCTTGGGATGCTAAACTCTGTTTAGTCTGGATGAGAACATTAAAGGTTTTATTAACAATTCACAGATTGATGGCTCTTGCGAGAATGAAGCTCTTTAATTGCTCAACATGAAATTCTTTGATGGTGACACAGCCAAGGACAGCACACAACTGCTTCTTTCACTGATGCGACAATAAATGATTAAATCTTTTGTTGAGCAAGAGTTGGTACTTACCTTCTTTCCTTTCACACAGCTGTGGAATGTAAGTCACGGCCCTGGCAGGTAGCTGTGGTATGAGGATGTTTGTAGACTGGATGTATTGTGGAGATGCTGTGTTTTTTAAGCAAGATTTGTCTTTATTGCCTTTATTTCCAGCAGATAACAGGATATGAATCAGACTGTGTTAAATTATCTTTAAATGGAAAACTGGGGAAAAGGAATATTAAGTACAAAGCCCTGTTTCTGTAGCTAGTTTGAGTATATTAAAATGCAAATTTGTTTTTGTGTTGCAGGCCCAGCACAGGGACACATTCATTGAGGAGCGCTATGGGAAATACAACATCAGTGATCCACTGATGGCTTTGCAGAGAGACTTTGAGACACTGAAAGAGGGGAACCGTGGTGAAAAGCAGCCAGTATGCTCCAATCCTTTATCTATTTTGAAGGTGGTGATGAAGCACTGCAAGAACATGCAGGAAAGAATGTTATCCCAGCTGGCTGCTGCGGAAAGCAGACACAGAAAGGTAGGTGTTGCCTCAAGTAAGATGTGCAGAGGTTACAGTTGCATTTTAATAACAAGTTAACTTCAGCAAAAAACACTTCAGTTCCCCGGGGCTTGGTACCTGGAAGGACTTTGCACCTTTGTTCAAACTTCTCACTCCAGAGGATGCAGCTGGTGAGCTAATTAGTTATAATTCTAGAATTTGAACTGTTTTTGTTAGGACACACCAAAAAGGATGCAGCTTACAGGTGTAACGCTTCCCAAAATGCAGGGAAGGGTTTCTGGAAGATGGAATTCTCAGCAGACCCGTCACTGTTCTGCCTGGGGCTTGTTCTCTGTGGGTATTGAGGAGCTGCTGCCCGGGGAAGGCACCTCCTTGTGCTTCCCTAAGGAAATACGGAGGGACCAAAAGTATTTTTCTTGCCATTTGGCCTCTTAATTGAAGCACCTGTTGTTCTTCAGACATACCTTTAATGTATATTGACACCAGTAAAGTGCTTGGTCATGTGTCAGACCATACTACCACAAAAATTGATGTCACTAGAAGTAAGAGCAAGGCTGGGTTTCACTTTTCAGCCAAATATCCAACTAAGTCATAGAGTAAAATCAGATATTTTTTCACTTTTTCCCCTTCCTGTCTGCTTCAAGTATACAAGGATGTATACTTGATAATATTTCAGCATTATTTGGAAGCTTAAATTTCAGGAAGACTGAGGAGCTGCTAAATTCATGGCGAGCATGTGTTGGGAGAGCTTTGTTTTGGTGATGAGATAAGCAGAGCCTCTTGGGAAGTTTGTATTCTGGCTTTTTTTGTTAATAGCATTTCAATTATTCATGTAATTCAGTGTTAAAGCTGAAGGAGCTCCTTCACTGGGCCCTTATGGGAAGCAGTTTCGCTTCAAGAGCTCATCTTGTTCTTAAGTGGAAGAACAAATTAATGTTCTTTAAAATAAACTTTAGGCTGGAGTCCTCAGATCCCCGTAAGGCAGTGGGAGCAGCCTGTTGGGAATTGCTGCTGGGGCCACAGGGGGACTGTCCTGCTGCTAGAGCCCTGTGCCTCCTCATGCAGCACCTCTGCTCCTGCTGGGCCCTGGGGTGATGCTCCTGCCAGGAAATTCTGGCTTGCAAGGGACAGGAGGCACAAACTGAAATACAGGAATTTCCAGCTGAATGTGAGGAAAAACTGACTTATTTTGAGGGTGACAGAGCACTGGAACAGGCTGTGGAGGGGCTGTGGGTTCTCCTTCCCTGCCAGTATTCAGAGCCCTCCTGGGCTGATCTGTGCAGCCCTCTCCAGGGCGAGGGGTGCACTGGGTGATCTCCAGAGATCCCCTCCAGCCCCAGCCCTTCTGGAACGAGGGCACCATTCATAACACGGGCCTCCCAAGGATATTGCACAGTCTGGGGGGAAAGCGTGCAGTTTAGATATTTAATAGTAAAATAGATCCAGTGTGAGATTTCCCTAACATCTTTCACAAATTGACTCAGTTTGACCAGATAATAAATAACATACATTGGACTTGTCCAGAAGCTGCTTTTCTGTGACTCAGGTTGAGCTCGGGTGTCTGGAGCTGCTGTGGTGGCTCTCCCGTGTCACTGGAGCTCCTGGGTCACTCTGGAGCTGCTCTGTCCCTCTGGAGCTGCCCTGGTGTCTCTCCCATGTCCCTGTGGAGCTCCTGTGCCACTCCAGGGCTGCCCTGGTGTCTCTCCTGTGTCACTGTGGAGCTCCCGTGTCCCTGTGGAGCTCCTGTGCCACTCCAGGGCTGCCCTGGTGTCTGTCTCGTGTCCCTGGTGTCTCTCCTGTGTCACTGTGGAGCTCCTGTGCCACTCCAGAGCTGCCCCGGTGTCTCTCCTGTGTCACTGTGGAGCTCCTGTGCCACTCCAGGGCTCCCCTGGTGTCTCTCCCATGTCCCTGTGGAGCTCCTGTGTCACTCCAGGGCTGCCCTGGTGTCTGTCCTGTGTCACTCCAGAGCTGCCCTGGTGTCTCTCCCATGTCCCTGTGGAGCTGCCCTGGTGTCTCTCCCGTGTCACTGTGGAGCTTCTGTGTCACTGTGGAGCTCCCGTGTCCCTGTGGAGCTCCTGTGCCACTCCAGGGCTGCCCTGGTGTCTCTCCCGTGTCCCTGTGGAGCTCCTGTGTCACTCCAGGGCTGCCCTGGTGTCTGTCCCGTGTCCCTGTGGAGCTCCTGTGCCACGCCAGGGCTGCCCTGGTGTCTGTCCCGTGTCACTGTGGAGCTCCTGTGTCCCTGTGGAGCTCCTGTGCCACTCCAGAGCTCCCCTGGTGTCTCTCCCGTGTCCCTGTGGAGCTCCTGTGCCACTCCAGGGCTGCCCTGGTGTCTGTCCCGTGTCCCTCCGGAGCTGTGCACAGGCTCTGCTCCCTGCCTGGCGGCCTGGAGGCCTGGCCCTGATGGCTGCTGTGTTTGGGCAGGTGATCCTGGACCTGGAGGAGGAGAGGCAGCGGCACGCCCAGGACACGGCCGAGGGGGACGATGTCACCTACATGCTGGAGAAGGAGCGGGAGCGGCTCACCCAGCAGGTACCAGCCACAGGGCAGGGCTGGGAGAGCAGCAGGAACTCCCTCCCTCTGCAAGGCTTTTATCATCCAATATGGAAAACAGCCCTGCTCAGTTGCTCGGCGTGTTTTGGTAGCTGAGCAGTGCTGAAAGGTATTAATGGGCAATCAAATGCTTTGAAATCTTACTTCAGCCTGAAATCCGAGGAGTTGGGAAGGACAGGATTGCATTTACAGTTGATAGCTCACTGCATCACTCAAAATTCAGAATAAGTCATGGAAGATCTCCTGGGGGTGTTGTTCAGAGATGCTAATAAATATTTAAGCCACTGTTTTCTGTTACCCAAGCCTGTAGCCTTTGTTAAGCATACATAACACATCAGCATTTTAAAGCCTAAATGCCTTTAAAAGGCAAACTGACAAAGTGGTAAATGAGGTGGAAGGAAGCTTTGCTTGTTCTGTCAGTGCATGGCAGACTGGGTGTGTGTCTCACTAAAGGCCAGTCGAATTTCACACAGGATAAAACTACTGGGAAGTAATAATTGTTACTGTGTGCAAGCTGAGTTGTGCCAGACTATTTTGCTGATTTCTGGTGCAATAACCTCTTTCTTAGTTATTGTCATTTTTTACCTTGTAATTTCTCCAAGATAACACAGTAAACCTGTTCCCTTTTGGGGTGCTGCCCTTCATTTGCTTTCAGGAGGTTTTATGGTACCCTAAAAATCTCTTTTGTTCTTAATTTCCAGGTGGAGTTTGAAAAGTCCCAGGGGAAAAAGTTTGAGAAAGAGCTGAAGAAGCTGTCGAGCCAGTTGGAGGAGGAAAGGGCACGCCACAAGCAAGTGTCCTCCATGCTTGTTGTGGAGTGCAAGAAAGCCACTGCCAAAGCAGCTGAAGAGGGCCAGAAGACAGCAGAACTGAGCTTGAAATTGGAAAAGGAGAAGAGTAAGGTGAGTAAACTGGAAGAGGAGCTCGCAGCCAAGAGGAAGCGGGGCTTGCAGATGGAAGCACAAGTAGAAAAGCAGCTCTCAGAGTTTGACATTGAAAGAGAGCAGCTGAAAGCTAAGCTGAACAGAGAAGAAAACCGTACAAAAGCACTCAAAGAAGAGGTGGAATGTCTGAAGAATGCCCTGAAAGAGCTGGAGGCCTCTTGCCAGGAGCACAGTCCCTCCAAGCCCGTGCATCCCGGCCCCTCGGTGACATCCAGGGGGGTCACAACTGACAGTGCCCCAGTGAAGTCTGTGTCCTGCCAGACCGAGGGCCTGCAGGCAGAGCGAGCAGCCCCTGCCAGCACCAGCAGAGCTGCTCACGCCGTGTTTGCCAGCCCCCCTGCACCTGCGCATTCCTATGCAAAATCCAACGGGCACTGTGACGCAGAGGGGCAGACGGGTGGGGAGACAGAGAGCCAAGCTCCCAGGGAGAAAGCTGCTGCAGCCCCAGAGAGTGCAGCGGAGAACGGAAGCTCCCCTGTAAGAACAGAGTCACCGGTGCACCCGCTCCCCTCTGCCGGGGCGTCCCTGTCTCCCAGCAGCACAGCTGCCTCCTCCCTCACGCCTTCTCCCTGCTCCTCACCAGTGCTGGCCAAACGCTTGGTGGGAGCCTCTGCCAGCAGCCCTGGCTACCAGTCCTCCTACCAGGTGGGCATCAACCAGCGTTTCCACGCGGCCAGGCACAAGTTCCAGTCGCAGGCAGAGCAGGAGCAGCAGCCGGGGGGCCTGCAGAGCCCCCCGTCCCGGGACCTGTCCCCCACCCTGGCAGACAACTCTGCTGCCAAGCAGCTGGCCCGCAACACGGTCACCCAGGTGCTGTCCAGGTTCACCAGCCAGCAGGGCCCCATCAAGCCTGTGTCCCCCAACAGCTCCCCTTTCGGCACGGACTACCGCAGCCTGGCCAGTGCCGGCAGCCCCAGAGCCGAGGCTGGGCACTGCCCAAGCCCTGTCAAGGTTTCCAGCCCGCTCAGCCCCTTGTCTCCTGGAGTCAAGTCACCGACCATTCCTAGGGCAGAAAGAGGGAACCCTCCGCCCATCCCTCCGAAGAAACCCGGCCTGGCTCAGTCGCCTGCTGCTCCTGCTGCTCTCGGCAAAGCCTCCCAGGCCTCCTCCCTGGGTGCCCCCATGGACGTGGCCAGTAGCTGCTCCAGCAGCACTGTCGTGTCAAATGGCAAGGACCTGGAGATCCTCCTGCCAAGCAGCAGCTAGTCTCCAGAAAATGGGAATGTGACATTCCACAGCTTAGCTTACCCTGCAGCTAAGACACTGTTTTTCCACTCCATGTTATTTATTTCCATAGTAGCAGATTCTGTCTGTATAAAGCATTTAGTATTTTTTTTTTTCCTTTTTAATAGGTAGGAAAATATTTTTGTTTATGAAGAAACCTTAACTACAGCTATACAGTAGCCTCCAAATGTCTCATGGCAGCAGTCAAATCATTAGAGATAACAACCATGATCATGTGGTGGGACCTATCAACCTCTAATGGGACTGAAATGCTACTTTTAAATTATGCAGAAATAATTTTTGCAGACTTTTTATTCCAGATGAACATTTTATAAAAGTGCCTGAACTAAGCCTGCAATATGAATGTGATTCTTGGGAAAAGGTGAGGAGGGGAACATCTAGCTGCAGAAACAAATTCTTCTGAGTCCTGAATGTTGAAACCAACACTGGTTTTCCTTTTAATTCTTTCCATTTGCTAAGGTAAGTTAGCAAATGTGCTACAGATTCTGCCAGGTGACCACCAGACTGGTGCAGCCAGCCAGGCTATGTCCTTCAGGACACAGCTCCAGCTATTTGAGGAAGCACACAGGAGTTTCTTGGGATAAAATTTAGTTGTGATGTTATCCAGATTACTTCTCTGTCAGTATTCCTTGTCCATATAGTTCTTTCTGCTTTCCCGCCAAGACGCCTGTGTGCTTTACATGGCTCAGCTCTGGTTTCTGGTGAATCACCTGGAATTTTCAAGCTCTTCAAGCATTCTACTGTTGTGTGTAGAACTTCTGAGAAAAGGATCTTTCTGTTACTTGGCAAAGATCTCACTATTACTTGAAAAAGTAACTCATCCATCCAATACAGGTTTTTTGCAACACCTGTAAATGGGATCTTCAACTTTAAACAAAAGCAATAATTTTGTTCCCCATCTGTGTCAGTTAAGTCTGACTGACCTGGATTTTACCCACTAGCTGTGGCTAGTTTTCCTTGGCTGCAAATATGGAACCAAATCATTGCTGCTGTGGAATTAAATACGTGGATATGTGTAAGTATGTCACACACATACATGCTAAACACACAGTGTATTGGGGAACTATTTATCTCTTCTTGATCTTCTGCCTCATATGAGGAAAACATGGCAATTCACTGAGATTTTAAAAAGTTCCTCAGTGAGGAATTGCCTAAGTTTGAGGCAGATCACGTGTGAGGAGAAGTATTTGGACCCAGGAGAAGCAGCTGGTTCCTGTGCAGAAACGTTTGCCGCAAGAAAACCGATAGGCCCAGCACAGTGGTTTTCTGAGTCATTGTGCTGAGAAATACAGGACAGACAGCACAGATCAGTGGCACAGGCTGAGAGCACGACCCCGAGTTAATGATCTTGGGTGTTGGATGTGAGCTGATCCTAAATTTAGAAAGTGGCCGTGCTGCTCGGTGTCATCCAGCGTGGAGCACTTCCCTCGGCGCAGAGTGGTGTTTGCACAGCTCCCGGTGCCAGAGACGCGTTATCCTCGCTCAGCTTCCCTGTTCCATTAGGATCCATTAGGATCCATTAGGATCCATTAGGATCCTCTGTGCTGGGGAGGATCCCTGTGCCATGGAGGGGCAGCGCTGCCGTGCAGAGGGGTCCCCATGCAGAGGGGTCCCCATGCAGAGGGGTCCCCATGCTGAGGGGTCCCCATGCAGAGGGGTTCCCATGCAGAGGGGTCCCCATGCAGAGGGGTCCCCATGCAGAGGGGTCCCCATGCAGAGGAGTTCCCATGCTGAGGGGTCCCCATGCTGAGGGGTTCCCATGCTGAGGGGTTCCCATGCTGAGGGGTCCCCATGCAGAGGGGTTCCCATGCAGAGGGGTTCCCATGCAGAGGGGTCCCCATGCAGAGGGGTCCCCATGCAGAGGAGTTCCCATGCAGAGGGGTCCCCATGCAGAGGGGTCCCCATGCAGAGGGGTCCCCATGCAGAGGGGTTCCCATGCTGAGGGGTTCCCATGCAGAGGGGTTCCCATGCAGAGGGGTTCCCATGCTGAGGAGTTCCCATTCAGAGGGGTTCCCATGCTGAGGGGTTCCCATGCAGAGGGGTCCCCATGCTGAGGGGTTCCCATGCTGAGGGTTCCCATGCAGAGGGGTCCCCATGCTGAGGGGTTCCCATGCTGAGGGTTCCCATGCAGAGGGGTCCCCATGCTGAGGGGTTCCCATGCTGAGGGGTCCCCATGCAGAGGGGTCCCCATGCTGAGGGGTCCCCATGCAGAGGGGTTCCCATTCAGAGGGGTCCCCATGCTGAGGAGTTCCCATGCAGAGGGGTCCCCATGCTGAGGGGTCCCCATGCTGAGGGGTCCCCATGCTGAGGGGTCCCCATGCAGAGGGGTTCCCATGCTGAGGGTTCCTTGGGCTCTGAGCTCGCTCTGCAGGACAGGGGAGCTCAGCGCTGCTCGGGTGGCTGCTGTTGCACTGACCCCACGCAGCCAGGGCAGGGGTTTAGAGGCTTGCACGGACCTTTTGGTAGCCCTTTAGGCAGTGGTATTATGGGCTGTTGTTCCTAATCCAGTGGAACGGTCTGTGCATTAACAGCAGGGACCCAGAGGCAGCCAGAGCTGAATGGGCAGTGGCTCTCTTGGAAGCACATTTATTACTTTATTAACTAAGTGTCCACAGCAGATTTTTTAGCTCTTGCTGAGAGTAAAAGTAAAAATGGATGGGCAGATGGATTTTGGCCCATGTATCCCTTCTGACTGAAAAGTGAGGCTTTTGTATACACTGCTTTAATGAGTTTCTTTACTTTTACATTAATCTGACTGGTATTATCCCCCTTCTTTATTGATAGCTCTAGAGAGAGAGATACTATGATGAAGTCTAATAGGAAATGCACTGAGTACTGTTTCTTTTAAAATATAATATGGGAAGGGGTATGCAAAAGAATGTATTTTTGCTAGTAGACTAACTTCTGAAAGAAACTAAGCACAAGGGATTAAAATGGATCCAACTAATTCAGTAAGACATTTAGAGTTAGTATTTAACTGTTGATGTAGATTCTGTGTGAAAGCAACTAAATATTTCTTCTCTAACTCACATGTGTCCTAAGCAGACATTGTTGCAGAGTTTGTCACTGGCTAATGGAGTATAATGAAGTGCAAAACATATAACACTAGTATTAATTCATTAACACTTGTAAATTTGTAAAGCCAAATGTACCAAGCTGAAGTCTTTAATCATTTTTATAGCTGATGGCATTAAACATGTTAAACATTCATATTATCAATAAAGGATTTTATTTTTAAGATGTGCAAATTGCTTAAGGAAATGTTTGCAGTTGGGGCTGCCCAGTAGGAAACACTCCTGCTGATGGTGACTGGGCATCTGTGCCCACCTGGAACCTGGAGCTGTAATGGAAGCTCTGAAATGTCAGAAGAAAGAGAATTTCTTGTGAGCACAGTGCGTCCCGAGCAGTCTTGGCTGCTGCAGCCAGAGCACATTGCTCCTCCATCTCCACAACCTGGGTGCTGGAAGCTGGGAGGTGCCCTGGGGCAGCTTCAGGTGGCACAGCACACTCTGCAAGCCCCAGACAGCTCTGGCTTTTAGTACTTGTCAGTAAAAGCAGTTTTCCTGGAGTACCTGTTTGCCACAGTGTCAGGATTCTGAATGGATGGAGTTCGGATTAATGAACGCTCTGGGGCTTGGGCAAGGAGACGCCCCAGTCCCCTGCTGGTGTTCAGACAGGATGCATCTCATGGAAACTCCCTCTGCAGCCGAGGAGCGGCTCAGGTGTGTCACAGGACAGAGCTGGGAGCAGAGCCTGGCTGCAGGAAAAGCTGCTTTGCCTGGGACGCAGCAGGTCCAGGCACAGAGCCCTCACCCCTGTGCCCCGGGAGCTGGGGCTGCTGCGGGTGCCTCCCTGCCCTTGTGCAGGGCACAGCCGCAGCTCCCGCGCTGCCCTAATGTGCCTCCACGGTGCCCTGATTTCCTTATCTTTGCCTGATTGCCTGCTCAGTGGAACAGGTTTGGCAGCAGCTGGGAAGGAGCTCCTGGTTCCTCTGCAGGCTGGATAACATCCCGAGCTCGGGCCAGGGCCGGCACCAGCCCAAAGCCACCAAACTGGTGCTGCTCCCCATGCGGGACAGCCGGGGGTGCGGAGCCCTGCCCGGGCAGGAACGGGAGCTCAGCCTCCGCCCCGACGGCTTTTACAGCAGCGGGTCCTTGCCCAGGCGGGGAATGCTGGCAAACCCTGGCTGCGCCCCTCCGAGCCGGCTCCCCGTGCCCCACCGCGCTGAGAGCCGGGCACGGCTGTTCCCGGCCCGGTACCAGCCCCGATCCTCCTCCTGCTGCCCGCTCGCAGCCGGCTCCTGGGACACCAGGCATTCCCGCAGCCCTAAAACGCATCCACGCCGCTCCGGCTTCCCGTGTGCGGGGCGAGGAGGGGACCCGGGGTTTGGGGGGCACAGAGAGGGGTCCCAGGTCTCCGCAGGGCAAGGAGGGAGCACAGGGGGCCTGGGGGTTTGCCACCCTCTGCACATGGGCTGCGGGCGCTGCCGGGTGTGGGGCTGTGGCTGGAAGCGTCCCGAGCCACCCCCGGTGCCTCCCCTGCCTCCAGCGCTCCCGGGCCGGGCAGGGCAGCTCCGGGCAGCCCGGGAGAAGGACGGGGAGCCCAGGAGCGGGCAGGGATGCTCAGGACAGGGCAGGGGAGCCCAGGAGCGGGCAGGGATGCTCAGGACAGGGCAGGGATGCTCAGGATAGGGCAGGGGAGCCCAGGAGCGGGCAGGGATGCTCAGAACAAAGCAGGGGAGCCCAGGAGCGGGCAGGGATGCTCAGGACAGGGCAGGGATGCTCAGAACAAGGCAGGGGAGCCCAGGAGCGGGCAGGGATGCTCAGGACAGGGCAGGGATGCTCAGAACAAGGCAGGGGAGCCCAGGAGCGGGCAGGGATGCTCAGGACAGGGCGGGGATGCTCAGAACAAGGCAGGGGAGCCCAGGAGCGGGCAGGGATGCTCAGGACAGGGCAGGGGAGCCCAGGAGCGGGCAGGGATGCTCAGGACAGGGCAGGGATGCTCAGAACAAGGCAGGGGAGCCCAGGAGCGGGCAGGGATGCTCAGGACAGGGCGGGTATCCTCAGGACAGGGCAGGGATGCTCAGGACAGGGCAGGGGAGCCCAGGAGCGCTCAGGGATGCCCATTGCAGCCCTCGACCCGCGCCCGGTGCGCGGCGCAGCGGGGCCGCTGGAGGGCGACCGGCGCCCGGGAACGGGAATGGGAACGGGAATGGGAACGGGAATGGGGACCCGGCCCGGGCCGCTCCGTGCGAGGCCCCTTTGGGCAGCGGCAGCACCGCAGCCCGGACGGGACACGGGCCCCGCCACTGGAGCCCACTGCCGCACCGCAGGCAGCCCGCACCGAGGGGCGGATCCGCCACAGCGCATCCCTGCTGCAGGGCACCCCCATCGCAGGGCATCCCCCGGGAAGCGTGGCTGCCCCCAAAAGCTGGGACCCACATTTCCGTCAGGAAAAGCCCTTTGGCCTTGGCGTGCCCTCAGCCCGAGCACCAGCTCCGGCCCGGTTTGTTTGCACAGCGCAGCCCTGGCTCTCCCTCCGCCGGGTGCTCGCCGCCAAGGAGGGCTTCAAGCGCTGAGTGTTGCTGTGAAGAGTTTTCATGCTGCGGGTTCAGCACAAGCAAACATGCCGAGAGGCTGAGCTCTGCTCACCCCACTTCCCTGCCCGCTAATTCCGCCTCGGCCACCGCCGCCGATAACCCCGGGGCAGCGCCCGGCGCCGCGCTCAGCCCGGCCCCGCCAGCCCGGGAGAGCCAGCCCGGCCTCCAGCAGCCGCTTAAAGCACCTGGGAAAATCCCTCTCATCATCATCATCACCTCTTTCGGGATGAAGATAGCGAAGGAAGCACACAGAGGGCTTGGTTTGGAGGCTGACACAACGCTTGTGCTTCAGCTGCAGCTCTCTGCTTCCAGTTTGTACATCCTCCTGGCATGTATCTGCTGGGCCTGGGCACAAACTGGCCTGGTGCCCCCGTGCCATGGGCAGAGACCCCTCCAGAGCCCCTGTGCTGCCCAGCAGTGCCCAGAGCTCCTGGCTTGCCCCCCGTCCTGGGATGATCTGGTGCTGCCAGCCCCTGCAGCCAGGTGCCAGAAATGGGAAGGTGGTGCCTGCTGGCTGTGAGCTGGTACAGCTGCAAACCCCAATAAACCCTGGTGGCTGCAGGGTGAAGAGTGGGGTCTCCGGGGTGTCCTGCAGCTGCCCACAGCCAGGTTTTGGCCCAGGCACAGCACTCAGGGTGTTTAATGCAAGGTCTCACAAAATAGACCCAGACAGAGATACGGCCTGGCGTGAGCGAGCAGCGGGCAGGTTAGGGTCAGGGTTAGGGTTAGTGCCACTCTGCCCTACAGCCCACAGCCACTTCCTGCGAATCCCTTGGTGTGCAGCCTGCCCAGACCACACTGAGCCTTCTGAAGGCACCGGCTGGGGCAGCCCGTCCTTGCCGGGCACAGACAGAGGGACAGAGGCTCTGCCACAGCTGCCTCTCGTCTGCAGGAGCCTCACGGGCAGAGCGGCCTCGGCCGGTGATTAATCTTTTGTCGCAGAGGAATCGGGAGAAGCAGCAATTAATAAACCCTGGCTGAGGCAGGGACACGGCTCAGGATGTGCCGGCGGCCGGGCACGGGCGCAGCGCAGATGTTCCCCAGGGAACCAGGGTCAGGACTGTTTGACGAGGAGGAATCACCAGCGGGAGGATGTTTGTTTTTGTAGCAGCTGGATGTGTCTCGGGGAGGGATGGGAACGTCTTCTGTCACTCGTGGGCCGGGAGGAGGCTGGCAGGGCAGGGATAAAGCTCCTGACAAGTTTGGACTAGCAGGCGAGTTGATTAGCTGAGAGATGAAAATTCACAGCTCGGCTCTTGCAGGGGCCGTGAGCTGCTGGAGAGATGTTTACGGGAGGGGAGAGCACCCCGTGCCCGCTGCCCCCGGCGCTGCTGAGCCGGCGGTGCCCGGGGGTCCCGCCCATGGATCTGCAGTGCTGAAAGCCGGGGCTGTGCGGGGCAGGCAGGGACAGGGGAGAGGAGGGGACCTGGGGCAGCCTTGAGGGTGCCCTGACTCCTCCACAGGCCACCGTGGCCACCTGAACACCTCCACGGTAGCCTGGGCATGCCCCGTGTCCCCCTGGCCGCGGGCACTGGGCTCTGCACACCAGGCACTGCCCCGGGCGTTAATTTGAGGGGAGGGTGACAAAGAAACCCGGCCTGGCAAGTGCAGGCAGTGTCAGCTGAGAGCCCGGGCTGGGCTGTGTCTGATGGGACCGATTACCCGATGATAGACAGAGATAAATGTGTACAGCTGCAGGCAGAATAAATCGATGCTATATGTTGTATAATTGTCTTGAAAATAAGGTAATGCCGGGCTCTTGGAATGCTTTGATCTTATCAGAAAGACAAGGAATACACTAATGGCTTTAATTAGACTTTGGGGATGAAATGAATTTGGCCTCCTGGGTGAGCTGGTTTCTGGAATTGACCACTGGTGGGGATAGAAAGGCTTTAATCAGATTTAGGCTCTTTAATACCCACAATAGTGCGTGTCTGCATGTGTGATACAGACCTGCTGCCCAGGGTGTTGTGGTGGGGGCTCTGAAGGCTGCAAGTTCTTGGGCTTCCAGTGACGTTGAGAGCTGTTTTCAGTGCTCTTTTCCAGCTGAGTTTCAGCTCAGCAGAAGCTACTAGTTTTATTTATTGACTTCTAAGTTGAAAACAACTTGTCAAAAAGCAGTGGAAAGCTGGGAATCATTTAGTTTCCCAACAGGAGGATCATGGCAGCTGCTCCGGCAGCAAAGCAGCAGGCTGGTCAGGTATTTAATTGTTAATCACTGCAAATGCTGGCTACAGTCGAAGCAGGGGAAAAGCTTCTCGTCTCTCCAGGAGCAGATCTTTGTGTTGCCCTGTGAACACTCCAATAAGCAGCGTTTAGTGCTCCAAGGGTGAGCAAGGTCTGACTCAGCCGTGACTCAGCGGGTGAAGCCGTGGCTCGTCCCCCGGCCCATGCGGAGAGAGAGGGGTGGGGATGTCCCAGCTCTCGGGGGGCTCTGCCTCTGCTCCCCCACACCTGTGCCAGGCCGTGTCCCCAAGTGTCCCCTGAGCAGCCTCACACCGGCGTCCCCGAGAGCCTGGGGGTTTGGCTGGGGTTTTTCAGAGCCTGCACCTGACGTTCCCTTGGTTATTTCCCAGCAGAACTGGAGCGCTTGCCTGGCAGCAGCAGCCCAGATGCTGACGCTGAACAAGCTGCAGTTATTCCTCCTGGGCTGTGTTTATGCCTTCCCTGCTGTAACTACAGACTTGGATTATTTTGGTCGGCTGACATTATCTGTTGTGCTTCCCTTATGTTAATTTGCTGGGCTTAGATGAGCTCCTGAAAAGGATTTAATAGCAAGAGCTGCTGCCAATGAAAGCACAACCTTGCTCAGCAGCGCCTGTGCAGCCAAGCCGAGCCTCCAGGCGTGGTGTCACCTCCCTGGGAGCAGCTGAGGCTTCGTGTGAGCACAGCAAGAGCACAGCGAGGTCAGGGCTTCCCCCCCAGCTAAAGGGGGTGGGTCCCAGCCCTGCCAAGCCCTGAGCCCCCCAGGAGCACCCCAGTGGTGCTGGAGGCAGGCACAGCCCAGCTCAGCCTCATGCAGAGGGCACCAATATTTGGTGATTCTGGCCCAAATGGCAGGGCCGTGGCAGTGGCCCCCAAATTAGGGAGCAAGGGCGAGGCCCCTCCTTTCCCAGACCCCCGGGGATGCCCATTCCATACCCCTCATCCCAGAGGGGTGACCACACACCAGCGTGGTGAGGGACCCACCCTGGTCCCAGGGGAACACCCTCGTGGGTGCCACCCCACCAGCAGCCCTCTGGTGGGAGAGGAGGAGGAGGAGGCAGGAACAAGGGGAGGAAGGGCACGAGCTGCCAGGGACAGGCAGCGCCAGGGACCTGTCCCCCCACAGCACCCCAGGGTGTGAGATGCCCCGTGTGTGTGGGAAAGCTCTTCACCTCAGCACAAACACACACATGCTTAGTAACATAATCTCTTAAAAGCAAAATCCCAGAAATTCCTTTTTCTTCGTGGAAAATGTTGCCTGGGGGAGAAGCTCATAATGAAGGATGAAAGCTTAATCCTTGAAGCAGAGCAGGACTGGGGGGGAAGAGTATAAACATGACAGTTGTTGCTCAGTGAGTCGGAAAAAAAAGGTGAAGGGATGAAAGTTGTGGTGGGGCAAGAGGGCGAGGGCTGTGGGGATGGGCTGTGGGAGCCCAGCAGCGCTTCCTCCCTGCCCGGGTCATATCCATCATCCCGTGCTGGCCCTGACAAATGCACAGGTGATTCTGGCAATTTCAGCAACAGAAAAATGCTCTGTGCTCTGCTGAGTGAAGGTGGGAGAGTAAATGATGCTCTGTGCTCGCGCAGTTCACTGCTGGGGACAGCCCTGGGTTACCAGGTGTCAGCGCTGGCAGCCCTGCAAAGGAGCTTTAATCAACGTCAGGCACTGAGCATTATGAAATAAAGCACCAGCGTGTGTCAGATTGGTTTTTCCACATTTTCTGAGCTGTCAGCACGGACACTGTGACCATGCTCAGAAGAAATGCACTGAAGGAAACAGCTTTGCAGCCCCTCACTGCCATGCCTCAGTAACCACTGCTCTAACCTGCCTCCTGCAAAGCCACAGAAAACCTGTTTAAATCAAAGTGAACCCTTCTGCAGTGCTGCCTGATTGAGGCTGAACCTCCCTGCCAGCAGGCAGCGGGACAGGCAGGGCGGCGGCAGGAGGAGAACACAGCTGGGGACAAGGACATGGGGGCTGTGCACTGGTGGCCACGTTTATGGTAGGGGAAGGAGTTGGGCTGATGGTTTGGGGCAGAAATGGGAATTTTCCACAGTGGCTCTTGGCAGGTCCCAGCGAGCCAGGCCAGGTCAGAGCCATTGCATGTCCCAGGAGGTCCCCAAGACAAAAATCTGTGCAAGGGGTTTTCCTTGCACGGCATCCCCAGCCTGAGAGGGAAAAACAAACAAGTTCCACTTCTGTATTTTTAATTGGCAGTGGAGCAGCAGAGGTGGGGTTACACTCTCCAGAGCCCAACCTGCTCTGTCTTTGCTCACTGCACAGCAACGCTGTTTATGGACTCAGATTCCAACCTTCTCCTCTCTCAAGGCTGTGAAGATGTATTTCCTCTTGTGCCATTTCTCCTTCTGGCAAGCAGGCTCCCAGGTGGGTCTGGAAAATGTCAAAGTGGGAAATAAAGTTGTTCGCTGAAAAAAAAAAAAGAGAGAGAGAGAGAGAGAGAGAGAGAAGCAAATGGGAAAGACAAAAAGGAACAAGCCCCTGAGGAGGTGCAGGGTGAGGTCTGCTGGGAGGAGTGTGAGGACTCAGGCATGGGGCAGGATGGAATTCCCACTCTGTGCCACCGCTGCCATGTGCCAGCTCTGGGCACCACAGCTGAAGGCTCTGAACTTCTCATCCCTGGAGCAGGCTAAAAACACAGGGCAAGACAAAAAGGAATAAAAATAACCCAAAGCTGACCTCTCTGGCCTCTAAAGGACAGCAAGCAGCAGGCAGCAGGCACCTGCTCTGGTGATGGGTGCCCTGCACCACTTCTGCCTGAGGCACCCTCACCCTGCCCAGGCAGCGGGAGCCCCAGGCACGGAGGTGACAGGGGGCACCACCACAGTGTGGCCAGGCTGCTGGGGCAGGGCCACCTCCACCTGGAAAGCTCAACCTGCACATGGTTCTGCTCATGAGCCGGGGCAGAGCGGGCCAGGGCCGCCCGCAGCAGCGCCGGGGCTGGGCACAGATGCTGCAGATTACAGAATTAGAGAAAAGCTGGGAGGTTTCTGCTGAAGACATTTTTCCATTCGTGAGGCCATGGGGTGGAGCGGGCGAGCGGGGGGGCAGCGCCTGCAGCAACAACAAAAGGCAGAGCAAGGGGGAGGGGAGCACGAGGGAGAGATTTTTGATTCATACTCAAAAATTACCCAAACTTTATTGCCAGAATGTCTTCATTTTTATGTGCTTAAGCACAGTGAGTTATGGAAATCTTAGAACAATGGAATGATCTCCTTCATTGCCCTCAACGCGCTCAAAGTCACCACCCCTCCTCACCAAGCGCAATCTCTTCTTCTGTTTTACTGACTTACAAAAATGCCTCTGCTATCAACACCCTCCACGTGCATCTCATAAATACCAGGGTGGGACACGGGGCTATTGGTGGGTGTTTTTTATAAACCCATCTCTGCCCCAACCCTTCCTCAAGAAAGTTTTTATGGCATGTGGTTGATTTGGCAAATTTTCTGCTATAACCTGCCTGAACAAGAGGGGCTGCGAATTCCTTGATTCAGGTCCAAGCTCGGAGCTTTGTGGTTCCCCTGCTCTTGTCTTTGCTCTGTGGGAGTCCCTTATTTGTCAGTCACATACTGATCTTATAAATCCTCTGCCTCTCCATGTGAGAGCATTGCAGGGCGTGCCTTACACGCTCCATCTGCCAGGTGAGGAGCAGCAGCACCAGCAATCCAGCTCCAGCACGTGCTTTGCAGCCCTGAACGTGCAGAATGAAGTAGGTTTGGGTGGGTTTTAGCTCTGTAGAGCAGGCATGGAGCAGAGCCCTTCATTCCCGGGCAGCAGCGGCAGGGAGCTGTGGATGCCCTCCCAGCCCATCCATCCCGGGCAGCAGCAGGGAGCTGTGGATGCCCTCCCAGTGCATCCAGCCTGGGCAGCAGCAGGGAGCTGTGGATGCCCTCCCAGCCCATCCATCCCGGGCAGCAGCAGGGAGCTGTGGATGCCCTCCCAGCCCATCCATCCTGGGCAGCAGCAGGGAGCTGTGGATGCCCTCCCAGCCCATCCATCCCGGGCAGCAGCAGGGAGCTGTGGATGCCCTCCCAGCCCATCCATCCTGGGCAGCAGCAGGGAGCTGTGGATGCCCTCCCAGTGCATCCATCCCGGGCAGCAGCAGGGAGCTGTGGATGCCCTCCCAGCCCATCCATCCTGGGCACCCCCCAAGCAGGGATGCTCTCCTGCGGGGAAAAATCCTTCACACAGCAGCTGTGCCTGCAGGGAGGGGTAACAGAGCGTGTGTGCAGCAAGGGCCAGCAGAGAGCACACGCCAGGGTGGTTTCCTTTGCTGCCGAGATAATTCCTCCCCACCCGTCCAAAGCTGCGTCCTCCTGGGCTGCACAGCCGGCCACACAGGCCTGGGCTCTGATTTACAGCCTGCCAGCTGACGGAGCTGCAGGCAGAGAAAGTGCTGAGGTGGGAGAAAATGAGCGCCAGGCCAGGAGGGGCGGGCAGGGGGTGCTGGGGAGGCTTCGGGAGCCAGGCTCGTCCCACCTTGGCTGCGAGCACCGGCCGGGGCAGCCGCGCCTGGGGCTGTGCAGGGAGCAGGGAGCAGCTCCGCAGCCAGCAGGGGAACGGAAACAGACGGGAAACCCCGATGTCTGCACAAACCCTTCCGATTTCCCTCATTTCCCAGGCTCATCCTGGCCATCCTGCCCTCGCTGGGGAGAGGGAAGCTGAGCGAGCCACTGGGAAACGTCTCCAGCCCCATAAACCCACACCATTGTTTATAATATTCCTAAGTGCCATTGCGTGATGATAGCTGTGCTCTGACAGAGAAAATTTACTTTTTTTCTTATTTTTTAAATAAAGTTTGGAAGTTGCAAGTCCCCCAGAAGATGCTTTGGCCATTATCCGGGGTTTGTTTGTTTTCCTGCTTGCCCTAAGTGACACGGGGAGGGCCATGTCCTGCTGCTGATGTTCTGGTACTGTCACAGCACCCACAGAATCCACAGCACGGTGCTGTGCTCAGCCTGAACCAGACAATCTGAATCCCTGCTGGTACCAGGCTGGCAGCCAAAATCCCAGGACTGAGGCTTCTACCAGCATCCTTCCTTCCTTCCTTCCTTCCTTCCTTCCTTCCTTCCTTCCTTCCTTCCTTCCTTCCTTCCTTCCTTCCTTCCTTCCTTCCTTCCTTCCTTCCTTCCTTCCTTCCTTCCTTCCTTCCTTCCTTCCTTCCTTCCTTCCTTCCTTCCTTCCTTCCTTCCTTCCTTCCTTCCTTCCTTCCTTCCTTCCTTCCTTCCTTCCTTCCTTCCTTCCTTCCTTCCTTCCTTCCTTCCTTCCTTCCTTCCTTCCTTCCTTCCTTCCTTCCTTCCTTCCTTCCTTCCTTCCTTCCTTCCTTCCTTCCTTCCTTCCTTCCTTCCTTCCTTCCTTCCTTCCTTCCTTCCTTCCTTCCTTCGTTGGAAGGAGCCCACAAGGGCCATCAAGTCCAGCTCCTGGTCCTGCACAGCACATCCCCAAAACAGGAAACAAGGGATAGGACATCTCTAAACACACTGAAGATGGTTTAGGGAAAAAGGTTATGAAATGCAATTAAAGGTTTTATAAAAGCATCCTGATCACACTCCTTGGTCACCGTATGATTTTGATCATAAATAAGAAAACGAGCTGGAGAACTGAAGGGAAGGGAAAGGACAAGAGGGCAGTGGGTTGGTATAGAATCAGTATGGACATAAAAGTGAGTTTGTAACAGCAACCAAGCCATGTCTGATGCACAGTCAAGCACCTCAAAACTTGAACAAAGTAATTGCAGAACCCATAAACACTGAATGAAGTGCAAGCATCATGAGTCTGACGCTTAGCTTCTCCTTGCTGAGCTGCTGGTCCAACAGCTCACAAGCCAGAAGTCAAGATTCCCTGTTCCTCTGTTTGATATGCATCATTCTCGTTTTTCCACGTTGTTGGACACAAGAAGGAAGGAACTCCCTGTGAATGAGCCGGCAGGGCGAGACTCTGGTTCTTTCCCAGCTCCTCCCTGAGGCACCCGCACCCAGCCCAGCAGGAAAACAGGACTGAGAGGGAAAGTGCTGCAGTTTGGGGTGGATAAACAGGCTCTGGAAAGGCCCCAAATGTGAGTCCTCAGTCAAGAGCTGCCCGAGCTCTGTCGCCATCCCCGTGCCCAGAGCTCCCAGCCCCTCGTGGCTCCACATGCATGGGCTGACTTGGCAGGCATTTCCCTATCCATTACCAGTGAATGCAATGGAACTGGCTGACAATGGGCTCAGAGGCTGCCAAAATCCAACATGAGGGCTGCAGATGTCCCTGGGACCGGCAAACCCTGCTGGAAGATCCCTGTGGAATGAAAGGTTACCCTCAATTTGCTTCAGATGCTGCTCGCACCGTCCGACAGCCATCACCGGAGGAGGGGCCTCCATCGGAGAGAAAAGATAAATCCAGCTCTGTCTCCAGACTGTTATTGTCTCCTCTGGTTCAAATTAAGGGACTCGGGTCATTTTTTATATGTTGCCATTTGTCTTTTACCTGAGGGCATTGCAGAAAGGAAAAAAGAAAAGGTGAATCTAGCACGAAAGCAGGGAAGGAGCAGAGTCTTTAGCAGATAATTAACCGAACTGACATCGGGTTCTCCCTCAAACATCAAACTGGAGATTAAATGCAGGCAGACACAGCCAATTCCTTGCAGTGGGTCCAGTGATAAATCAGCACGGTGGCCATGGCTGCACAGCAGCACCCAGCCCTGACCCCAGGGATGTTCCTGTGAGTGCATCAGGGCAGCTGAGCTCCCCACAGAGCCCCATGGTGCCACAGCCCTGGGAATGCCCTGGCACAGGGAGAAAAAGCATTACCTTGCCATGAATTTTCCATGCAAAAACCAAAATAACTGTTTCATTGGAAATATGGAATGAAATTTAGACCTATGATCTGTGCTACTTTTATCAGAACACAAGCAACTCTGTCCCAAAGCAGTCTTAATGTATTTGGTGATTTAATTTAAAAAAAAAAATATTTTCTCTTTGTCAAAAGCAAATTCATCTCATGTTTCCCCTGAAAGAAAATGTAAGCTTTTAGAAAACAACAGTTTGATGAAAATCTGTTACTCCTGCCCTGTTCGGAGCACTCAGGGAGAGCTCCATCCCCACACCCAGCACTCGACCTGGCTAACCACAAACCACACGCCTGCCTTGGGTCAGGCTCCTTTTTTCCAGCACTCTGATTATTTTTTCTCCTGGGGACAGGGCTGGGAAGGACTCAGCCTTCAGCTCAAGACAAATCCTGCCCTTTCAGTAAAGTGTAATAAACTTCTTCCCCTGACACATAGGAAAATGTTTTAAGGCAAGACTTTATAGAGAGCATCAATCACTTTGGAGGTGATGGAATTGCTGCAGAATTATAAGCAAGTCTGAAGTGTCTACAGAGGACTCTAAACACTGTCTTCTATTTATTCTCTGTGTCCTTTGTAAATGTAAACTTCTGTGGAGTTCAGAGGCCCTTCCGTCTCCACGGCCTGTCAATCCAGCACCTTTCACCACCGCTAAAATCACAATTAAAAAAAAGGGGGATTACAAAAACAAACACAGAGCTCGCGCGCGCAAGTGATGGCTGCAGACTGTTGTGGGAGCAGCGCCGGGATCCTGCCCTGGGCCCACATCTCCACAGCTCTGCAGGAACGGGAGCCCTGAGCCTCCTCCTGCCAGCCCTGGAGCGGGAACGGGAGCCCTGAGCCTCCTCCTGCCAGCCCTGGTGCAGGAACAGGAGCCCTGAGCCTCCTCCTGCCAGCCCCAGCCCCAGCCCTGGTGCGGGAACGGGAGCCCTGAGCCTCCTCCTGCCAGCCCTGCAGGAACGGGAGCCCTGAGCCTCCTCCTGCCAGCCCTGGAGCGGGAACAGGAGCCCTGAGCCTCCTCCTGCCAGCCCTGGTGCAGGAACGGGAGCCCTGAGCCTCCTCCTGCCAGCCCTGGTGCAGGAACGGGAGCCCTGAGCCTCCTCCTGCCAGCCCTGGTGCAGGAACGGGAGCCCTGAGCCTCCTCCTGCCAGCCCTGCAGGAACAGGAGCCCTGAGCCTCCTCCTGCCAGCCCCAGCCCCAGCCCTGGTGCAGGAACGGGAGCCCTGAGCCTCCTCCTGCCAGCCCTGGTGCAGGAACGGGAGCCCTGAGCCTCCTCCTGCCAGCCCTGGTGCAGGAACGGGAGCCCTGAGCCTCCTCCAGCCAGCCCTGGTGCAGGAACGGGAGCCCTGAGCCTCCTCCTGCCAGCCCTGCAGGAACAGGAGCCCTGAGCCTCCTCCTGCCAGCCCCAGCCCCAGCCCTGGAGCGGGAACAGGAGCCCTGAGCCTCCTCCTGCCCGCTCCCCTTGGGCAGTGGCACCTGTGACAGTGGGCAGGAGGCAAGGGACGAGCAGGAGTGAGGATGGAGGAGTGCTGGCCAGAGCACCCACAGCTGGGGGCTCTCTGTGAGCCCATCCCCACCTCTCAGAGGAGCAGGAGAGGGAGGGAAAGACCAGGATGAAATTCCAGAGAAGACAGGGATGGAGACCCAGCTGGATGCAGGGAGTTTTGCCCCTTGCTGGGCGTGGGCAGGTTTTTATCTCCCCAGCCACAGGCAGCCAGGGAGGGTCCCGGTGCCCTCCTGCATAAACAGCCACCAGGGCTCTGGAGGGCTCGGGGAAGATCACGCAGAGGACAGGGCACTGACAGCAGGATGGAGCTGGGTGTGGGAGAGCCATCCCAGCTGGAACGCTGCTCAGGGGAGCAAGTGGGAAGTGACTTTTTCTTCCACAGAATGAAAAAAGAGATAAAAGCTCTATAAAGTTAGAAGATAATCTATATTAAAAACTTCTCTTTGACAAAATAGCCGGGGAAATTACTTTATACATTGAAATATTCCACAGCTGCTCCAGGGGGAAAATAGTTTCATTTGAAAATCACCTTTAATGAGAGGCTTCCTCTGACCCTGGAGCATCCTGATCCCAGACTGTGGACACAGAGACTGCAGGGGGACAAGTTGCAGTGTTTTGCCCCTGCCCGTGAAGGGTCAGGAAAAAACCAACTGGGAGCCTTTTGGTTATTTGCAATAGCAAAGGTTTTGGTAGGTGCAAACAGCTCTGCACAAAACTGCACATCCACAAGCATCACTCTAACATCAAGTCAAAGAGGGAAATTCCTGCAAGGGTCAGTCCATGACCCCCCTTACCTGTGCCTGAGGGACTGTCCTCAGTCCCACTCCTGCCTTGCTGGGAATTTACTTTACCAGTTGATGTGGCACCGGTTCTTGCCAGCATCTCTAGTTCTCCCAAAAGCCCTTCTCTCCAAACTCACATCAAAACGCAATTGTTTCAGCAGAAAAGCAGCGTTTTGGAGGCTCCCCTGTAACACCCTCACTAAGTCATGCTGACAGAGCTCAGAAAGGCAAAGCGGGGCGAAGTGTGGAGAGGTCCCCACGCACCTCCTGATGCTCACCGGGATCCCCCATCCCCTGCAGGGCCGGGGCCTCAGAGCCGTGACTGGCGCATCTCCCGCAGGTGCGCGTCCCCCCCGGCACGGTGGCCCCGCGGACCGGAGCGGGCCGGGCCGGTACCACCGGGGCCCGTCCGCGCCGGGCCGGAGCCAGCCGTGCCAGCCGTGCCAGCCGTGCCAGCCAGCCGGGCCGGTGCCAGCAGGTAGCGCTGCAGGTCCGTGCCTGGCCCCGGAGCGCCCTGCGGGGTCCGTCTGTCCGTCCCGACCCGCAGGAGCGGCCGCTGCCCCGGCGGGCACCGGGCAGGCGGTGCCGAGCGCTGCCCCCGGATCCCCGGGGCCGGGCCGTCCGTCCCGTCCGGGGCTCGTGCCGGGGTGCCCCGAGCGGGACCCGTCCCTGGGGCTCCCTGGGGTCCGGCTGCTGCCGGAGCTGCGCGGACCCGGAGCGGAGCGCGGCCGCCTCTGCAGCGGGTCTCGCTCCCGGCGTGCTCCAGAGCGCTGGGACATTCCAGCGGCGTTCCGCTGCCTCCTGGCTGCGCTGCAAACAGCTGATCCCTGTAGGATCGCACCCGCAGCCTTTCCCAGCGCTGACCTGCAGCATCCCTGCCTCCCCAGCCCACCCCGTGGCCTCCCGCCCTGCCTTCAGCTGGTTTGTTTGCGCTGAAGAGTTGCTGTAGCAGAAGTGCAGTTCCAGCAAAAGCTGGCAGGGAATCCAGGGGCCAAGTCCGGAGTAAATTCTGATAATGCTGTGTTTACATCAGGAATTTCTTTGGCAGATAAATCACATGAATGAAGGAGCAGATGGGAACTGGCTGCAGACACCGTGAGGGAATTCCAGCGCAGGGCCAGGCTGGCAGCCCGGCCCTGGAAGCGCCACTGCCGGGACCAGGAAGCAGGGCTGAGGTCAAACAGGGATCAGGGCTCCAGAAAAGCAGCACCCAGAGGGGAACTCTCCTCCAAGAGCCTCGAGGGCAGCCAGGGCAGCAGCTCGTCCCCTGGCACACGCCAGCCTGTCCTTCCCAGGCTCGTGGCATCCAAGAAATGATGGGTATCAAGGGCATGGCTTTAGGAACGGTCTCATGCTCCTGCTGCCAGCCTCACCCTCACCACCTGCTGGTTCTGCCAGCTCCAGACTCAGGTTGCACTCGAGTTTAAAAGTACACAAGGTCAGAATTCCCCAGGGAGCAGGTGACCAGCTGGGCACAGCCGCCTGTCAGTCAGTGCAGGGCACACACAGCCACCACCACGGCTGCCTTTTTATTTCCCAGCAGTTGGGATGCCAAACTTCTCCCAGACTGGGGAATTATTCCCAGGCACTCAGGCAGGGCACTCAGGAACGTGCCACGTGCCTGGTGAAGCAGCCATTTGCATCAGACTGTAGCTGTGCCTGTGTGCCTGCCTTGCCAGGTGCTGCCCCGAGGAGTGACAGGCTGCCCAATCTGGTGCAGGGCAGGGGACGGAGCAGGTGTGCTGTGAGCAAGACCACAGCGCAGAGTGTGGGGAGCCTTCACTGGCCACAGAAGGCTGTGTGTGAGAGACAATGGTCTTCCTACGAGCTGCTCCTCCATTCAGAACTGTGCAGTCACCTTACAGTGGCTGTGTTTCCCCAGGGAGCTCCAAAGCCAGGCACCCGGGGGGGCAGCACCCGTGGGCAGATGTGGCAATGAGCAGCCAGGAGCACGGGTGCTTGGGGAGGATGGGGTCTGTCTGTGCTTCACATGGGTTTAACTGCACCCCAGGATCTCATAATCCCTCTTGCAGTAAAGCTGCACACGGATTTACTAAGCATGGTTTGTGAGAGCCAACGGGCTGTTTCAATGACACAGCAGCTTGCTGAGGAAACACCACTACTCCTGCTCCTGGGTCCTCCCAAAATGCTCCAAGAGACAGCCCCAAGTGAGGGACATCAATTAGGTCACAACAGTCTCTTGCAGAGTAACAGATTCAGGTTAGCCAGGGTAGACTGGAGATACTTTGATCTCTTCATAAATCTTTCCAGTCTGGCTGAGTGCTGCCTGCAGAACTCACCAGTGGCACTCACCCTGGAGCTGCCAATGCACACATTGCCCATATTTCTGCCAAGCTCTGGGCTGCACCAACAGGCCACAGCAGGGCTCTGGCTGCCCCAGCACGAGGGACACGTGCTCAGGTGTGCCCCGGCCCTGCTCCCTGCCCAGTTCCTGGGAGCCAGGCCTTGGAGCCAGCGAAGCTTCCTGCTCTGTGGCCAAAGGAGCAGCTCTGCCCTCGGGCTGCAGAGGCGAACATATGGGAGCCCTCAGCTGGGAGCACATAAAACTCAGCGCTGCATTAGCCATCAGCTCCCTCGTGCTCCTTCCTCTGCTGGGGGACACGACTCTCGCAGCAGCGCCGACAACTGCTTGTGTTTCTGTCAGCTCCAATAAACAGCCGTGCTCAGTGCCACGAGGGGAGAGGGCCCGGGAGCTCCATCCAAAAATAACAACTTTTGAGCCTGAGATCCTGGCCAGCCCAATGGCTCCATCTCTCCACCAGTTTGCCAAGCAGCGCCGTGGGGAAGCAGGGTCTGAGGGCCAGGATGCCCCAGAGTGAATAAAGCTCTGCCCCCGTGCCCACTGCATTGCCGCATCGCCCGCTGCATGGCTGCATTGCCCGCTGCATGGCTGCATCGCCTGCTGCATGGCTGCATCGCCCGCTGCATGGCTGCATTGCCCAGCATGGCTGCATTGCCGCGTCGCCCGCTGCATGGCTGCATTGCCCAGCATGGCTGCATTGCCCGCTGCATGGCTGCATCACCGGCTGCATGGCCACATTGCCTGCTGCATGCTGCATGGCCACATTGCCTGCTGCATTGCTGCATTGCCCCCTGCGTGGCCGCACATTCTCCAGCTCCAGAGAGGGGAATCACACTCATTAACATTCCCACAGTGACATCTCCAAAATACTTCAGGGATAAATTGTTTGCTGGCTGATTTGCAAAGCATTTAGGCAAAGTTATCAGGAGGAAGGTTGGTGGGGAGCCAGGAGCGGGACCCCGAGGGAGGCTGCGTGCTTGTGGGTCGCTTGGATGCTCATCCCATGCCTTGGGAGCCCAGCCTGGGCCCCACAGGCTGACAGCCTCACACAGCAGCCAGTAAACGTGGTGTAACTCACCCTCATAAAGGGCCCTGGCGCTGCTGGATAAACAGGACCATTCTGAATGCACACAGTCACCTGGCAGGGCCCTGGAGGCATCTCAGCATCTTCACAGCAGTCACAGCATCTCCCTGTGACTGCGAGTGGCACCAGAGGGGACCTGAGCCCAGTGCCTGCTGCCATCCCATTGCCTGCCCACAGCCCTGGTCACAGACAGGTGTTGGTGGGCAGGATTCCAACAGCCAAGGGGGAATTGGTCGTCAAAAAAAGCCAGGTAAGAAAGCAAAAAGCCCTCACCATGTTTTGCATAGCCACAACTCCACATACCCCGTACACACCAAAGCAGTGGCTAACGGCACCCATCAGTCTCCTCCAGCCCACCCTGTCTGGAGGTGATGTGGAGTTCTGGGCTGTTACAGGGCTGGAAACTGTGCCTGGAAAACCTGAGATAGGAAGAGAAATGTCGCCCCAAATTTATTGTATTTACTTTCTCCAGTGTTTTCAGAATTTTTTAGTCTTCAATAGTTTATATTATACACATTTATCAGCTTTCCTTCAGGCTTTTAACCCCAGATTCACTGTCTCAGGTTATAGTGGAAAGTGATGAAATGGGCATTCCTGGAGCATCTGCTCAACGGGAGGGCTGTGGCCAAATTTAATCAAATGGCCAAAACGAACCCGTGCAAGGCTGCTGCACAGTGAAACCTTCAGTATCCCTGGCACTGTGGGCTTCCCATGGATCTCCACACCCTCACAGCTGCCAGCAGAACCCACTCGTTTTATTACCAGCTCTATCCACATATTCTTACTCATCAGCACTGGAATTTTTTTATTTTTTCCGGTGGAGAAATACGCAAACCCACATGTTATCAAAAAATATTTGCAACTGAAATGGCCTTTTCTGTAGCAATCCTATTTTTAAAGAGCATTTTCAACACTCCAAGAAGCCAAGGCAGGCAGCAGTGACACCAACCCCACCAGGGTATGTCCTGCCTGCAAGACCCAGCCACGGCAGGAGGGCAATAGTCCTGGAAATAAGGGGAAATCACACAAATGAAGGGAGGACGTGAGCAAAAATGGCATTTAAATCCTGGCAAATGTATAGATAATGAGTAAATTAACTCCCTGGCTGTGATCTATTGACCAGCAGAGCCCCAAAAGCGGACAAAGGGATCAAAGGCGGAATTTGCCCGTGCTCGGGCCGGGGTGCCGGGCTGCGTGCCCGCCGTGCCCGGGGGCCCGGGCCGCTCAGCAGAGTTCAAAGGAGCCCACACAGCCTCGCACAATTCCCGGGTTTTGGGGTTTGCTTCCCGGGGGGAGCAGAGCGGGGCTGGCAGCGCTGCCCGGCCGGGGACAATGCCGCTCCCGCTGGCAGGATTAGCCATATAGCAGGACAGCTGAATCAGACGCTCAGCCCTTAACAGGATTACGCTCCCGGGAGCTCCAATGAAAATACAGACACCCTGCCCACGGGCAGCCCCCCTGCCCGCAGCGGCCCCGGGCTGGGAGCCTCCAGGGCTGTTAAAGCCGTGACAAAGCGTGGGGCTGAGCTCTCGTGGACCCGCAGGGAACGGGCTCCGCTTTCTGCCAGCCACAGGGGACTTACACACGGAGCAGTTTTAACTGAAAGAGCAAGATTTAGATTAGACGCTAGGAGGAGATTATTTGTGCAAAAATGCCCTGGCACGCGTTTCCCGGAGAAACTGTGGGTGCCCCATCCCTGGAAGTGTCCAGGGCCCGTCTGGACAGGGCTTAGAGCAAACTGGTCTAGTGGAAGGTGTCCCTGCCCACAGCAGGGCTCCGAAGGAGGTGAGCTTTAAGTTCCCTTCCAACACAAATCATTTGAAGATTTGTATGGCTCAGGCTCCTCGGTGTTCAAGCTGCCCCCAGCTTTGCAGCTGCCCCCAGCGCATCCCAGCGCATCCCCTGCAGAAGGAGGCTGCAGCCACTGCAATGGCTGGAGCTAATTCAGCACCCTGCGTCAGCAGCAGAGCAGCACACGCTGCCCTCACCCTGACCGCAGCAGCCTGACTTGCTGAAACCCCCCTGAGCCACAGCTGAGGTGTCCCCCTGGCAGCAGGGACAGCGTGGGGCAGTGCTGGTGGAGCCGGGATCCCCTCCCAGTGACACCAGGAGGGAGCTGGAGCCCACTGGGAGCACAGAGGCCGATGCTCTGGGATCTGCAGGGCGCTGGGCAGGGAAGGGGTGTCCATCAGGACAGCAGAGGGGCAGGAGAGGAGCTGGCGAGTCCTCTCCACTGCCAGGGCTGAGGGCTCTGCTACCAAGTGGGGGTCTTTCAATATTCTTCTTTTGGAAGGATCAAACCTTCCATTTCCATGGAAACACAAACCTTTAGGTGTCCAACCTCAGGGTCTTTGCATTCCTCCAGAGAGGCTGGATGCTTCTCAAGTCACACTCCTCACCACCAGGATTAACTGAATAACCAGGTCAAAAGCAGTGCCTGAATTCAGCTCAGCAAGGGGCCGCTCTCATTACATCTCTATTTCCTTGAAAAGTGGATTTGCACCAGACCAAGGTATGGGGAAGCACCAAGCTAAAGAGAGATGTACATTTTCCAGATTAACAATGATTTTCACCTGCTCCAGCCTGGAATCACCACAATAGCTCTTGACAGCAGCACACAGGTTATCAGAGCAAAGGCTGAAAGCACAGCTTGCTGCCCTGACTCCTTGTTGGATTTCTGAGAGGCTGGCAGCTGAAAAGCTGATCCAATTTATCCACAGTTCATTATCCAACATAGCATGGCATTGGGACACTCACAGACATAATCCAGCTTCCTCCTGCCTTGCAAGATGTATTGACCAAAGGCAAGAAAACAGAGCATTAATAGCTCTCCACTGTGCAGCTGAATCTGGGCAGCAGCAATGAGATTCTTTGGCCTATTTCTATCCAATCTCACACAAGAGTAAATCAGAAGCTTCTACAGACTTTCATTAAATTTCTCCCCATTAATACCAACATAGCAGAGATCAGAATTTATGGGGTTTTTTATGCTTTTCTGATATTTTAAAAAATGCTAAAACTCTTCAGCTTCTAGCTGAGCTTAAGATAAAAGTTAACCTCTGAACCACAGCAGTACCTTTCATGTAAGGCACAATACAGAGAGGGCTTTTTACAGTGGGTTTCTCTCAGTAATGTGTATTTCAGACTGTGTTTTCCCCCATCCTCACCTGACTGTGGGAGGCAGGGTACAAGGAACCACACAAGAGATTTCTGAAAGTGGCAAGAGGCACCGAGTGCCCATGGAATGAGACTGGCCAGGAGTGAGTGTGAACCTTGCTCCATTCCTGGAATTCTTCTAAGCCAGTCTGGACATGCCATGGAGCACCCTGTTCCAGTGGGAAGTGTCCCTGCCCATGGCAGGGCTCAGAACACGACGATCTCTGAGGTCCTTTCCAACCCAGCCATTCTGTGATTCTGTGATCAGTAAGAGGAGAAAGAGGCCCTGTTCTCTACCCCCTGACCACCTGAACCACACCTGAGAGACCATATTTTATGCTTCCCAGCCCTGGCTGCTGCCCTGGCAGATGCCCCAGGGCAGCATGAGGGCTTTGTAATAACCTGTTATCTGATCTGAGCTCTCTGGCCTTTCCTCTCTGGCAGACAGTCCTTCAAACCCATTCAGGGATGATGAGTCACTGAAGAAGCACTTAAAATCCATCCTGGATGATAAGGTTAGAGCTATGTGTGGTGCATTTCCTGCCCTAGTTTGGAGTTATGCTGGAGCTCTCCACACTTCCTCGCTTATTCCACTTTCTTTCTCCTTCCAAATCCCCCACCATGCTAAGCTGAAAAACCTCAAGCAGTTCAGTGGAGATTCATCAGGACTCAGTGACCGCACTGGGCTCCAACAGGGAGCAGGCAGCAAGGATGGACCAGGTTTGGGGAGGCACAGCATTACCTCTTCAAAGGGCAGAAAACACCTGTGGAACTTTGACCAGGAGAGCTGCTGCAGTGATGCCACCAGCCCAGGAGCTGCTCCTCGCTCGGCTGAACAAAGCAATAATCTCAGCCACTGTATGGCTCTTTCAGACCTTTCACCATGCTCATGTCCCTCATTTGGACAGTCTCTAACAGCTTCATAACTTTCCTGTACCGTGGTGCTCAGATGTGCCCCAGGACTTGAGGCGAGGCTGCATGAGCACGGTGGGTCACCTTTGCCCAGGTGGGTCACCTTTGCCCAGGTGGGTCACCTCCACCCAGAGAAGGTGACCCCTGTGCCCAGGAGCTGAGCGTGGGCTCATGACAGCGGCATTAAATCCTCATCTCTGCCAGGCACCCATCTGAGCCATGTCCCTGGCTCGCAGCATCCTCCTCACTATCAGCAGCGTAGGATAAGAAATTTGCCTCACATCAGTGAAATGATTATTTTTAATACTCAGACACTGATCATGTTCCTGAGGAAAAGGAAACATAAATCCCTCCCTGCAGTGACAGCAGCAGCCCGCATCCCTAGATAGGAGCAGCTAATTAAACCTGGTCACTCCAGCCAAAGCCCAGCCAGCGTGTTTGTGCAAGCTCTGCGGTCAAAGCACGTGAAGGATTTGGCCCAATTTCCCCATTTTCATTAATCACAGGGAAAATTCTCTACTTAGAAACAATGCTGGAGATATACCTGATAGGGCTTTTTTTCTCCCTTGGCCACTTCCCACTTGGCAACAGGGATGAAGTTCTGCCTTTGCAAAACATTTTGAAACCTGTTTCTGTTCCAATTCAGAATCACCCACCCCAAAGCTTTCCAGGTTATCTGTAAAATAAAACCTAGAGAAATTGATGGCTTGAAATACTTCAAACTGATAAACTCAAAATATATTATTTTAACTGTAATTTTGGTTTGCGTTATAAAGCAGAGTGAAAATGTTAAAGCCCATAGAAAATGGTTATAAAGCAGAAAATGTTAAAAAGCACAGAACAAATAGCCTTTGGAAAATGGGAAATGTTGTTTTGAAATTGAAGAAATAGAATGTTTTTGCCCTGGCGACCACCTTCCCTTTCCTCCAAAGCTTGACAGAGTTTCACAAAACATTTCAAGTTTGATGTGCTGTGTTTTGGGGGGAACTGAGCTGTGTGTGCTGGGGAGGGTAAGGAGAAACTCCAGGAGCAAAGAAAACAGCTGGAATCCAGACAAGGTGCCACAGTGGGATCAGTCCCTCCAGCTGGGCTCCAGGGCTGGTTTAGGTTTGGTTTTGGGTCCCCTGAGCCCCATTTTGGCTGCTCAGGAGTGTCCAGAGGAGGCAGAGGCGTGCAGGGGAAGGCAGAGCTGCTCCGGCATGAGGAGCAGGCAGCCCATGCTGCTCCACTCCTGTAAAAACCCACCCCAAAGCCTTCCCCAGTTATAAATAAAGCAGCCACTGACCTGGGAGATTAATCAGTGGGCTGGTGTCTCTGCGTGATGTCACGGCGTGTTTTTCCACAGGCCTGTGGAGTGTCAGCCCGTCTGAGGTGCGGATGGCAGCCGCGCGGGGCAGATTGATGGCCGCGCTCTCCCGCACGCACATGCACAGAGGCCTCTGCAGGATGATGGAAACCGGGCTCGGCACACCGTGGGTATTTTTAGGTGTTATTGAACCATTGCTGGCCCTTGGTGACTGCCATGGCCAGCACAGCTGGATTTGGGGTGATCCGTCCGAGCCTGGGTGCTCGGGCCTGTCGGTCTGGTGGGCAAGGAGGGGAGGGACAGAGTCAGGTCCAAGCTGATCCCACAGCGTGGGATGGATCTCGTGATGGGAAACCAGTTCTCTCCAGTGCACCACACCTGGCAAAGGCCTCGGGAAGGCACAAAAGGTCCTGGTTGGAAACCCAGGTCTGACATCAGGGTTTTAATTTCACTATTTGACCTTTACTCCTGCTTGCATTTGAACCTACAGCCTGATCCCGTTCCCATGTCTGCCAGGCAGGAGCTGCTCCGCTCCAACCAGTGGGCACAGCGTCCCCTCAATGTCTGTGCCCAGATGGCAACAGAGGCCAAGGGGTTGCACACACCACATGGCTGCGAGGCCAGGCACTGCATGTCCACACAGCAATTCATCAATGAATCTGAGAGGGAACCGGGCAATTAACACTGGGAGCAGGGGATAGACTAACTAAGCACATGCTGTCACTCTGCTAACAGGGCTGCCTGTGCCTGTTTGTTTGGCTCCTGTTTCTATGGAGGTGGGGGCCATGTCGAAGGGTCAGCTCATTGCTCTGGTTATTTGTATCTGCCCAAAATGCTTTCTTACCATCTCAGAGCCTGAGGAGATAGCCAGAGGCTAACTGGGGACTGCTCAGCCTTTGGGAGCTGTGTTCTTTTGGGGATAAAAGAACACAGCCTTCCAACCACAGCCACGTGCTGGAGTCACCAGGACTCAACACTCGCCTTTGCTGGACCAGGCGCAGCTCGCAGAGGGCCCTGGGCTCCCGTGGCCCTCATGTCCTAGAGCTGTGCCTCAGCAAGGAGCCCCTTACCCACCCCAGAAAGGAGCCCCTACCCCATCTCCTGACAGCTGGAAATGCTCCTGACCATCCTCCTTGGCACAACCTGGGGAACGTGGGGGTCCAGGGCCCGCTCTGCCAGCTGCAGACACCCCAGCATGGAGCAGGACTGCCTGTCTCAAGCCCACCTCTCTCCCGGGGCTCCACTGGTGCCACTGTACTGGGCAGTGACAATGTCCAGCACTGTGTCTCCTGTGTGCTGTGGCTGCAGAGGAAATGAGCTCGACAGAGGCTGCAGTCCCAGCAGCACACAGCCCCTCACCAGCCCCTTCTCTACGAGTCCAGGAGCTTGGTCCAGCTGCATTATCAACCCCAAAATAAGTTCCCAATAAATATGTCAATAAGAGGTCTCTGTTCGCTCAGAAAAAGGGCTTCCCATGAGGTGAGCCAGCCTGGCACTCAGGGTTATCCTAGGACAGTGATTTCTCCCCTGGCCGTGATTATGCAAGGCTCAGAGTTATTCCTGGGGCTGCCACGTGAGAGGTGAGCTCCTGGCAGGGAGGCACAGCAGCAATCCCAGCGCCACCTCCACTGGCAGCCGGCACCTGTGCCTGCACAATGACAGCAGGAGCCCAGCCCAGGAGAGACAGCTGAGGAGGCAGGGGCGGGCGAGATCCCTGCCTTCAACTCCAGCAAAGATGGGGCGACTTCTGCAAGGGAAGGGGCAGACCTGGTACCCACCCGTGGCTTGCAAACCCTGTCTGATGGTGCCTTGAGCGCACTGCAGGCTGGATGCCACCCATGGAGCAGCTCTTTGGAGCAGGGAATGCTGCAGACCAGTCTTGCCCATGCATTTACTTACCCTGTTCTCCTCCTGAGGCATAACACTGACCATGGACTGTTCCTGTGTCCCTCGCCACAGTTCTGTGTGTGACACTGACCCTGCAGCAGCTGCCCCAGCGCTCTGGCATGACCAGACACCACCTTCAGCACCCAGAGTAAGTCTGTGGAATGACCGACCTGCTAAGAAAATAGAGAGCCCGTTCCTTTGAAGTTAATGAATTGTGAAAGCCTTTGAAAGCAGAGCCTTGTTTATTTACTCACCACAGCTCATGTGGATGAAGCACCCAGTCACCCTGAGCGCTGCTAATTTGAATGGAAGATCAAACTTGAGGCTCTGCCCCGTTGGAGGAGTGAGAGCTGCCCTGGCCTCTTCACTGCCCAGTGCAGGGAGAGCCTCCTACAAACCCAGGGCAGTCCATGGGCTGTCAGGTGGGGTTTATGGAGAAAAGCACCAAATAAGCCACAAGGCTGACAGAGAAATTCAGAATCCTGGGTGCAAAGCTCTGGCACCCAGTCTGAGCATTTCACTTCAACACTAAAATTCAGCTGTGATCCCTCCTCCCCTCCCAGGGCTGGCACTGCTGCCTCTTGCTCTCATTCTGAGTTTCAGCCCCAGCCAGAGGTCCCTTGCCCAGCACCACATCACAGCCACGACCTGCACACTCACAGGAACATCGTGCTTGTCACCTCCTCCCTTTCCCTTCCCACGAGAGCAGGATACTCAGGCTCCCGTCTTTGTGTGGAAACAACCCAGTAACAGAGAAAAGCGCACAAAACGGCCACAGCAGAGCATCCAGCATTCTGCCCACTGTGATGGGTCTTCTAAACAAATTCACAGCCTTCCACAGTCTATAAATATCATCCTTTTCATTGCCACCACTCTGGGGATAAGCTGTAATGCAATATTCTGTGTGGGCACTCGGACAAAAGGACAGCACCCCACCAGCACCAGCTTTCTGTCACTGCAGTTTTCTGAAGTATAATTGGATTATAACCATGTGTGAGCCTCTAGCCCCTGTTTCTCTCAGGCTGGGGAAGTCTCTCTCTGATCTGAACAACAGGAATAGGAAGGAAAGAGCAGAATGAGCTGAGCTGGCTCGTGGGGAGGGGGCAGTTGAGGGCTCTGGCAATGGGGAAAGGACTTTGGTGGATAATGGGGTTTACAATCACAGTAATTAATCAGGTATATCACCAAAGTGCTGACAATGAGAGGTGACCAAAATGCCTGCTCACCTCCCTGGTGTGGAAGGACCAGCCAGGGAAGAGGAAACTGCCAGGCAAGGTTGGTTTTCACAGCTGTCAGTCACCAGTTTTAGGGCGATGAAGGAAGGAAAGCTGAGAGCCCAGGGCAGCTCAGCCACTAGCTCTCCCTGTCCCACAGCCGCAGGTGACAGAGGCTCGTGGAGAAGGGAGTGCAAAGGGCTGTGTCTGAGCTTAGGCACTGGTACCCGCTGGCGGCTCTCGCTGCGGCCAGCACCATCGCGGGGAGTGTATCTGTGTCCCTGTCCCCAGACCGCTGCCTGCAGGTCCCCGGGCACCTGTGGGGTCCGCACCGCCTCCGCCCCATGCGGGGGACCCTCGCGGCCGCCCCGCCAGCCCCGGGCAGGGCGATCTCGGTGCGCTGCCCGCTCCTGCCCGCACCGGGCAGGCGCAGCCGCCGGCGGGCGCGGAGTCCCGCGGGGCCCAGCGGAGCGCGGCTCCCCCGCGGTTTCCCACCCAGCAGTGACACCTGGCGGGGGCAGCGCGGGCGGAGCCGGCCCCGGCCCCGCATCCCGCATCCCGCATCCCGCTGAGCCCCTTCCCCGGGCGGGGCCCGACGGGGCGGCCGCGAGCGGCGGCTCCCGGCGCATCCCCGCGGGTGCGGGCGCGGCGGTGGGAGCGGCCCCGGCGCGGGGCGGCGGCGGGGGCAGGAGCCCGGAGGGGGCTGTCCGCCGTGCCCTCGGGGAGGCGGGGGTCGGTCCGGCCGGAGCGGCGGCTCCGCGCCTCTGACTCTGCCCAATGAGAGCCCGCAGCACGGCGGGCGCCGGCAATATTTGGCCGCGGCCCCCGCGCTCCCATCCCCAGAGCGCCCTCGCCCTCCGCGCAAGGCCCTCCATGGCCCGGCCCGGCCCCGCCGCCGCCCGCCCCGCGCCGCTCGGGGGGCGCGGGCCCCGCTGAGCGCCCCCAGCCCCGCGGGGAGGGACCCCCGCCCGCCGCCCCCCGCGGCAGCATGAGCCCGGGCGCGGGGGCCCAGCCGGGGCTCGCTCAGCAGCGCGGAGCCGGCGGACGCGCCGCGGGGCCGTGACGGGCAGTGCCCCGAGGGGAGCGCGGGCAGGACCCCCTTCCCCGGTCATTTCTCCGTCTGGACCCCGCCCCGGAGAGATATGCTCAGCCCAAACCGCCTGGAAGCGTCTCCTGGGATTGCCGTGGCCCCCGGGCGTGCGGAGTGCGGAGCCTTCCCTCGGACGGCGGGCGCGGCCCCCCGGCTTTGCCTTCCCCTCGTCCTCCTCCTGCTGGCCCTGACGCCTCGCGCCGACTCCTCGTGGTGGTGAGTGAGTCCCCGCCACGGCGCCGCCGCCCCGACGGTCCCCGGGCTCCGCGGGCGGGAGCCGCGCGGGGCGCGGCCGTGGGACGGGGATGGAGATGGAGACGGGGATGGAGATAGGGATGAGAACGAGAATGGCCGGGAACGGGGACAGGGCGGGGACGCGGATGGGGACGCGGATGGGGACGGGGAAGACCGACGAGGGGACGGGGCAGCGCCGGCGGGAGCGCAGCGAGCCCCGCAGCGCCCGACGTGCGGCCGTGGGAGCCGGCGGGACCGGCCGGGCCGTGCGGGCTCCCCGCGGCTCCACCTCCGCGTCCCGGGCTCCCGGAGCAGAGCGGAGCGGCCGGCGGCGGCCGGACCGGGGCCGGTACCGAGTCTCTCCCCGGGGCGCCGTCACCGCAGCCGTCACGGGCAGCCCGCGCCCCGAGAACGCCGCCGCTCCTTCCCTGGGGATGGAACTTGTCGCGGGGACCTCCGGGTCTGTCGGGGGGCCGAAGCCCGTGCGCTGTGCCGCCTCTGACAGCCTTCCCTCCCGGACACGGCGAGGAGGAGGAGGAGGATGAGCCCCTCGCTACGGTTTGGGCAGGGGAAGCGCCGGCGGCTCGGATCCCCTGATCCACCCTGGCCCCGCCGGAGCTCCCATCCCTGCCGGCTGCCGGGCTGCCCGCGCAGTTATTTACTCTGCTCCTGGGAAGCGAAGAAAGTTGATGTCCCCCTTCCTTTAGATAAGATGAGGCTTTTTAAGAGACAGAAATGACGCCATAACAAAAACCTTCTGGAAATCAGTCCCCTCCTGCCCCGGTTCGTGTAACAATGAAAATTCATCTATGCAGAATGACAGTAATTAGGAAAACAAGGATCGAGAAGTTTTCCAAGTGACCCTGTGCTGTTTCAGTAGTTCAGCAACACTGGAGAAAAAAAATAGTTGGCTGCAGTAAAGTTCTCAGTGTCCCCCACCCTATAAAAGTCCTCTCTAATCTTCTGGAAAACAATGTTTTCCAAGCCAATCTCATCATCATTAACAGATCACGGTGGATGAGGCAAAACTTAATCAAATTCAACTCATCTGCCACTGAAAGAAAACGGTAGTTTCTGGAAATTCTCAGCTACCGTGGAGCACTCTGTAAGGGGCCGGGAGCACTTAATAGTCATGCAGATAGCACAAGTATTCCCGGTGTTTGAGAGCACGTCTGGGCGTGTGGCGGCCCTGGCCGGGCTGGCATCCCTGGGAGAGCGATTCCAGGGTGAGAGGGGCTGGTGGGAAAGCTGTGGGGCTAGGAGGGAGCGGGAGCTCAGGGGACAGGCTGCTCGGGCACCTGGTGGTAACCAAGCACAAAAGCAACTTCTTCAAGAGACCAGAAAATGCTCTGGGGGACAAATGGAAAGTGGAAAGAGCAAGGCTGTTCACAGCCATGCCTAGAGGAACTTTCCCGAAACCTGGTCAGCTGAGGGGAACTGGAATCACTGGGAGAGAAAATGAGTCACTGTTGGGGAGTCTCAGGTTGATACAAGCACTGACCTGGCTTCCAGAGCCAGCTCTGCCCCAACCCAGCAGGGCAGGTGAAGGCAGGATTGCTTCTGTGGGCAAGGTGAGGCTGCTAAAATGTGAAAAGCTGAGGAAGGAAGGAAGGGACAGTGGAGAAGTTGGATTATTTCCATTATCACAGAGGCTGGAGAAAGAGAGGTTCGTTAGAGCTGAGGAGTGGGTGCGTGGGATAACATGGCTGGGAAAAAAGGAGGAGCGGAGCAGCCGCAGCATCGTCTGCCCAGGGATGGGCAGTTCTGGTAACACACGTGGATGCTGCCTGAAGGGTGAAAATTCCCTCTTCAGGAGGAGCATTAAAGCCACCTATTTCCCGTGCTGCGCCCCGCTGCTCCCAGCGCGGCTCGCCGCGGGCTGCCCTCATTCCAGGCGCGTGTCCCTTCCCAGCAAGCGGGAGGAAAACCAGCCACGTTTAAAGCTCGGTAGCTGTGGCTTGTTTGGAGGAAGCTAGATTTAGCTCCCACAGCAGTTTGTGTTCTCAGCTTGCAGGCTGATCCCGGCTGGCAGCTCGAGGGGACAGGAGAGCCCAGGGAGCTGCGCTGGGAGCTGGGCAGCCCCAGGGCCCCAGTGCAGCCAGGCTCCACCACGCCTTTGGGCATTGTTACCAAGCAGTGCTGGTCCCAAGCACCTCAAATACATGACTTTTGAAACAAAAACGATTAGAAATGGAATATATAAAACTCTTAAAGGTTCACACTTTCAATTGAGCTTTCTCTTCTGGAAAGCAGAGCATTCCTAAGAAAAGCCTAAATTGAACCGAGCGCTGTTGTGCTGGACGTGTCAGTCCTGATAAAATAGCGTGTTTAGATGAAATTGTGTTTTACTGAAAATGGTTTCAGCCAGCTGTGGTTTGGGAAAAAAACTTATTCAGTGATTTGCATAGCTTTCCAAGCACATCTTTAGCACCGCTGATATTACAGTAAATGCATTTGGTGGTGCATCATCCTTCCTTATTTTAATTATTATTGCCAAATTCTTCTAGGGATTCACACACAATAAACTTGGGGAACTAGAGGAAATGTTTCTCATTTTCAGAGTCAACTTTTTAAGTAGTTTTATAGGAAAAATTGGGTCTCCTCTGATCACAGTACATGGAAAGGAAATATCAACCAAATGTTTCTTCTAAACAACTGCAAATTATTAATTTTCAGTGACGTCAGGCATGGCCCAACCGCTGCACATAAACGCCAGGAATTGGTGAACTTTGGCATCCAAAAGAGTGGCTCTGTGTGTGTGTGTGCACGTGCTCAGAGCACAGCAGAGGGGACAGGTTGGGGACAGTGTGGTTTTGGCCTGTGTGGTTGTGGCCGGGCTCTGTGACTAACGGTGACAGTGGGGTGGCTGTGGCTGTGGCGAGCAGCACCCTTGCACAAATGCTTCCAAACTCCAAAGTGTTACTTAGCAACAAAATACCAGCTGAAACACAGACAGAAATTAGGAAGGAATGCAACGGGAAAATCCCTAAATCCCGTTTACACTTGCATGCACTGGCAGGGAGAGCAGCATCGTCTGGGGGATGGCGCTGGCTGGGCTGTGCCCTGCGCCGCCAGAGCCCGCCAGGCCCCGAAAGCGGCCCCCGAAATTCCTTGGGAGAGATTTGGGAGATTAGACAAATGTTGCTTATAAACATAAACTGTGCAATAAACAAACTTGTTGTAAATAACTAAGTAGAGTTTACTCGTTATTGAGAGCCCGACGAGCCATTCTGGTGTGGAAAGCCATTCTAAAATTAAAGGTTTGGTTAAAGAAAAATGTACACAAAGCCCTGCATGCCCCCCTGCATCCCACCCTCACACACACCCACTCTCCTGCAACCCATACAGGACCCCCCCAGCTCCCCCAGCACACCAAATCCTTGTTAGCTAACTTGTTTATTGCTAACCACAGCCCTTGGAAACTACAAATATTTAATTTCATTTGGCATTGGAACAGATGGGAGGCATCAGGCTCCCAAAGAGATAAAACAAATCTGTGGAAGGAAGAGGATTGCAAGTTTGGGTGTGGGTTGGAGAGCGTGTGGGAACCTGGCAACCACATGGGACTACCCATGGTGCTGTCAGGATACGGGGGCTCCAAGAGAGCTGCTGCGTCCCGGGCTGTGATGCACATATGGGGATTTTGAGGGATGACCAGTCCGGAGCCAGGCAGCCCTCATGGTCCAGCTCCCTTCCTTGGCCAGGGAAGGAGGAGTGTGTTTATGGGCATGGAAAACACACCACGGGCAGATCATGAAGCAGGAGTGCCCGTTGCTCCCTCTGTGCCAGAGCAAGCCCTGGACGTGGCTCTGGCCAAGTGTTTGGCAAGGAGATCCCCCAGTGCAGATGGAGGAGACATTCCCACCAGGATGGGCTGCTGGCTGTGCTCCCACTGGTGCTCTCCTCCAGGATTTGCCTGCATTCCCACTGAGACACCAGTGCTCCAGCTGCAGGATGGGCACGAGGAGTGATGGAAAAATGGAGCCACACGTATGTGTGGATACAGGATACAGGAGAGAGAGGCTCATTCAAGCAGGCATCATACTAAGGTGTGTGGGAGGGGAAATAGCATCAACAGGAATGTTTGAAATCAAGCCAAGGGAAAGACAGCTGCATGGATGGAGGAGCTGCACAGCCCGCGTGTGACCCTCTGGGGGCTGCTGCTCCTCCCCTCCGTGCCAGCCTCAGCTGGGCAGACCCACAGCAGCCCGGGGGCTTTGCTCACACAGGGTCTGGCAGGCTCTGGGGGGGCTCCGAGGGCTGTAGCTGTGATCCCATCCTGTGCCCTGCGGGAGCCTCTGCCACCAGTGCCGAGCAGCTCATCACCCTTTCAGTCTCGGCACTGCTGCAGGCACGATACAGAACCACAGAATCACAGAATGGTTGGAAGGGACCCTCAAGCGTCCAATTCCAGCCCCTTTGCCACGGGCAGGGACAGGGACAAAGCTCCAGGAGCTGAACTTGCCACCTCCAAGGGGAGAGGACGTGCAGCCCTCGGGACACGGAGATCTGCGGTGCTGCCGGTTTGTTGTTGCAGAGCTCTCTGCATGGCAATAAAAGCAGGAGGTCAGTGACCAGGAAGTCTTTATCCTGAGGCGCTCCACAGCTCCGGCTGTCCAGACAGCCATGCTGTGAAAAATAAGTTTTAAAGTAATGTCAGGCTGATGGAGAATGAACCCCATGGCCTTTGCAGCAGCCCTGGTGTTCTTGGTTAGGGTGGATGGAACAGATGGGTTCTCTCAGTCACTCTGAACAGTTATAATAATCCTAACTGTGCTGCTCAGTCCATTTTTCATTAGGGTCACTTTCACCTATGGGAAATCGTTCTCAGAAAAAAATGCAGAAAGAAAAAAATCCTTCTGCTCTTCCAAACTCATTAGCTTTTGCTATTACCAAAAGTGATTTCAGCAGTGCCATGAGGAGATCTGTGCTGGGCCAGAGCCTATGGAATCCCAGCTTCTTCTTGGAGCAGCTCACACCTAACACACAGGATATGCCACGGAAAAGAGAATTGTACATCCAGCTTTATCACCTGAGGCTGTCTTACCTCCCCACCTTTTAGCAAAGGACTTTGAGATTTGGGGAGAAAAAAAATTGGTTCTTAAGGGTAAAGCATATTTTTAATGAGCAAATTATTTTGTATTCATGCGCCAGCAACAACGTCCCTGAGGAACAGCTTTAACCTAGTGCTGACCAAAGTTTTCAAACCTCACTTTTCAGGTTACTGTTATGCAAGATGCCAACAGCAAAATCTCCCACATCTGCCCAGGGGACAAGAGACTGCAGCACCCATTTGCTCCATCTCCCCAGGAGCACAGTGCTTCAGTCCTCCTCACAGAAACTACATCCCAAAGATTGCACGGGGTGCAGGAAAGCCACAGAGAGGGGACTCTGAGCAGGATCTGAAGGCAGACAACTTTAAAAGAGGGATGCACAAGAAAGAGAAAGATGGTGCAGAAAATAAAAAATGTCCCCCGAGTGGCACTGCTAGTGGCTCAGCATTATGATATTAAAAATTATTGAAGTGAGACTAAGGCTCTCAACATGCAGAGTAGTGGCTGTAAGTGAGGAAATTAGGACTATTAATCACTCAAAGGCATTAACACTTCCAGCAGGCCAGGATGGCCCTGTTCCCAGTGGGGCTTAATAAAATACTCAGGGTTTGTAATACTAAAATAATATCTCAGATGTTTATAGCACCTTGCAGCCCAAAGTGCTTGGCAGTCGGCTGTAAATTGTCTGCCACGGCAGGGGGAGCAGAGGAAGGAAGGTGCAGCATCCTTGGGAAGTATGCAAAGAACTCGAGGAGGTGAGATGCTGCCAGGCGTGATGGAATTTGCTCTTTAGCAGGCAAAGAGGGATGTTGGATTTGATCCTATCTGCACAAGCTGTCTCCAATAGCTGCCATGGGCTTTCCAGCCTCCCTCCAAAATACAGATTTCATGAGGATCCAGTGGGATGGGAAGACACCAGAAGCCAGGGTAGTTACAGAGCAATGGGGAACTGAATCACTCTTCCCAGAGGATGGACTCCAACAGCCTCTGATGCCACAAAGAAGCCAAACCATGTTCTCTTCTCAGCCTCAGACCTCTCAGCAGACCTCAGAGACTGTCCAGAACCCCTGGGAGCAGCTGGGGGTAAAGCCGTGACAGTGGTTTTAATTAAGCTTAGCTTCTATTAATCTAATTTAAAACTGCGCCTTTAATGGTATTGGTGCAACCCGCAATAGGAATTTATGACATTTCAAGCAGCTGTTTTAATTCAGAGCACTAAAATGTAGATTTGTCTGAGAATGGCAATTCCAAAGATTTCCCTATTAAAATCAAGTCTTGTTCAAATAGATTTTCCAATGCCTTATGAAATGGCGAAAAATCAAGTCTTAGCTAAAGCAGTGTCTAGTATAAATTTCATTGGAAACTGAATTAGGGCACTCACTTTGCAGGAATATCTTCGTATTACAGAAGAGCAACAGGACAGTTTCCGATTCCATGTAATTTTCTGAATTCCCATTAAATTGATTTCTTTATTTCAAAACCTCGTTTTCCAAGAGACACTTCCCAGCTGATCTCTTGGGAGGAGCTGTTCAGACTGTCAGCAGAGCAGAGGGCAGAGGTGCCACGAGGGCCACAGGAGCTGAGGGTTGGTGTGGGAAGCGCAGGAGCTGGACTCGGAGCCCAGCCGTGGAGGGGCTAGCGCAGCCTGCACGCCACCAGCTAAAGAGATGCGTCTGCCTCTGATTTGCATGTTTATCTTAGAAGCAATTTAGGTTTCTCCTTGTTTACAAGAGCCAAAGCCAGCAGACTCTGCACAAGAACAACAGCTTGGAGGCAGCGCGTGACGGGAGTCTCCTGTTCCACTCGTGGATCTGGGATGGGCTCTGCATGCAGCTGCACCTCTGCATGCAGCCCTGCAGCTCGCAGGGAGGGACAGGAGGCCTTCACCTCGCAGGCTGCAGAAGCACCTGCCCTTGGAAGATAAGGTCTCCATCCTCAGCTGTCTGTGCTGCCTTGTGAGCAGCAGGGAAGGGAGGGAGGGAGGGAGAGGCGGCGCAGTTCCCACAGCACGGCCCCGCACACCAGCTCAGGGGAAAAGGGGAAATGCAACTCGGAAAAGCTCAGAATTGCACACTGATGGGCAGGGGGTGACCCTGCAGCACCCCCAATTGCACACTGATGGGCAGGGGGTGACCCTGCAGCACCCCCAGTTGCACAGTGATGGGCAGGGGGTGACCCTGCAGCACTCCCAGTTGCACACTGATGGGCAGGGGGTGACCCTGCAGCACCCCCAGTTGCACAGTGATGGGCAGGAGGTGACCCTGCAGCACCCCCAATTGCACACCAATGGGCAGGGGGTGACCCTGCAGCACCCCCAATTGCACACCAATGGGCAGGGGGTGACCCTGCAGCACCCCCAATTGCACAGTGATGGGCAGGGGGTGACCCTGCAGCACCCCCAATTTCACACCAATGGGCAGGGGGTGACCCTGCAGCACCCCCAGTTGCACAGTGATGGGCAGGAGGTGACCCTGCAGCACTCCCAATTGCACACTGATGGGCAGGGGGTGACCCTGCAGCACCCCCAGTTGCACAGTGATGGGCAGGAGGTGACCCTGCAGCACCCCCAATTGCACACCAATGGGCAGGGGGTGACCCTGTATCACTCCCAATTGCACACTGATGGGCAGGAGGTGACCCTGCAGCACCCCCAGTTGCACACCAATGGGCAGGGGGTGACCCTGCAGCACCCCCAATTGCACAGTGATGGGCAGGAGGTGACCCTGCAGCACCCCCAATTGCACAGTGATGGGCAGGGGGTGACCCTGCAGCACCCCCAGTTGCACAGTGATGGGCAGGGGGTCACACTGCAGCACCCCCAGTTGCACAGTGATGGGCAGGGGGTGACCCTGCAGCACCCCCAATTGCACAGTGATGGGCAGGGGGTGACCCTGCAGCACCCCCAGTTGCACACCAATGGGCAGGGGGTGACCCTGCAGCACCACGCAGCCCGGGATGGTCAGAGGGATTGTGCCAGCCCCTCACCCAAGCTGGGCAAAGAGCTCTGCACTTGGCAAGGGACGATGCCAGGGCTTCACACACCCTCAGGAGGCAGCAGCGCATGGAATCCTGTTGGACAGGGTGGGGGATTGTTATCCCGACGTGCACTTAATTATCCACTCCCTTCTTCCCTGCCTCCCAGCTCCTCCTCACTGCAGGCTGTCCAGCTCCTGCCTCTCTCCTCCCAGCCCTGAAGTCCAGGCCTGAGTAGCCTCCAGCATCAGGAGAAGTTATCTCTCACAGACTTTTCTGAACTCAGGGCTTGGGTTTTGTGGGTTTTTCAGCTACAAAAAGGCAGATTACCCCAGAGTACAACACTGCAGCAGTGTGCCACTTCCAGCACAGCTTCATTTGATTGAAAAGGAAGTTCTGATAAGGCAGCTGGGGACTTCTCGGAACATCCATTGTCTTTCTCGCTGCAGTATTTTTAAAATGTCACAGATTTTGAGAAATAAAATTGGAAGGGATGCTTTCATCTATCCAAAACAAATGTTTGGGTTTTTTCCCTCCCAAAACTCTGCTTGGCAGAATTTTCTGCTGTTCCTCGTCTTGCTCCATTTCAGAGTAACTGAACTCTACTGGAGCATTTCTCACCAAGTGGAAGCTTTCGTCTTTGCCGAGACAACCGCAGCCTTTCCAGGTCATGGGAGGAATTTTCCCTTTAGTTGTGTGTTAGATTTTAGTACATAAACTCTGATGGAATCCTGTAGGTGCTGTGGTAAATGTGCTGCCACCGGCAAAGGGAGATGCAGCCACTGGCCCTTGTGGGATGCTCATGGTGAGCTGCTACAGCAGCAGTTGGTGCCCTGCGCTCTGCTCTCCCTCCACTTTCTCCTGCTGATAATGTTTGCTCTGATCTGGGTATTTGGCAGGAGAATTAAGGAGAAGTAATTAGCTTCCAGTGTGAAAAAGGGAGTGCCTGGTGTTTATCTTGTCTGGAGGGTTTCCCTTGATCTCGGTCTCCCAGGGGATGGTGTTAGAGCTTTATCCATCACTCTCAATTCTGGGAGGCAGCTCTGCTGCCAGCTGCTGTGTCCCAGCCCGCTCTCAGCTGGGACTGGAGTGCTCCAGCCCCACAAGGTCCCTGGTGAGGTGGCCTGTCACAGAACATTTTACCTTTCCTAGCATCACTTTTCTCCAGCAAAGAGGAGCTTTGGCTACTTCTGAACTTCCATCGTGCAACGTGCTGCCTCGCAGCATCTCATCACTGCCTTGCAGCACAGGCAGGGGTAAGCCAGCCACCCCCATCCTTGCTGGGCAGAATGAATTCAGGGCTGGGGAGCTGACCATGCCTCTGGGGAGGAATTCTGCAGTCCCACTCCATGTCACAGTGCCACCATCCCACCACAGTGGGATGCTCCCCTGCCCTGTCCCCATGGGAAGGAAGGGGCTGCTCTCAGCCTGGCACGAGCAAGGCACTGAAACATCCCCAGTCAGCAGTGCTCGAGGAGCTCCTGTTGGCTTTTCCTTCCCAAACAGCTTCTGCCACTCCCCCGTTCCTCTGCTTCAGGATGAAAGGCTGGTGAGCATGCTTGTGACAATAAAGCTCACTGCCCCTTGGAGTCTGGGTTTGCAAAGCCGTGGGGAGCTGGGTTTATTATCCTCAGCTCCAGCCTGGGATGACCTTGTGCTTCTGCCAGCATTTAAACAAAATATTTTAAAAGAGGGAGCAGATCCCATTGCTTGCAGGGCTTTCCTGAGCCTGGGAGCTCTCTCTGGGGTGGATAGAACTGAGAGAACATGTCCAGAGACAGACAATGAAATATTGTCCAAGCTTATTGCTTTTTATTATTATTGAAGGAAGGTTTATGCTTCCAGTCTGGGTGGGGGTTAGAAAAAATCTGAATATCACCCAAACCTCATCCCTTCCAGCCAGAATCGCAGCTCTGTGCTCTGCAGCAAAAATCATCCTCAAGCACAAGCAGCCAGAGGGGTGAGCGGGTGGTGCAGGCAGGAGCCGACTGGGATGGAAAATTCCACGTTGCTGCCATTGTCCGGGATGGGGAGAGAGCGGGGCAGAGCTCAGGTCCCTCCCCCGTGGCTGTGGAAAGCTGCCCATGGGCTCAGCCAGGCTCTGGCAGGCTGCTCTTTGTGTCTTGTCTGTCCGCTCCGAGTTCTGCTCTCTCCCCACGGCTGCGGGGAGGGGAGCAGGGTACAGGTGGGATGCAGGGAAGACAGGAGCCACAGCAGAGTTCTGCCAGTTGTGGAGATTCAGGACACGAGAGTAAATGTCCAGGAGATGCACAGAGAGAAAGCGACAGCTGGGGGATGACAGTGTGTGTGAGGAGGGCAGCACCAACTGCTGCAGCCCGCTCCTCTTCCTCCCTCACCTGCGCATCCACAGGTGTCTGTGCCATGGACATTGCTGACAAATGCAGGCAGGAGAAAGGGCAGAGGCTGCAGGAGCCACCCTGGGCTCAGCTGGGCTCCATCCTGCTGTGCTCAGCAGGGCTGGGTGACAGCACGGGGCGGGCATGTTGGGAAGAGGCTGGGAGGGAGGTTTTGCACATCAGCAAGTTTCTCTGCTGCTGCCCCAGGAGCTGACACAGGCCAGGCTTATGGGAGACATCCCATGACTCACAGCACCCAGAGCTGGCTGTCTGCTGGGGGAGATGGGCTCCACAGACTCCCTGCCCCTTCCTGCAGTGATGCACACACTGAGAAAAGCTCTGCTTGCTCCTGGCTCATGCACCTTGGGATTACTTTATTAAACAAAAAGACTCATTGGGGTCTGCAACTTTCTCCTGAGGGGTAGTGGAGGGGCAGCTCTGATCTCTGCTCTTGGTGACCAGGGACAGGAACCAAGGCAATGCCTGGAGCTGTGTCAGGGGAGGTTTGGGCTGGATATCAGGAAAAGGTTTTTCCAGAAGGTGGTGGGGCACTGAACAGGCTCCCCAGTGCAGTGGTCGTGGCCCTAAGGCTGCCAGAGCTCAAGAAGTGTTTAGCCAATGCTCCCAGTCCCAGGGTGGGATTTTGGGGGTGTCCTGTGCAAGGCCAGGAGTTGGACTGGATGATCCTTGTGGATCCCATCCCCTCAGTGAGGCTGTGACTCCCCTGTGCAGGCAGGGCAGTAACGCGGCACCGTTCTCTCCCGCAGGTACATCGGGGCACTGGGCGCGAGGGTGATCTGTGACAACATCCCCGGGCTGGTGAACAAGCAGCGGCAGCTCTGCCAGAGGTACCCTGACATCATGCAGTCGGTTGGGGAGGGAGCCAAGGAGTGGATCCGGGAGTGCCAGCACCAATTCCGGCACCACCGCTGGAACTGCAGCACCCTGGACCGCGACCACACCGTCTTCGGCCGGGTCATGCTGAGAAGTAGGTCCTGCCCTGTCCCCTTGCCACCACCCTGAGACTTCTCTTCCTGGGAGAGTCTCTCCTCCCACTGGGCTGCCATGCCCGGTGGCTTGGATTACTCCCTGAGGAGAGCTTTGCCTTTCCTTGTAAATTAATCAAGTAGTAATGGGAGCAGAGCAGTGCGTTTGGAATAGCTGCACCAGATGAGATGGAGCAGGGGGAGCACTGGGGGAGAAGGGGGAAGGAGGAGACACCTCCGGAGAACAGGCGCATATGTAAACAGTAATGGGATATATAAATATTTGGAGAGCGGGGTTGGCCAGGACTCAGCAATTCACGTGGGAACTGGCTGTTCCCTCGCATGGCAAGGGAGGCAAGGCACAGATGCAGCTCCAGTCCCTGCTTCAGGCTCGGAGGTGTAGGAGGACCATGGCTGCGGGGCAGGTGCCAGCCCCGCACAAAGGACTGGGCACGGCCCTGATGGGAGAGACCTTCCCCCTCCAGGTGAGAGACGGATACAACACAAGGAGGGACACACCCAGGAAAGGCACCCAAGGAACAAAGAGGAAAGGCACGATGGGGACGGGGGTGAGGTGGTTCCAGAGCAGGAGCAGCATCACGGGCTCCAGCTGCCCAGGGAGTGCTCTGGGAGCAAACAGGCCCTGGGAGCCAGCACAAGGCAGCAGCACTGCAGGACAGATGCTGCTGCATCCCACGACGTGCTGGGAGCATCCAGCCATGTGGCCTCCGAATCAAAAGCGGCTGGGAGAGTCTTTCCACTCACAGCTCGTATGGAGGACACGTGAGTGCCACAGAAGGAGCCGGTGAGTGGGGGGCTTGCTCCTCGCTGGCGGGGGGATGGAGCAGCTGCCCGTGGGGTGGACAAGCAGCAGAGCCACAAGCCAGATGCCTGACCAAACTGGAGGAAGGGGCCTGGAATGCTGAATGAAGCTTTCACCCCGCCATGCTGCAGCCTGCTGCTCAGCCTCTCTGTTCCCATCACAGCACCTTTTCTCCTGCTCGCATCCTCTCCTGGCAAAGGATGGGGAATGATGAAAGCTCCTCGCCACAGCCCCATCCTGCGAGGCCCAAAGAGAGCTCTGCTGCCTTTGAAGTTGCTTTCAAAGGCTCTCGAAATGAAGACTAACATGGTTTTGATTTGCAGCTTCTTTTACAGCATTATAAAACCAGCTGCGAACTTGAACCAGAGACACAGAATAGCAGCAGCAAGCTGTGCTGTGCAGGGGGAGCCGCGCCCGGCCCGAGGGAGGCAGGGAGGGAGGGCAGCCGCCCTGGCCCGAGGGTGCTGGCTGCTCTCACCACCCGTGGGCATCTACCCTGAGCACTGCAGTCAGCCTGAAGGGCTCCCGGGCAGCCGAGGCCGGACGCTGTGGTCAGCAGAGATGGTTGGGCTTGGCTTATCCACACGCAGGATGGTGTCGCTCCCCAAGGCCCGGTTCTTCATGGGCTGCAGGCACTTGGCACAGCCTGGCACGCTCACTCCCCGTCCCTGTCTCTCTCCCGTGGCAGGCAGCAGGGAGGCCGCCTTCGTCTACGCCATCTCCTCGGCCGGGGTGGTCTATGCCATCACGCGGGCGTGCAGCCAGGGGGACCTCAAGGTCTGCAGCTGTGACCCGCTCAAGAGGGGCCGCTCCAAGGACGAGCGCGGGGAGTTCGACTGGGGCGGCTGCAGCGACAACATCAACTACGGCATCCGCTTTGCCAAAGCCTTCGTGGATGCCAAGGAGAAAAAGGTGAAGGATGCCCGGGCGCTGATGAACCTGCACAACAACCGCTGCGGGAGGATGGTGAGTGCAGCCCTGGGAGCTCTGGGACCTTCCCGAGGGACTGGGCAGCCAGAACAGCTTGGCCAGAGAAATGGGACCTTGGGCATCTTTGGAGGGCAGCTCCTGCTGTGGATAAGGCTGGATGCTGCCCTGCCTTGCCCTAGGGAATGGCAGGACCTCGCTCACCTTTGCCTCCTGTGTCCTTGCTGCTGCTGGCATTGGTGACCTCCATACACAGCCCTGTCTCCCATTAGGAGCCCCATCCCACATAGCCAGGGGCTGGTAAGCTGCACCAGCAATGAGTAGACACTGCTGCAGTATCTGATGCCCAGGGTGACCACTGGTCCTTACCCATCTCTCTTCCCACAGGCTGTGAAGCGCTTCCTGAAGCTGGAGTGCAAATGCCACGGGGTCAGTGGCTCCTGCACACTAAGGACTTGTTGGCTGGCAATGTCAGATTTTCGAAAAACAGGGGATTACCTAAGGAAGAAATACAATGGGGCCATCCAGGTGACGATGAATCAGGATGGCACTGGCTTCACCGTGGCCAACAAGAACTTCAGGAAGCCCACAAAAACAGATCTGGTGTATTTTGAGAACTCACCTGATTACTGCGTGATGGACAAGTCAGCAGGTAAAACCTGGAGCTCCAGTCATTACCCAAAAGCATCTCTTCCTCCCCAACAGGCCAGCAGCTCCCAGCTAGCCCAGCCTGGGGGCTCAGCTCCTCCACTCAACCCCACTCTTTGGAGAGGGGGCTACCCAGACCCAAGACTCCCCACAGCACTCCACACCTGCACAGGCAGGACTGCATTGGTCCAAGATCCCCAGGCTTTACACCAAGGCCCCAAACCCCTCAGGCTTCTGATCATCACAGAAGTGGAGTGTATCCTCAGAGCCCATCTTCTGCAGAGCAAAGCTCCCTTGAACAGGCAACAAAGAGCCTGTTCCAGGCACAGGCTGCTCCTCTGAACGCAGCCCGAGGTTGGGATGAGAGCAGGGCAGAGGCATCAGGGCTGCTGGACTCCAGCAGAGATGATCAAGGGTTTCTCAGCCTGGAGCATTCCCAGTTTAGTTCACAGCAGCCATGGGAGTTCAGTGGGGAGCACATGGTCCTGCCATGCTCAGCCTAAGCAGAGAGGGCATTTTGAGCTTTGCCAGCTGCAAAACCTGGCTCGGTGGGCACACAGTGCTCCAGGGGTTCCCCAAGGCACAGAGGGGCTACAGATCCCCATCCCTGTCCCCTACTGCTCTTATGCTCTGGCAGCAGCAAACACAGGCTCTAGCAGTGGGCATGGGAAGGGGGCCATGCAGATTGCCATGGAAACCCAGAAGGTTTTGGGTTGAAAGGGATGTGAAAGATCGTCTCATTCCAACCGTCCATCATAGGGGACATGAGAGACACCAAAGCTGCATCCCTGGCCAGGCTTGTGGCATCCCACGTCCATAAAGCAGTCGCACCCAAGGTCCCCCCTGCAAATGGAGATGCCCAGGGTCCCCAGTAAGCCCTGGGGTGGGTGGGCGGGCAGGGAAGGGCTGGGACCCGGGGAGAAGGGCAGCCTGACACGCTCTGTTCCCCCGCAGGCTCCCTGGGCACGGCGGGCCGGGTGTGCAGCAAGGCGTCGCGCGGCACGGACGGCTGCGAGGTGATGTGCTGCGGCCGCGGCTACGACACCACGCGCGTCACCCGCGTCACCAAGTGCGAGTGCAAGTTCCACTGGTGCTGCGCTGTGCGCTGCAAGGAGTGCGAGGACACTGTGGACGTGCACACGTGTAAAGCCCCCAAACGGGCCGAGTGGCTGGACCAGACCTGATGAGACGGGAGCACTGAGGGCAGAAGCCACTGCCACCCCCCCTTGCAATTTTTTTTTAAACCCCTGTGCCCTGAGGGCCACGATGTTCTGGGAGCTGTAGTTCAACTGCATGGCTTTTATTTAATTAATTCTACAAAGCACTAAGGAAAGGACTGCAGTTTCCAGGAGGTACTGTGGGCCCTTCGATGTGCTCAGCAAAACTAATCCCTGACCTAGCAGGAGGCTGCGATCCTTGCTTAAACTGTGAACCTGCAAAGGTTCTCTTGGCAAAGGGATGGTGCGACCAACAGAGACTCAGAGGACTGACTGTCAGGACGTGATGGCTGAGGAATCCTGCACCTCCCCAGAGAATCTGTTACAGTAAAGCTTCACCAGCGAAAAACCCTAGTTCAGAATAATCCACTCTTGCAAAAGCATTCTTGCTTTTTCTTTTTTGCAAGGCCAGAGGAAGGGTGTTGTGAATCCGTAAGACAGTTCCATGATACCTGTGTTTCCCTCGAGCAGACCTGATACATCACTAACCCCACTGAGCAAGAGTCACCTCTGCACAAAGCTTGTCCCTGTGTCCCCAGCACAGGGAACAAGTGGAGCTGTAACCTGGAACTGAACTCTGAAGGACTGCACAGAGACAAAGGCCACCTCTAGACGCTGGTGGACACACGGGGCTTGAGAGAGCAAATGAAACCTGTGAACTTACTGGTAGGTTCTGAAGTCAACCATACAACAGCATCTCTGTACAACTCACGTGTATGTTGTGTATACTGCTTATTATTTTAAGTCAAAATTAATTATAAACCTGTACCAGAAAATTATGTCCTTTGCTTTTTGAATTCCTACTCACTCAGCTGAGCACGTCCCCAGAGCAGGAACCAGCCCACAGCGTTTCTCTTCCCCGCTGTCTGCAGCTCCTGCTGTCCCAAAGCTTCCTACAGAGTCAAGCATCCAAAGCCCCAGGGAATCCTTTCTCAGCAGGATCACACTTCAGGATGCCCCATCCCCAAAAGTGTTCAAGGCCAGGCTGGACAGGGCTTGGACCAACCTGGTCAAGTGGAAGGTGTCCCTGCCCATGGCAGGGGGTGGAACAAGAAAGGTTTTACAGTCCTGCACCACTCAAACCATTCCATGGTTCTATAGCACGGGGTCAAGCAGGAGATGCTAGATAAACTCACAACTCTTTCCCATTAAAAACCTCCAAACACTCAAAACATAAGCAGCTAAAATTGAAGCTGATGAGAGGAGGGAAAGGCAGCTACAGAGCTGCTGGTAGGTAAGTTACAGGGATCCACACATAACCTCTACAAATTTCCTCTTTTCTCCACCAATTTGAGCAAGCAGACATTACAAAAATGCTTTACTTAGTGTACAAAAATTTTATAGAGTCTGGTCAAAAGGTCCCAATCCACACAAACAAATGCAATGTGTAACAGTTGAACCTGGAAACTAAACTGACCCAGGTAAAAAAGAAAAATTATCCTAATCATTGCAATTCCTGAGGCTGAGTGCTCCTCAGTTCCCCCACCAGAGCCAGGCTGCACATTGCCCCAGGCACGCTGTGCCCCCTCCCTTAGCCAGAAAAATGGGGTTAACTTTCCTAATACTGCTCAGCATTGTGCTGATGGGCAAGGATGTTCCACACAGGGGAAGTTTTCATGGAAGTTCCAAACTTGTAACAATAAGAGAGGCCAAGTCAGCAGGGACATTCACCTGCTTTTTGCTGGGGTCTGCTTTATGGCAGCCAGAGGCCACGCCAGAGGTCTCTGAGGAGCTGGGGTTTTCTCGGGAAGCAGTGAGATGTGTGGGCAAGGGAGCTGAGCAGGCTACAAGAGCAAAGTCTGAAGGAAGGTCAAAGGAACAGGATGGGATTAAGGCAAAGAAGATTATTCTGGTCCTAAGCCACCCATCGGCTACTGCACCAAAAGCATCTCTGAACAGGGATCTTACTCAATGGCCCTAGGAAATAATAGTTTAAGTGGGGAGAGAAATCCACTTTAAAACCAGTTTTGATGGGGGAACTGCTCAAAGAATTAAAAGAGCCTGCCACGGGCTGGATTAAGCACCTTCCTCCATGCCAAACCCCTGAGAGTGCTCATGCAGAAAAAGGACCTTCAGCAGAGCTGCCGCAAAGCCACAGCCAAGCCAAAAGGTGACATTTTATTGGAGATCTTGAGAGAATTACAGGAATCCCACCTCCCCACTGCCTAAACTGTTTCTTACAGAATTAAACCAATTTCCTGACAGCACAAGAGGGTTGTGCAGCACCTTCCCTGCTCTTGCACTGGAGCTGGTGTTTACCCAGGAGACTTCTGGTCTTCCCCCAGGCCCTTCCGAGACCCTCCGAATTTCAGGGAGACAATTTTCCCATCCTGGCTGTACTGAGGAATGCTGGCAGGTGAGCAGGAGGTCTGAGGCAGGCCCAAGGCATCCCGAGCCAGTGCAGCATCCGTCAGCACAGGCTCATCAACCGGGAAGAGCCTCTCATTTATCTTCATTACTGCTCCACCTCCTCTCAATTTACGACAGACTTGAAAAAAACGCTGCCCCCTCAGCCATCAATCCAAGCCTCCCTCCCACAGCAGGACACACTCCCTGGGCTGGGAGGGACCCAGTGCCTGGGGACCCGGGGTCAGCCGTCAACAAACACTTCTTCTTTTGCAGAGGACCCTGGGGGGTGTCTGTAGGAGATCTGTGGGCCAGCTTGATGAATGACACCTTAATCAATGGCTGCTGCCTAAATATATCCTCCTCTTGAATGCAGAGGTTCATATTTTAAAACAAAGAGGGAAACTCCTGAGGATAGGTTGTCTTTGGTTTATTGGCTTCCCCTCTTCCTGGCTTCATCACGGAGATGCTGAAATTGGATGCCTCCAGTGCTCTGTAGAGTAACCACAGCTGAGACAGGAAACCTCCCTAGTTCTGCCAGGTCCACCTGTGCAGCTGCATTCCTCTGTCACAGCAGTAAATAAGAGGAGTAAAAATACTTGGATCAAGTGCAAGTGCTACAGCAGTACCTGGAGCAGTCCTGGGACAGCCCACCGAGCTCAAGTCCACCTGACAGAAGAAGTGACAGTTTCTTCTGCTAAGGACTACGCAAGGCTACACTCATTTATCAACAAGCAATTAGCAGAAAACCACAGAACTGGAACAGAAATACACCAGTCAGCCAGAGCAAACTCCCAGTGCTTGCACAAGGTCCCTCTGCGGGCTAAAGGAAATTCAGACTGGTCAGTGCCCTACTGCAGATGAGCCCCATGGAAGTCCCCCTGAGCACCCTCATCCTTGGCAAGCAGCTGCTTTCCATCTCTCATTTCTGAAGGTTACAGTCTCATCAGGGAACACTCAGTCCCTCTCACAAACCCCTCTGAAGTAATCTGCCTAAAATGTGAGGGAGCCTTTCATGCAAGTTCATCTTCAAATTATCTTCCAGTCAAAAGCATGGCTGCACTCAAGGACAAGGTGCAGAATTAATTCCTTATGAGCTTCTGAATATATTACCTTCTCTGAAGCAGCTGGACAGGATACACAGGAGGAGGCAGAAGGCATTGGAAACATGGAATCATGTGCAGGGCCAGGAATTGGACTTGACATCCAAATGTTCCTTCTGGGTCTCTTCCACTGTCCAGGAGATTCTGATTCTGATTTTCTCCACGTGGGTGAGAACAGGCCTTAGCCCAGGTGATACCACCATTTTTTGGGATGGAGGTAACAGCAAGATCTGTAAATTCTTGAGCTCAGCAATGCAGGTGAACACATTGCCAAGCTACATCCCAATCCCAACACGCCCTTGTCTCCCCACGGGCCTTTTCTGCTCTCCATTGGGTTCCTAAAGGCACAGAAGGCTTTGCTCAGGTAGGTACCTGTGACCAGTGTAATCCATGGGGGATTACAAACCTGCCATAACAGACCCAGCCCTCAGGGGCAGATTTATTGTGGCATTTGGACTAACATTCACACAGCCTGTCTGTGCAAGCTTTCACATCCCATACTCCCGAAGCCGAGTCACGGAGGGCTGCTCCAGCTAGCAGCAGGGGGGTCACTGCTCTGGAATCACAGCCAGTGAGTCAAGGCAGGAGAATGCAATAGTCACATACTGTGTCACCCTGTTTTATAACTGATGAAAGCCCACAGCCAAATTAGCAAAGAAATCAAGAGGCTGTTAAGAGAAGGGTCCAGCCGATGAGGCCGCACTGCGATTGCACAACCCAAAGCATCCAGAGAAAAAGGAAAATGCTGCTGGCCAGAAAGAACCAATAGGGGAAGATCCCAGCGGAGGAACACGCTCATCGTGGTGGATGCACCCTGAGTGATGCCGTCAGCAAGGGTGTGTTATCTCGCTCTCCCCGATGACCAGACTCACTGAAGATCCCACCAAAGAGCACAACAGAGCAGTCGAGGCTGGCAATGAGGAGAATTCCAAGCACATGAGCAGCATCCCTGATCACGGCCTTGTCCCTCCAGTAAGGGCTGGGGCGTGCAGAGCACACCCTGCCAAGGAGGCTCCAGACAGGGAGGAGGCAGCCAGGAGACAGAGCTGGAAACGAAGCTGCCTTTACTCTTTATCCACCTTTACTGTAAGATGGGTGAATTCAGAGCACAGGACACTGAACACAGAAGCCCACTGTGATTGCTACTGTCATCCTGACTGATCTGTAGATATTTTTCCCCAAAGCAGGTGACAACAGCTCATCATCACCTCTGCAGCCATCCTAATGAAATGCAGACAAGAGGAGTCTGTCCCTCTTAACAGCAAAACAGGGCAAGCTGGGCACTGCTCAGAATCTGGTAGAGTAGGAATGCTGGACAAGAGGTTCAGGCTGGCTATCAGGAAAAGGTTCTTTCCCCAGAGGGTGGTCAGGCACTGAACAGGCTCCCCAGGGAATGGTCACGGCCCCTTGGCTGCCAGAGCACCAGGAGCCTTTGGACAGTGCTCCTCAGGCACAGGGGGGATCACAGGGGTGTCCTGAGCACGGCCAGCAGCTGGACTTGAACTCTGCAGGTGCCTTCAGCTATTCCATGATTCCATGAACCCCACAGTGCCCTGTGCCAAGAGCACAGCCCAGCTCACACGTGCTCCTGGCCTGCACAGCTGGGCCCATTCTGACACCTCAGCACAGCCTCACTGGCTCCCAAACACACACCCAAACATTAGTGCTTGGGAGGTGCTGCTCCCCTCACTGTCTCCCCTCTGAGCAGGGGGAAGGGCAACAGTAATTTATGTCTGGCCGAGCCCCATACATACATCTCCTTCCCCTAAGGGAGTCTGCTCTCATATTTAACCTCTTCATTCTGCTGGCACTGGAGGTGGATGATGCAGCTTGTGGAGAGGTGCAGGCACTTCCCTCTCCCCCTCCTCCTGGAATCTTCCTCTCACTTGTGGTCCTTGGGATTCACCCAACGTTTCTCAGGAAAAAGAAAAAAAAAAGAGGACCTCTAGACAAGTATGCATTTAATAAGCAGTGAGACAAATAAGCTCCAGTTATCCCAGCAGAATTACAACACCAGAGAACAATTTTCTGCATTCCTCTGAAGGCCTGAAGGAACCCAATTGCATGCTCTCAGGCTAAATAGGTACCAGACACCAAGCGCTCCATAAGCAAACAGAGCCCCCAAAGTGCAAAAATGAAATAAGTAAAAAGCTTCACATTACATATAAACCAGCCGTTTGCACCTTGTTATTAATGGTCTCAACTATGACCTTTACACCCTGCCTTGCTCAGAGTCATGGATCTATGAGGCTTGGCACCCTCACAACAATTCCAGGATGAGGAGCAGGGAATAAACTTGCCTAGCCAGTGCTGGAGAGATGCAGGAAGGGAACTGGCCTGTGACAAATCTGGATGGAGAACCACTCCAGGGCCATCTCCATATGAATTTGTCCCCATAACCTCAGGGACCAAGGTGTCTGACAGCATGAAAAGTCCTTCTGCCACAGACATACATGCATAAAAGCTACTAACAGGCATCTATTCCAATTTTCAAAAATGAAGGGCTCCCAGTATGGTAAATACCTGTCAGAGATTACTCCCCAGAATTCTGATGTGATTTATAGCCCACATGAACTAGGGCTGCAATGAACAGACCTTGTTACCCTGAAATATTTATTAGTCTGAACTGCCTCACCTCTGCCACATAAAGCCTTGTGGAAAAGCTATTGCCATCCCAATGGCTGTAAAGTCACCACAGCCCTTGTTTCAAAGAAGTTACATCAATATTCATCTTGTCCTGAGTAATAATTGTAATTTTGAATGCATATATACATACAGATGTATATGTGTATATACACACACAATTGATATGGTATTGCTAAGGTATGGGTCACGTGTCTGCTCCTAAGTGGCAAAGGAACACTTCCCAAAAACATGGACAATCCTGCATAGACAGCACTCCTTCCTAGGATTGCTGGCACTTCTAGAGACAGGAAGATTTTCATTACACAGCCTGCTGCCAGCTCTCCTTTCAGAACAAGCCCATCCCCTTTCTGTTACTGTTATGTCAAGGGAGGACAGTGAGAGAAAGCAGCTCTTGGGATGATACATGGGAGGCAGAGCTTCATTTATAACCCCACACAACTGCTGGAAAAGGTTCAACTTTAAAAAGCATTAGGCTGGTTACCTTATGGGCCTCTGCAGACCACGAAGTGAAATCACATGAACACAACAGGCCTATTAATCACCACAGTGATTCCAAGGTGAGAAACAGCCCCAGTGACCAACTGGAAAAAAAGTTGAGAAAATTACATTCTAGTAGTTAGGTAAGTCTAAAAAGACTGGTAGTATCTTTCTGTAGGGCTTCCCTTTTGATTCCTTGATGAATTCAAGTTAACCTGGATTTAAGTCCAGTCAACAGAAATATACAGTGGAGAGCAAACAATGGCATTTCTACCCAAGCAAGTATGTTTCCCTTCAGAGTTATAAATAAACTACATTTACATGAGATGCAGAGGTGACTTTCTGCTTCACAGAACTTGGTTTACAAAGTAAAGAAGGATTTGAAAACAAGCAAAAAGAAAAGTAATTAATTCTTCTTTTGCTCTAATGGGAGAGTAGAAATGGAAGTCACACCAATTACCTCAAACCACGTGGCTGCCACAGCCATCTTTTCACCTCTGCAGTAAGCAAACCCTCAGGGCTGCTCTGTATGTGAAGCAAATCCTTTGAAGAGTTTTCCACATCTCCATTCTCTTCAAGTCTTCATAACAACACTGAAACTACTTTGGACTAACACTTGAAGGTTCAGCTCTCCCAACAGACTCCCCTGCAGATACCACAACACTTTGGGCAGTTTCAGAAGCCATCCTGTCTTTCAAAATGCCTTGTCTTAAAGAATAAAAGATGCACAATTAAATCTAAAGAAGTAGTGTGAAACAGAGGAGTTTACCATCTCCTTGAGTAATGCAAGCTCATAAGATAGAGAAGAAACAAATCTTTGTTTGCACATTGTAATCTATATTTAACAGACACTTAAGAAGTCAACAAATTCAATGCTTTAAGTAGCAACCTTTTAATAAAGAAAGCAGAACCATACTTTGCTGTTAACAAATATTTTGAAAAAGGCTTATGAAATTAAATCTAAGCCAAGTATCTGGTGCATCTGCAGCTGAGAAGGAAGCATCAGTACTCCCAACACCTGCTCAGTTTGTGTATTCTCCTTTCTTACAGAGGAAGTATGAGCTTCCAGTTGTCCAAGTGATTTAGAGAGCAATAAACTATTGTTCAACAAGAACTATTTTCTTAGATGATTACAGATTAAGGCCAAAGGAGAAATTCATATGTTAAGCACCATCAGCATGGAAGCCAGTCAAGGATATCAGTTTGAAGAGCCCAGATTTCTTCCTTGGCTCCCACAACTGGGAGGGAGGCTCATAAGAATAAAATCAAACTATCATGGAAAATACACGCCAGTCACACCAGTCAGCTGATGCCAGGGGCTGGACAGCAGCAGGTCCTCAATGTGTTCCAGAGTGAAGATGAAGGGTGAAAGAAGAGTCCCAAAGCACTGGAAGAAACAGAACACAACCATAAATCAGTTCAGTTTCCAAACCAACTTCCTTCTGCAGACTCAAGGTATGAGCAAAAACCACCCTGTGTCTTGCCCTCAGGGCAACAGAATTCCAACCCCTTCACTGCTGATGCCATGAAACAGGCTTGTTGTAAACATTAGGGATGAATGAAGACACACAGAAGGAGAAGCAGCCTCTGGAAGGCCCAGCTCCAGGCCATGCACTCACCCCTGGCGCAGTCCCTTCAGCTGGAGGCCAGAACACTGGGAGCACTCACTGGCCACAGCACGCGCAGCACCTGGGCAGAAGCACAAGGGTTAGCACGGCATTCCTCCACACCAGCACTCTGCCAGCTGCTCAGCACTGTGCCTTCAGGGCTCAGCAGACCAGGGAGCAGCGGACAGTGGATTTTCAGAGAATCACAGGAAGGCACCTTAAAGATCACCCAATTTTTTCAATATTCAGGCATAGATTATTTAGAGGTCACTGACCCAAATGGAACAGCCCATGCGCCAAGACCAGTCTGTGCTTCCAGACGGGATCCATATTCTAGATGCCATCTAAACAGTTCCAGAAGTAAGATTAGGCTAAAACAAATCGTGCAAACTCCCCTGCACCTTCTCAAACCATCCCCCAGATATTCTGCTGGCACTCAGGTTATCCTTGTGCAAATGCTCATTTCATGAGTTAGCAACAACAGGACTCATTTACTTTGAAAGTTTTACTTTGGCCCTCCTGGCTTCTATCATAACCTCAAATATTACATTAAAAAGGCTTTTAAAACATAACATTCACAGCAGTGTAGGTGCTTTTCCTTGCAGTGGGCTTCTTCCCTGCCTGTTAGCATGTGGCACCTTCACATTAAGTGCATGAGTTAAGATGTAGATTAGCAAGGCAAGAAACCTTTGCCCTTGGCATCGACACTCAGCTCTGACAGGAAACTTCAGGCTCTTTTTTCCCTACCAAGTGTAGAACCACTCATTACACATTGGCAGGGAAGTGCACATCTCCAAACTATACACATTTTCTCTTAGATAAGCAAAAGACTCAAGTGTTTATAAATATGAAAAGTTCAGCAGCTGGCTAAAAAGTTAATTCTCCAGTCTCACTTAATGAGCTTTGGGGAAAGTGGTAGGGGGATTTGTTCTTAAAGTAAAGCAGAGTGTCACATAAAGCAGGACTTGCCAGACACGGCTCTGCTTTGCCCTATTTTCTGTCCCTAGACGGCTGCCACAGACCAAATGGCAAGGAATCCTCCAACAGGGAGCTAGGGAACAGCCAGAATGAAGAATGTTTTCTCCTAATCTTGCAATCATAAAAATTAGCCAATTTTTAATTTAAATCCCATGACTTCTTTCTTTGTTGTGAAAGTATCAAGCGATCCATATAAAACCACTTTGGAACAGGGACTGTCTTAGGATTTTGTCCAATTCCCTGAAAAATAAAGTTGTTTTCAGTAGGATACAGCAGGAACATTGCTGCACTATTTTTTCAGTACTTTAATAATAATTTACACTGGTCTATTCCAGTAACATAAAGTTCTGATGTAAAAAATGGGATTGACCTGCTTGGAATTGTCCAGAGCAGCTGTGGCTGCCCCATGCTTGGAAGCGCCCAAGGGCCAGGCTGGATGGAGCTTGGAGCACCCTGGGCTAGTGGAAGGTGTCCCTGGCCCTGGGCAGGAGGTGGAACTGGATGGGCTTTAAGGTCCCCTCCCACCAAACCATTCTGTGACTCTATGCAGGCATGTTCATTGTTTTCAGGAGCTTTTGAGATCTGTTTACAGTGCCTGCTATCACTCTGTGTCACTGGTGTTCTTGGTGTCTTTGTATTACAGAAGGAACTGTGCAACCTCACTTTTGCAAGATGATATACGTCCACCCAGTCCTCCATCTATGTAATTTTTAAAAAATAAAAATTCATACTGAATACAAAAACAATCAGACCCTTTTGTCTGCAATTTCGACAGAAGTTGTTTTATCTAGCAGCATTTTTCAGCTTGTTCAGACAGTTCAGATTATTGTCATTTGCATACCTTCCTACCTTCTGTCACTTACTGCAGCTACTTCAGAAACAGCTGTCTGATGATCAAGAACAGTGATTCTCCAAGAGATCAGAAATCTGAGTGAAACCAATAGTGAGGCCCAGGGAGCACCTGCTGGTACTGCAGCCCCTGTGGATCTTCCGCCATGGCCTGGCCTCACCAGCACCAACTCACACAGTTATCACAGAATGACAGAATACTTTGGGTTGAAAGGGACCTTAAAGATCACCTAATTTCAACACCTTGTCAAGGGCAGGGACACCTTCCACCATCTGAGGTTGCTCCAAGCCCCATCCAAACTGGCCTTGGATTTGGCAGCCACAGCTGCTCTGAGCACCCTCACGGGCTCTCAGTGCATCAGCAAATGCTCCAGGTTCTGCCAGCAGCAGCCCCCAGCACCTGCAGAGCCCCGGGGCTGCAGGACAGCAGAAATCCCCGTGGCGCCGGCTCGCAGGGCCGGGGCGGCCGCGCTCCCGCTGCCAGCGCTCCGGCCGCGGCTGGATCGCGCTGTGTACATTGGAACCACTAAACGCTTCCTTGTGATTTTTGGCCACTTGGAATATTTTTAGCAATTTGCCAAGGTTTACCCTGTGATTTATTATGGAGGAAACAAACTCAAGCACTAACAAATGAAAATATGTAAACTCAGACTTTTCAAGTCCATAGAAAGGTATTCAACTTCTTAAATCCCTTCTGAGGCATTCAGCTGGCTGTGGATTCAACTGCTGGAAAAAGAGTTTGATTAAGAAGTAACTGAAATGTAATCTAAGGAGTCACTGCTTGGAGATTTACAGTGAAAAATTCCATATACACACAATACTTTCCAATTGCCATTCCTAAAACAGTGTTCTAGGTTTCTTGGAAATTCAAGAGTTGGAAATACATTTTGCATTGCTTTTATCTACAGCCAAAGCACTCCAGATATACCAGCTAGAACTTTATTATCTCAAATTACTATATTTAATAAGTTAAAGAACAGTAAGATGAAAAATACTTGAAGTAATGAAATACACAGGAAAAATAATTTTAAAAGTCGAAGTACTGGAATTACTTGAAGATATAATGCTCAATATAACAAATAATAATTGCTTTATTAGAGTACACTTGAGTGGAAAGGTTGGTATCATTAAATAGAAGATAATCTTCCATTTTTGGTATGAAAATTCAAGTAAATGCTACTACTACAGACCTCCAGAAGACAAGAAAGTATGTATAAAGTGTTAGCAGCCATCAAAGCATTATCTGTAGTAAAGCTATTGAAGATATCTACTAACGGAAATAGAATCACAGAATGGTTTGGGTTGGAAGGGACCTTTAAAGTCATCTAGTTGTAGGACCCCTGTTTGTGAGCAATAAAAACAGAAATGTTATTTTGATGTTGAGTACCATTGTTTCTTACAAGTTCAAGAAACCCAGCAGAGAGAACTTCACCAAGCAATTCTTTGTTAGCATAACATTTGACCTTGTATCTCTCTGGAAATCATACAGCTTTGCTAATGCAGCCCTTACAGAATTAATCAAACAAATAGTTAGCCCCTAGTTACTATGAACCCAGCCAATTATGAGCAGCACTGAAATTTGTCACTGGCATGTCCAACTATGTTTTCCAGCATAAAGATCAACACCACTGTGTGGAAATGAGGCCCCACTCTCCCACCTGCATGGCTTGGACACTAGACTGGGCTCACCAGTAAAGCCAACATTTCTTACAACAAAGTATTCTCAAAAAAGAAAGGCTTTCCTCCTGGGTCTCCATTACGTGTTGCATTAAACCAGCCAGGATGCAAATGTCTTTTGCCCTCTATTTTGACTAGCAAAGCCAGAATAAATGATTCCCTTAAGAGTTCAGAGCTCTTGATTTGCTACTCTGCTCTACTGCACAAGATCCACAGTTCAGTAAAGGCCAAACTTACTGCCTGGAGTAGTTTGAGAAGCTGGAGCTGGAAGCTGCCTATGCACTTTGTTTCTCAGCTTCCAGAATCCAGGGAAAGATGACGAGGTTACAGACAGCAGATGCTAACAAATAAGTAAGGCAAAGAAACCCTAAAAATAGATATACAACCACTGGCTGAGCTCCTGAAAGGTTAAGTGACAGCTAAACTCAGTTCTGAATTTGGTTTGAAGTCATCAGCTCCTTTACCTGTTCTCATCCATTCCACTTACATCATGCTGTGGGTTTTCAATGCTCACAGAGACCTATTTCCTGCAGTTGAGTCTCTCTTTTACTCATTTTGCTCATAATCTCCAGTCAACAAATTTATTTTTGAGGCTCTCCCACTGCAGTTGTGCACTTCCACGAGGATAAAATCCATACTCACCACAGTGCTCGGTGGAAAAATTTCTCTGGCGCTGAAATGCTGCTCTCTAACCATGACAGAGCAAGTCAAAGCCATGGTATGTAACAGTAATAGTTGATCTCTTGTCAAAGTAGACATTTTGCCCAAATTTCAACATGTGTTTGTCACTACCAAGATTCTTATAAAAGCAGATAAAATAAATTATGCTCCACAAGCATGAGATTGACTAGAGGCTACTTGGCCCTGGACCTCAAAATTCCCAAAAACCCACAAGATACCTTAGCAAGCCCCGTGACACACAGTACTTACAGCTTTTGCAAAAATGACCATCAGCTCAGGAAACTGGTGGGTAAGGAGGGCCAGCATGGCAGAAAAGGAACACAGGCCTGCTGTGAAATGGATGAAAAAGGGAAGTTCCTTCTGGGGGTAAACGGAGACTTCGTGAAATGCTGAAAGGAAGAAATGAAGAATGTTGACGTTTGATAATCAAGAACTGCTTTCTGAATTATTTATGGCCTTGTAACTAATTTCTGAACTTTCAGAAGGAAAGACTCCTGCTGCACATCTAGAAGTTCCAGCACTTTAACTTCTTAAAAATTTTTCCACTACATCACATGCTTGTTTTCATTATGAAGAGTCTTCACATATTTGTTCTCATTATTAATATCCTCTTCCCAGGCTTCTTTTTCACTTGCGTGGGCTTTATTTTTGAAGTATTTAATCAGGCTCAGTTTTTGGTACCTACTTTTCTAACAGGACAGAGGAAACACCTGTAAAGTTCACAAGCTGTCAAAATTACCTGAACCAACTAAACAGTTCAGGTGTTTTCAACTCTCTAGAGCTCTAATCCTGTTACCTAAAAGAACAACACATCTCCACACCCCATAAGAAGCTGAGCAAGTACAAAACAACCAGCATGCTGCATACACATATATTTCCTAGTACTTCTTGAAGACTTCTGGTTGTAGACTACAGTAAATCTGTTCAGAGCAGCTGACAGAGCAGACCTCAAAGAAAACAGTGCCAGGACAGGGTTATAAATTCTGTACATAGCAGTTCCTTGCAATTTCCAATCTCTGGTAACAAAATCCAAAGCAGGTGATTAGCCAGGCTAAGGGTGGCATGTGGAGCTTTCAGCACTCACAACACTACTACTGGTCACTGGCCGAGGACCTGCTGGCTGAATTTGCAATTACTGCCTCTGGATAGCCCCAGCTCTGATTTCTATCTAATGATTTCAGAAAATTTTAAAAGAAGAAAAAATAGTTTCTATAGACATAAGTAATCATAAAAGGACTGCCCTTCTTGACAAGCTGTTTTTAAAATCTAACACAAACCCAAAATTATAAATGAGCCTTTTTTTGTAAAATGAGAAAATACAATTGTATTCTTTCTTAAACTGAAGTCTGTGGAGGAAAAAGACACTTTACCCTCCCAGTTACTGCTTCTGAATTCTAACACATTAAAGCACCATTAGAAGAGTAAACCCAGCAAAAGTGTCTTGTACTCTTGCAATTCATTAATGGCAAAGTACTCAGGGTTTGTTTTGGTTTTAATCATATGATTTTGGAGCACAATTACACAGACTATTTGGAGATCCATGTCTAACATCCATCAGAGATGTTAATGGTACCCAGAGATTTATATTATATAGAAACTCACCTCATTTCTAAAACATGGAGCAATAAAATTTAGTAAAGTGCTTAAAAAATAGCAATTAATTCTTTTTGCAGTAGCTTTTCCTACACTGGGAAATTAAAACCAAATTCAAGATAGGTAAAGACAACTAAAGCTAATTCTATACGTTCACAGACATTTGAGAAGTGTTACTTATCAGACCAATCCAGGTTTTTTGAATCAACGGTTTGGTCAACATTATTTTAAATAGATAATTTTTTTAAAAATTAGGTGTCAAGATTTCTCGAAGAAGTACGGCAATAAAAGTGTTAAGATGATTTTATTTATAGGTAGTTCTATATTTAAAACAAAACAGGAATGCGTGAGTGATCCTGTTGAAATATCTGCATGTGTTGGTGTTTAATTATGCTGGGAAGTCTACAATTTAGGGTTAGTTGCTAACCAAGGAATTCCTTGTGCAATATCCTGCATAAGTGAGAAATGAGTAATTTAAAGCAGTCTGGGGGCAAATTTAAATTACACATTTTAAATATAACTTCAGGCTTTTAAATAGAAACAGGTCTGTGCAGTTTTCCTTCCACAGCTGTGGTCTCTGTAGGGCTGCTGGTGCTTTTGCAGTAGCCCTTTCCAGTCCCAGGGGAACTGTGTTTCTTCAAGATATAGAAGTTCAACCCCAAAGGAATTCAATTAAGATGTATAATTAGCAGCCTCAATTCTAATCTAAATTAATGTTATTTTCCTAAATATCATGAGTACAGGCAGTAATGATATAGTCTATTTGTAGAAAAAAACCATGTAGGCCTATCACTGCATAAAGTAACGTTGAAGCAAAGAGCAGCTGGAAAAGACTTACTTTTCAGTATCAAATGTTAGTATAAACCCATAGAAATACATGTAGAAAAAGTTCCAGGAGGCAGCCAGCAGATCAATACAGACCACTGAATTAATGACAGAAAGCAACACATCTTCTATGAACCTACAGGTTACCCAAAGATTCTCTGCAAGGTCACAGGCAGCTTTTACTGGATACCCAATGCCGGACTGGAACCATGGATTGACTCCTCGCTACAACCAAATCCATGAATTCTTTTAAAAGCAATTTTTAACAAATGGTCAACTTTGTTGTTCTCAAGGTTGGCCAGACTCAGTCTGAATGTACCACACACAGATTTAATCTCTGAAGGACTTAGGTTATTACTGCATCAAGCTGACATTTACCACACACACAAGTCAAGTGCTTCAGGATCTGCTGGGAGGGACATCAACAAATAGCTGAATCCCCTTCGCAGGAAGCTCAAACTAAAAAAATCACAGTAAGGTAAATACAAAATACCACAAACTGAACATGTCCTTAGCCTGTGTTTTATTACCATTACTGCTTAGAAACCACTTACTTGGCAACAGTTCTCTGTCTGCTGTTTCTGTGCAGCTCGGGTAGGGATAGAAAAGATGTCCTTTCTCTAATGGGTATGGGATCATCCTAAATGCTGCAAAAAGGGTGAGTGATATTAGATCTGAATCTAACCAGGCAACCAGCTTCTCACAAAGAGAACCAACCATGTCTGAGGGGGGTAAAGGCAGAGAGACTAGTCTACTGTACAGAAAAGAATAAAAGGAGATACTTACTGCCTTCCCATGTGCAGTGCAGTAGATTGAGAGCCCCTTCTATCCTCTTCCAGTGCTGGAGGTGAAAAAAAGCATATGCTACTGCCTCACTATCCCCCCGCTTCAGAATGTGCTCTGGAGGCAGCACTAGGCTCTTCATTTCTAGTAAATACTGAAAGGAAAAATGGAAAGTACACCTGGTTACACAGAATGTTCCAAAACCTTTGATTGTGAAACATAATTGATCATTTTAGGCGTAACTGAGTGCACAAGGGGCCAGGGCCAGCTTCTGTCACACAGCAGCCAGGCTGCACTAAGTGAGAAATGAAAAGCAGCAAAACACACTCCCTGTGTATATGACTCTTAAATTAGGCTTTCACACACACCAAAAAAAAAAAAATCAAGAAAAACATACAGCTTCAGTAAGACAAATAAAAATACATTCTTGTGGAACAGACATTAAGTAAAATGCTGCAGGTGCAACACCAATGAGGGACAAATTTAGGCTGATAAAAAACCCCAAACCAGCAGTATTTTTGCTCATTACTTCATCTCTGAAAGTTTCAATGTAGGTGGTTGAGGACTTGTTAGCTCTGAAGTATGAGCAGCAAACCTGAAAGTGTCAGCGTGCTAACCAAAAGAAGAATAATAAACCAAACCCAGGAAAATCTTTCATGTGGTCTTACTGGGCTACCACAAAGTATCTTTGATTTCAGATTTTTTCAATTTCAGCCCTCTTCCTCCATCAGCAGAAAATATGATGCTCAGAGGGGTCAAAGAACACAAGGATTAATCATTTCCTATTTCTTTGCAACACAGAACATGCAATTTTTTTAATGTACCATGTTTTCTCATGGCACATTAAAAAAGTCAGGTATTCATTTGAACTTAGCTTTTAAAAACAGATGACTACTTTTTACAAGAATGAAATGACAGTTTCTGCTCTAGTATTTACCTGTGAGCTGTCCTCTCCTACCATGTAGTGTCTCATTCAATAACAGCCAAAGTTAATCCACATCTTTGATCAACGTAGCTGGCAATTCCTTGGAGTGTCCCCCAAAGTGTAAGAATGCAGCTAACTCACCGATTTATTTCAGCAGATGCCACAAACTATGAGATTATTTACTAATCCAGTTTGAGGGCTTAACTTTTCCCATTCAGACTCTTCAAGGAATGTAGGAGGGGTTGTGCCCCAGCCAAATAAAGCACATTTGCTGCCTGGCTAGGTTCTTCTCTCAGTGCCTTGGGCCTGCACTCCGGAGGGTAATATTCTTGCTAATCCTCTCTAATCCTCTTCATTTTATTTTTTTTTAACACAGTAAAGGATCACTCACACAGCACTGCTGTGGGAAAATGGTCTCAAATATCTGACCCCTGACCCAATCCTCATGCTCTCCACAGTGCCCACTTTTCCATTATGCTAACTGGGAATATAAACCCAGCAGTGGTGGTGAAGCTCCTCTGGAAGTATTGCCACAACACACCAATGCTCAACTCCAGGCTTTGGCTCTCCCGGAGCCCACGTTACCACATAAACAGAAAAATTCCAGTCTGGCAGGTTTTCACATCCATGTTTATGCATAAATCAGGGAAGGTGTCAGTACTGAAGGTGTCTCAGTACTGAACTGAAGGTTTTGAAGTCTTTATACACAATAAAAATCTCTAAGATATTCAGAAGATGACTGCAAAAGACTGTTTCATAAAGTACCACAATGCAGTTACAGATTTCTAATTTGTAATGGCTTAAGAGGACCACTTTTCTAGCTGGTTCTAACTTTCCAAACAAACCCCAATCTTGTAAAAGCAGGACAAAGAGAAACAAATTTATTTTCCTTATGCAAAATGTTCTGAACAAAGACAATCACTTTCATCCAATGTGCGAACAGAGGGATTTCCTGCTTTACACACTCCTTTTTAGTCTGTGGGATAGAATAGAGTAGAAATTCAAAGATCAGATTTTCTTCTCCCTCTGTGATCCACTAGGCAAGCTGCTTCGCTTCTCTGCCCTTATTCACTTGTTTGCTCTGACCATAAACATTTCAGAGTTCTAAACAGCCTGCACCAGTAAAATTCTGCTCTGTCATCTCACCAATTGGTGCCTCAAGGCAATGTTGTAATAAAAAACCCATGAAGAATGGATAGATGTACAATTAGAAGAGAAAATCAAGTTACTGAAACCTGGAATCAGTTTCTGCATGTGTCTGCAGAACTACAGACCATATTTTAACAACAGCCTGTTTGAAACCATCTCTGACTTCTTTAAAAGGTATATGAGGTTCCAGAAGCAACTGGAGGATACCCAAAACAAAAGAACTTTTAGATAATGATAATGCATTATAATCTTCTGCCCCTAAAGGCAGGGGCTAAAGAAAAATCTGTCTGAGACTGTCTGAAATGAACTTGCTACGCTCTTGATCAGTCATGCAAAGAAGCAGCAATTTCTCCCAGCAATTAGCTTCCTCAGTGCACATTCTATTGGATTGGACAGGCAGACAGAACGGAGCGGCTGGATCATTCCAGCCTCCCCAGCAGCAGCCACTGGGGCTCCAGCATCATTTGCAGAGGATTAGACCCTGCACTGAGCCAGCCTCCTGCTTCGAGGTTCATACTGCAAGCATCCCCAGTACAGTAAAAACCAATGCAAGACTTTATTTTCACCCAATGTTCTGTGCAATCTGCGTTTTGATGCCAGACATTAAATTACAGCCTGTGGTGATACAGACTCCTAATCTTGTTTACACGTGGATGAAGAAAATAAGTGACTGCAGATCTTTCAATAACCATGGAGCCATGGTTGGAAGCCCAGCAGAATAAAGGGGTTTGGAATACTAGAGTGATTATTGTTTGGAGAACTTAATTTGGCTTTAGGGACTTGGAAGCAGGGTCCTGGAATGAGATATCTTTAAGGTCCCTTCCAACACAAACCATTCTGTGATTATTTTATGACTTTAAGTATCTACATTTATATTTATTAATGTCCACCCTTATTGAGAGTAAAGGGCCTTTGGTAATACATTATTGGAATTTCCAATGAGTTAGGAAATTTGAAGTTTAAATTTTTGTGCAAAAAACCCTGTTTGAACATCAGCTATTATTTTAAAAAAATCTGGCCACAAAATATTTATTATATAAATACTAATGTTTTTAACAACTCCATAGCGGGAGTTATAACCAAATTCAAGAAAATATGGGGCTAGAAAGGCTCCAATAACAAAACTACATTATAATACGGTATTTTTCAGAATACATTACAAGTGGTCCAGTAGGAAATAAAATACTCTTACCTTTGGAACATGAGGGTTAAATTCCACAGCTCTGTGAATTGCTTCCACAGCATTAATTTCTGCTGTACTAAGTCCTCTCCTGGAGGCAGTTTCTGGGGAGAACCTGAAGGGAAAAAACCCACCTTGAACAAAAGTAATAAATAACAAATGCTAACCAGGCGTTTATTTGCACTGCAAGCTTAGAGTTCATTAAAAATTGGCTGATTTATCAAGAAAGATAAACAAACCCCTCTAGGAGAAAAATGTTCATGTTAAGTCAGGTATCTTGACTGCTACCCATGACATATGACACATGAAAATTCACGTTGATCCTGACTTGCAGCTCCCTGTTACAGCATCACCTGCTGGGAGGTGGGGCTGGGATCAGACCATGGTGAAATGCCAGCATCAACTACCACAATTATCCAAAACACAAATCCCAAGCAAAACACTGGAAACAGAATTTACACAAAAATGGCCAATACACGGGCTTGTGAAAAACATCCTCCCCTGTACCAACTTCATGGATGCTTAAAGTAGTTTTAAATTGTATTTCATTACACACACAAATATATGTATATATATATAAATACACTCAACTTGCTCTTAGAAATGTAATTGCTACATAATTAGGCATAACCAGGGATGCAAAAAAAGACTAAAAATTTTAAATAATCCTAAAGACTAAATAATTTAAATAATCAAAGCAAAGATTTCTTTACAGATTAGAAGTAATTTTAAAACATCAAGGATTTAGACCTTTTTCCTTCATATTTTACATCAAACCCAAGATATAGGAACAAACCATTGTTTTCACACATGTCCTTGCTTACCTTTCTGAAACAGCTCTGGCTTTTAGCAGAGCTGCTGTGTAACATATTGCTGCTGATTTGGGAAGACTGATATCTGTGATAAAATAAAATAAGCAAGCTGTAAGATTCTAAGGCAATACAAACATTTTAAACCCACATCCTTTGAGTTAAAGATTTTTCCTTGGGTATGGGAGACAATGAATTTGACATCTGGAACATTTCAGCTGTGATTAGAAACTTTGAATTTCTTTTTTCTGACAGTCACCAGTCAGTCTCAGATTGAAAACTCAAAGTTGTATTTAGGTGATAGTCACCTTTTGTTTCTAAATGTACCAACACACTGAAACAGAATCCAAAGAGAAATGTGCATTTAAATACACTCAAGAACAGAATGCACTTCCTGCATTAACCCACAAAGATCTAAAGTCAGCTTCTGATCTTTACTTGATTTTGCAACTGTACATTAACACAGTTTTGTACAATACTGAGAGACTGACCAGAAGCTGACTGCAAAAAATTGCATTACAGACAGGTAGATGAATTTTAACAAAAACGCCATTTCCGTTCTCCTGCAGTTCCATGGGGGAAAATTCTGTTAGTTGTAGTTTTGTAGCATATCTGAAGCCAAGTTTGAGCTGACAATTACAGATTAGAAGGTTAGCACTCCACAGTGCAAGTTTACTTTAAAAGCAGACAAAGTCTGGGGTCTAATTCCCAAGTACCATGTTGTGTATAGTCAGAACGTTCTTGCTTTTTTTGTAAATCCCATCCTGGGCCTGTCCATCACTTACTACAAGTCTGGCTGTTGTGTCAAGCCAAACACAGGGGTGCTGCAGGGAGTTTGAAGCTTGTACTCATTTTTCCAGATGCTCAGAAAAAAATCAGCAATGCTTTCTTAAGAAAGTGTCACAATTCCTGGTGTTAACAGAAAGAAGCACTGGGCAAAGGGCAAATGGTTTTCATAAGCTAAAAAGAATCCACCCAGAAGAGGATCAAGGAATGGGAGCAGGGTGCTAGGCTGGCCATGTACAAGTGGCACAGGATTTGGGCAAAAATATGATACTTTTGATTCCCTGAGGTGATAAAGAATTGACATAAGAGAGAACTCAACAACTTCTGACAATAACTGTCATAAAATACTGCTACGTCCCCTCCATTCCAAAGGTGATTTAAGGCCCTGCTTGACAGCAGCCTTTTGTACACTCATGAAGTGAGCACTATCCAGGTGGCAAAACTGAGGGTAATAAAAAATAAGCATATACTTTATCAACCTCTATTTAGACTTACACAATATCCGAAATCAAGACAGAAAGTGAAAGCAAGCAACACCATTTGATGCACACCAGTGATCTCTGGCAGCAGCATGTTTGCACACTGCTAATCCCTGACAAGCAACCTCAGTATTACAGAAGCACAAGGCCAAGCCTGGAAGATGACAAAAAGGAAAATGACCTTTTCCAGCTTATTTACATCAATTACTTACAGGGCTATGTGCTGGCTGAAAAAGGCTGATGAATTTAGGCATATCCAGGGATGTAGAAGAGATTAATTAAAATAATCCTTGAATTGAAGCAAGGATTTCTTTACAGATTAGCAGTAACTTAAAAACACAGAAAGTAATTCATATGCAATTTAGTTTGCCTAAATTTGACCTCAGCAGTCAAAAGGAGAACTTGACCTGCACTCCACAAGCACCCATTTGTTACTGAAGGGAGTCTGCTCACCTTGCTGAGGTCATGGTCACTCTTGCCTGTGGACAGACAGCCCCTGCCCATCTCACTTATTCTCTTATTCAAAAACACCCACATTTTCCAACAGGCATCACTTACCATCATACTTGGCTAAAACTGCCTGGACATCTGCATAAGCCTGTAACTCTAGAAGGGCCTCCAGGAGGTTTTCATGGATATTCAGCATACTGAGAAGTGGAAACTCTTTCATCAACTGCAAATCAGTAAAGAGAAATAAACTACATGTAGAATTGCAGTTGAATAATTGAAATACTTAATAGAAATCAGTACAATAATCTAGGGCTTTTTAATGTCCTTTTGTCTCAGAGCGTTAGAGGCTGGCACGGAAGCAGCGTGAAAAGAACTGCATTATTTCATAAAATCACAGAATGCTTTGGGTCGGAAGCAATCAAAGCTCATCTCATTCCAGCCCCATAGCTGAAGGACAGGGACATCTCCTACAAGACCAGGATACAGAATGCCCCATTCAATCATGTGTGAACTCATGGGAAAATAATTCAATGAGATTAATTATGATGCCTAGAAATGAACTTAAACCCATCAATTAGAACAATGTGATTGAAAACAATTGTTAACTCAGGTTTTTTTTACTTTTACTTACATCTCTCATCATTTTTACTGCTTCTCGTATTCTCCCAAGTTTCCTGGCACACATAGCTAGTCTCCTTTTCACATACACCAATACATTGGTGTCTCTTCCTGATTACAAAGACAAAAAGTATTAGTCTATCAGTTTCAAACCTTACCTCTCCTAATTATAACTTTATTTTTACATTTCTGCTCACACAAACCCAGGAGTTCATGTGATTCAAAGTCCTTACTCAGCTGTGCTTCATGCTGGGGGCTCTGGGAATGGCAGTTCTGAGATTTTTTGTAAATCATTTCTCCTGCTTTCAGAGCCTGCTTGAAATATTTCTCAGCATCCACAATAGTTGTTGCTTCTTCCTCAGCCAGGAGGACATATGCAGTAGCACAACTGAAATAAGAGAAATAACAAGACAACATAGCAAAGCATATCACAGTTATGGGTGAAATTCTTTGGTTTATGCTACAGAGTATTTTTAATTCCTTTACAGGAGTGGCATCTGTGAATTCCAAATACAGTTCTACCATGATACCACCCCTGAAATACATGATCTTATATCCAACTAGGACTGCTCCATAGCTGAATATGATTTCTCATTTGTTATTGCCACTAACACAGCGATTTAAGAAAAAAAAGCTGCACAAAAGATGTTTTTAGTAGAAGAGTTCAATATTCCAGGGCAATTTACAGCCCCATGTGCAATTCCCAGTCTGAAGAGTCCCCGTTAAGCATTCAGAACTTTGCTGTAAGTGAATTATTAGATGAAGAAACTGATAGTGTGCTCGGTATCCTTCCACTTAACCCTTCACAACAGGAAATACAGCAACTGAATGTGCAAACTTACTCATTGTTCAACTCCAGAGCTTGATACGCTGCTTTAATCCGGGCCTGCGGGTTCCTCTCTCGCCACGCTTTCTGCATAACTGCGGAAAACACATGGAAAAGCTGTTAGGGACACAGACACCTGTGAAAGACCTGGGAGCCAGCAGAGGCAACACTGGCTGCTTGGAGCCAGCCCTAATTAACATTCCCTTCCAGTCTGAAAATTCCTGTTTGCTGTATGATTGTTATAAGGAAGAACAAACATGTGTTTGAATTTCAGCCTGTTCCTACCATAAGCATCAAATTCTTGCAACAGCTCATTACAGCCCAAATTTAGTTTGAGAAAGCAACACCACCAGGAAGATTCCTCCCTGACCATTTCAGAACTCCTACACGGAGCACAGACACACCTTACATAACCAGGCAGATGTACAATTTCTAAATTGCTACAGATTTTTGGAAATGTTTCCCAAGACTTGTTGAAAGCTTGGCAGGAGCAATTGTTAAACACAGGTTCTTGCATAGACCTGCAAGGAACTTTAATTTAAGCTTTCAAACAGAACTTCAAAGGAAACAGTGATGGAGTAAGTGGTGTCTTGCACAGGTAGAGTTTTATACTTAAATTAAGCAGCTGTGGCTGCCCCTGGATCCCTGGAAGTGTCCAAGGCCAGACTGGACAATGGGGCTTAGAGCACCTGGGCTAGTGGAAGGTGTCCCTGCCAAGGCAGGGGGTGGAGCTGGATGAGCTTTAAGGTCTCTTCCAGCCCAAAATATTCTGGGATTCTGTTTCATGATTATTTTCCAACAACTGTCAGATCATGAAGGGTTAACAATTTATTTTTAAATTTACAAAGCACATTTGAGTGGCATCACAAGGCAAAGCCAATTCAAGATATACATTTATCAGTTTATTTGGTTTGGGAACAAGTAAAAAGGGTGAAATCTATTCAGAAGTGTCCTTTGAACTACAACTTGAATTCAAGATTATTTCAATGCAATGACTCTAAACCCCTCCTACCATGGTTCCATTTGGTAAAACTGGAAAACACAAACTGAAAACCAGCTTCAAGGAAAACAACACATTCAGAGCTACCACTTTCTATGCAGGATTATTAACTTTCACACTAAAAACCAGTCCTGAAAGAACTCCAAAACCTTACATTCATTGAGTTCTATATCTGGCCTATCTCAGGGACGATAAGAAAACTGAAGAATCTATACATGTTTCTTTTGGAACAAAACCTCCTGCTGTCCAGCAAGAATAACGTGGAAAAATATTTGAGTTTTCTTTCGGAAACAAAATATTAGTCTTGGCTCAGCAAGCGAGACAATTCACTCCCTTTTGTGAAATAAAAACACATCTTTCATATCAAACATGTCACAGCCAGCTGACAAGGAACACCTCTGGAATGTGACAAACTGACAATAATTCACACCCACTCTGACAATAACCAGGTAAAGAACACTTTCTGCACTGAACATGTGGAACACAAGGAAAAAAATCTGGAGACTGCACTATTCATTACTAAGGTTTAAATGAGACCACATTTTGGCTGTTGAGAATATAATCCAGGTTTGCAATATTGTGTTAATTATTTGAAATGCGTGCGATCTTAAAAAATATCAGGACTGTGACAGCACTAAAGCTGTAGAGAATGCACAACGTAAAACAACATCTTCCCACTAAGTTTCACTAAACACTAAATTTCAAGGGGCTTGGAGCAGCCTGGTCTAGTGGAAGGTGTCCTTGCCCATGGCAGGGGGTGGAACTGGATGGGCCTTAAGACCCCTCCCAACCCAAACCACTCTATGATCCTCTACATCTATTAAACCTCTTGAGTAGCTGAGAAAGGCTGTAGTTTCAGGAAATATTTGACAACAACTTGCGCTACTTTCAAGTTCACTAAAAGCACACCCTTGACCCTGTCCAAGACTTCCACACCTTACACACACATCAGTACCTGTGTCTGAAGGCCGGAGGGCATCCGTGTCACATGTGAAAAAGGTCTGATGATCTTGAGCAGACAAATTCATGTCATAGTAAGTTAGAGGCTCCTTCCCAGTCACCCACATGTACCTAAAAGAACACATTGCAGTAAGAGGCATTCACAGCAATTAGCAATGCTGATATCAAGGTGATATCTGATGTGCCTAGTACAGAAAATCTATAATAAAAGACTAAAGCTTCCAACACAAAGTTTCAAGTACTACTGTTCAATAACCTGTAAAGTTCTAAACAACTTGGGAACTGGCTTCCTAGAAAGCAGCTTCTCCCATGAAGTAACACTAGGAAACTTTCAATATAGTTTAATAAAAGACAATTTAGATTGATAATCACTGTCTCAACCTCTGAATAAAGGGTTTTTTCCCTACTTTACGCTCAAAAAGCCCTGATGTTGCAGTAATATTTTTGTTCTTAACATTGAAACTGCCAAAGCTTGGCTTGGTGCCTTTAAAATACAGAATTGGTATCAATCACCCCTATAATCTTGCAGGTCTCCAGCTGTCTCCTGACATTACCAGTGCAAGCTCTGTGAAGAAGTCATGTGCATGCCTCTGATTAAATTTAAAAATATGCAGTGGAAAGCAAGAAAATTAATACCTGCTATACTCTGCCCCTCTGAAAAGATTGAGAGGATTTCGCCACACTTTGCACTCTGAGGAATAACAAAATAAAGTATTTTTTAAATTAAAAGCACAGGAAATACTACCTTGACATTAAAATGCAGTAATGCAAATCAGTTGTGTTTTCAAAACCTGCTTTAATTTTATTATTATGCAATCATCATCTTCATAAACTTCTGCTATTCCATAAATATTTTTGCTCCCCAACATTGCTGGGGTACAAAAGCACAGAGCAAGAAGATTAAGCAATGCATGTACACTCATGCAATATTTATCTTTAGAACAGTAAATAACTAATGTTACTGAAACAGTTTTAGCTAAATGTATAACATTTTCTAAATCATATCTTTAACAATGAATGGTTTAGAGTGAAAAACCATTATTATTTAGTTTATTTTTAGCACTACTAACAAAACACTTTGTAAGATGTAGGTTTTGTCCATTTTGTACAAGCACTTGAAAGGCATTAAAAGCCAACTCAAAGCTTAAGGAAAGCTCCTGGGACACATCAGGAATCACCTGGCATGTTCTGCCTGCTGCTCTCACTCTCCCCGGCCGAGAAAGCTGCTGGGGCTGGGGGGCTGCTCTCTGCACCCCCAATGAGAGGCCTCAAGTGGCTCACAGAAACCTGCTCGATGAAAGATGTGCCATATTTTCGGAAGTGCCACCACTCAAACACCTGTCACAGGAGAAAAAAGCACCACAAAGTTCCTTAGGTGACGCCTTCCCAGCAGAGATGAGGGACGAAGAGCGATCGCACCGAGTCCATCCCCTTGCCAATGACCCGGGGTGGAACTTATCTGCACACAGAGGAACACCAATGATCTAGTTTGGCCTGCCTTGTCGTGCAGGATCACTCACATAAACATGAAAGAGATTGGAAAAAACCAGCAATATTTTAGTCAAACGTTCTGTTCCTCCCTCCCAAAGTCATTAGGATAACTCCAAAACCCTTTCAGAAGTACCTGTATAGGGAAACTGTGAACAGAGGCAAAAAACCATTATACCCTCTTTTCTGGTGAGGATATTTCAAGCTGCAGCCCTACCTGCAGTACCAAATTTGTAGTATTCAACAGTAGTGTATTTTTTTCATTTCACAAAAATAATCTCAAAGAATAAAGGATAAAATGGCCCATTAAACTGAGATGTTCTGCTAACCAGAAAGAGAGAGGCTAACAAAGAAACAAGGCTAAGTTAACAGCAATGACAGTCACTTAGCAGAAATTCTGGGCCAAAAATATTACCATCTCTTTTTGAGGCTATTAAAATACCAGCATACCACAAGCCCTCAAGGACTACAGCAAACTGTCAGCCCTGGACCAGCCTGGATCCTGTGCCTGTCTGCTCTCTCTGGTGAGCAGTGACAGGCCCCAGGGAGCAGCTGGAGCTGTGCAGGGCAGGTAAATCATTCCAGTATTCCACACAAGTCACCTTCTCAGACTCATACAGTCCCAACACACAACGCACACAGCAAAAGAGCTGCAACAGTACATCAGAGAAGTTCCTTCCCAGCACAAAGGCACCCTCTAGAGTCTGATATTCACTCCCTTTACCCCTCATAAAGTCATCTGAGAGGTGGTAAAGTTGTTTAAAAACAAAGAAGTGGCTACTTACAAATATCAGTCCAGATATAAAAGATGAAGTTACTGTCAGGGCAAAGTAGAATTTTGGAGTCAAAGTGCTTAAGAACACGGTCACTGTTAAGAGAAACAAAACCAAAGACTTAATAAGTAGAATTGAAAAAGATAAATAGCTTGTCTATTAAAGAACGCCAAATATCATGCAAATACATAATACACTATAGCCCTAGCAGCTTTATAATGCTACACTTTTAGGGGAACCCTCACCATGTATTATTTTGTTTGTATCTACCTGTGATAGCCAATTTTTATATCCCACCAAAAAAAAAAAAAAACTGTACATTTCTAGATAGAGCATCTTACAGTTTCACCCATACAGTGGCTGGTGAACCACAAGAAGCCAATTTAATATATTATTTCATTTTAAGACAAAATCATCCTGTTCTAATACCAGTTTATATTCAGTGCTAACAAACATTTTGCACAGACCTCTCCCTCCTGCTATCGAGAGCACAGTGCAGAGAATGCAATTATCCAGTGGTGCTCTGACCATGGTTTGGACTCAAACTGCCCATCAGCCTTGTCACCTGCCACCAGCGCAGGCTGGACAGGGACAGGGCAGGGCTCCAGCCTGACAGAGCCCCGGTGGGAGCACGCAGCAGCACCGGGGCAGTGCCTTGGCTGCTTTCAGCTGCCCCAGGACTGCCCAGTCCTCGGCCGTGTCCCTAATCCTGGGGTTAGGTGCAAGCTCAGTGCGCCACCGAGGGAAGGTGGGATGCACGACCTGCCTGTAGGCACGGCTGGGACAGACCCACAGAACCAGAATATCAATTAGTTTGGAAACGACCTTATCGAGTCCAACCTGTGACCAATTTCCACCTTGCCAACAAGACCAGAGCACTGAGTGCCAGGTCCAGTTCTTCCCTGGGTACCACGATGGGTGGGGACTCCACCACCTCCCTGGGCAGCCGATTCCAAAGCCTGACCAATCTTTTCATGAAGAAATTCCCCCTGATGTCCAACCTGAACTTCCCCTGGCACAGCTGGAGGTCCTGTCCTGCTCCCTGGAGCACAGCCCGACCTGGCGCTGTGCAGAGCCACAAGGTCCCCCCTGAGCCTCCTTTTCTCCAGGCTGAGCCCCTTCCCAGCTCCCTCAGCCGCTCCTGCGGCTCCAGACCCGTTTCCTTCTCTGGGCAGACTCCAGCCCCGCAACGTTCCTTCTGAACGGGTCCCAGACGCGGGCACGGCAGGTGCGGAGCCGCCCGCCGATGCGCGGCACAGCGGGACAGTCCCTGCCCGGTGCCGCTGGACCGCCGACATAGCCCGGACACAGCTGGGGGCCCCACGGGCAGGGTCTGCCTCCCCCCGGCGCGCCGTTCCCCCCTGCCGCCCTCACCGGCCGCCAGGCCGTCCCGGAGCCGCACCGGCACCCGCAGCACCGCGTACAGGAGCCCGAGCCCGGCGGCCGCGGCCAGGAGCCCGCGGGCCCAGGGCGTCGCAGCCCGCCGCCGCAGCTGCTCCCAGCGCCGGAACGCCGAAGCCGCCCCGGGGCACGGCGGCCCCCGGCCGCTCGCACCGCCACCGCTGCCCTCCGCCATCACCGCCGGCGGGGCACGCCGGGACAGGGGCGGGACAGCACCGGGGCGGGGCTCCGCCAGCGCGGGCAGCCCGCTCACCGACCCCGTCGCTGCTGCTCCAGGGCGAAGCGCGGACCGATCGTCCCCCACACCACAGCTGGGAGTCCCGGAGGCTCCGGGGGTGCGGCAGGTCCGCTACCGCCGTGCTCCCAGGAGCGAGAAACCTGCCCGTTCCTGTGATGGTGCCAGCACGGCGTCTGCCCGCAGCTAATATGGCGGCGGCCGCGCTTCCGGGCTACGGCTCCCGGCCGTCTCAGCCCGCGGGGCTCGCGTGGGCAGCCTGTTCGTCCAGTCCATCACCGCTGCTTCTCCCGAGCATATCCCACAGGATGACCGGGAGCCCCAAGGGCTCCGGGAGGCGGCGGTTCTGTCAGCCGGTACCGCGAGAACCCACCCGTTTCTACGATGGCGGCCACTTGGCGTCTGCCCGCAGTTAAGATGGCGCTGCCAGCGCGTTCGGTCCGCCGCCCAGCGCTCCCGGCAGGCACTGCGCGGGGCCGGGCACACAGCTGCCAAGATGGCGGACCTGGAGGAGCCGGTGTCGGACGAGGAGAAGGTAAAGGAAGGGGGTGGCCGCCTCTCCGCCGTGGGCCTGCGCCGCTGCCCCCGGGAGGGCACTGGGTGGGGAGCGGCGGGCAAGCTCGCCTGGTGCCGGTGTGCCGGCCTGCGGGTGCTCTGGGGTGGGCGGGCTCCCGAGACCACCGGGCCGCCCCCGCCCGGCTGAAGGACCGGCTGTTCCTTACCAGCACTTTGCCTTCCGAATTCCTCATTGCTTTCCGAATTCCTCATTGCCTTCCCATTTCCTCATTGCCTTTCGATTTCCTTATTGCATCGGTGCAGCTGATGGGTCTCGGCCAGTCGTTTTGCATGAAAATGGACATAGTCTCAACCTAAACCTGGGGAGGTGTCGGTTGGACATCAGGAGGAGCTTCTTAACAGAAAGGACAATTAGATATTGGAAGGGGTTGCTCAGGGAGGTGGTGGAGTCCCTATCCCTGATCAAGGAAGGACCGGACGTGGCACCCAGTGCTCTGATCTTGCTGACAACGTGGGAGACAGTCACAGGTGGATTGCTTGGTGATCTTGAAGGTCTTTCCCAACCAAAATAATTTTGTGAAAATTTATTTTCTGCGTTGCTTTTCCCAAATCAGCCAAGTAACCAGCGTGTCTGTAAGGTGCTTTGCAATCTCTTCACTTCCTAAACACTCTCTGAGTGTGCTGTTGCACTTTCTGCTCACCCCAGCTGCTGACAGGAACTGCGATGTAGATCCTGAGAATTACGCTGGATGGAAAGGACTAAGTCAGAGCAAACAGAGCCATAATTATTTTAGGAAAGGGGGAAATGAGAAGTTTGTTCTTCTTGTGTAGGAATGCGGAGAAAGTTACATACTGCAAGTTCTCTGCTTGGTAATACGCTGTTGTCTGCACGCGGTAGTTTAAAAATGCACTGTTACTCTTGCTTACATCATAGAAGTGTTACACTTATTGCTTCCTTCATTTCTTAACATTCTGTAGGAGTTGTTCCGGCTCATGGATCTTCAAGGATCCTACAAGTCGGGCTGTTGCTTTCATTTTTCCTTTAAACTGCAATTTCAGCTTCATTTCAGTGACATCATTTGTGAAACAAGCAGGGCTTTAGAGGTGCAGTTCATCTGTTTGTCAGTATTTTAGGTGATGTTCTTTGAAATAAGTATTCCAGAGCAGAATTGATACAGGCCTTTAGAACATTCAATTTCAACTAACTCCAGGCCTCACACAGGCAGAGAAGGATAACCTCCAGGGAGGATCTGAAAGAGAAGCATGCAGCAAGGATTTTCTGTAGCATGTGACTATTCAGATGAGACGAGAACTTTATATATGTTAATTTTTTAAGTTTGAGCTTAGCGGTACTTTAAAGTAAAGGAAAAACCCAAAAACGTCAGTTGAGCAACAAAATTAATTCCTTCCATCCTCCAAGTTTCACTCCTTTATTCTCTTTGGGCGTATTTTAGGTAAGAGATCAATTTCTCAGACAGGCTGGGAGAGCTGGGGGTGTCAAGTCCAGAGAAAAGAACGCTCCAGGGAGACTTGAGATCCCCTTCCAGCACCTAAAGGGGCTCCAAGAGAGCTGGGGAGGGACTTGGGACAAGGCCTGGGGTGACTGGGGGGACAGGACAGGGGGGAATGGCTTGCCACTGCCAGAGGGCAGGGATGGATGGGAGATTGGGAATTAGGAATTGTTCCCTGGCAGGGTGGGCAGCCCTGGATCCCTGGCAGTGCCCAAGGCCAGGCTGGACATTGGGGCTGGAGCAGCCTGGGACAGTGGGAGGTGTCCCTGCCATGGCAGGGGGGACACTGGAGGAGCTTTAAGGTCCTTTCCAACCCAACCACTCTGTGATTCTGTGATTTTCTTGTAAGTTCCTCTGAAATCTCCCATTTTGCTCAAGTTCATTCTGCTGCTGTTTTGCCAGTTCAAACTAACGGCTGAGCAGCTTCCCTTCCCCTCAGACACTTTCCCCATTTTAGAAGCAGGAAGTTGATGCTGCAGAGCTGAAATGACACCTGAAATGGCCCCGGGGGCCAGGAAATGGGGCAGATTGCAGAAAGTCCTATTTTGGTGTTTCTGCAGAGGAGCATCCTGACACCGCCCTCCAATCAACGGGCTCCGAAAACCAACAACCATTCAAGTGCTTGACATTTCAAACTAATCACTCCCCAGCCTGTTTCCTGCACTCCTGATTTCAATAGTTTGACTGAAATGTTTTCTATTTTATTGATCAATTATGCAAGATGCTGTCTTTTTAATGTTTTCTTTGTATTGCTTAATTTCTTCAGGCACCAGTAATATATATCTATTTTTCAAAATCATTGCTAATTTGGAAGACAGTCTGTTTTTATCTGAAGCTCAGTCCAGTTAAGGCACAGTTGTTACTTGGTCCTGTTGGAATAAGGCAATTACCTTTTGTTTGGAAAGGTATTTATTTCTTTTCGTGGCTTGCTTAAAATAATTATGTGACAAACAATACAAACAATTTCTAATTAAAACAGGGAAGACTGTTGAGAGAAGTGAGTTATTTCCAGCTCTGGTGATAACTCAGGTGAAGCAGTTACATATATATACACAATTCTTTGTTTTGCTGCTCAGAATGAAAAGTAGAAAGTAATCAGAGTTCTAATGAACAATTCTTTAGTCACTTTCAATAAATGTCTTGTTAGACCAGAGAGGCTCATTGGTCAGCTTTGTTAGCTGGAAATGTTAGCTGTCAGAGGAAATGGGTCGTTTTTATTATTCTAAGGGAGAGTGGCATTTTGTGGCATTTCCTTTTTCATTTCTTCCAAGATCTTTCTATTCCCTTTGGTCCTGCAAAAGCTATAAAAGATTTTATAATGAAAACCATAAACTCTTACCAATTCCAACAGAACCAATACTTGAACCAGCTAAATTCTAACTGTGCAAGACATGTATATTGGATTTCGGAACACATTGCAGTTTTATTACACTTTTAGAAGAGACAGAGTTTTTCTTTTCCAGATTCAGAGTTTCTGGACATTGAAATTTGGCTTTCTCAGTTATTAATGCCTTCCTTCATCATCACATGCCTTCATAGAAACCCAGAATGGTTTGGGTTGAAAGGGACCTTGAAGATCATCCAGTTCCACCCCTTGCCATGGGCAAGGGCACTTTCCACTAGGTTGTTCCAAGCCCTGTCCAGCCTTGCTTTGATCAGTCTTACAAGACTATTTCTACCTTGGCAATGCAATAGATTTCTCCTAAATCTGCCACCTTCTGTCACTTCAGAGGTGGTTTTGTTGGTGAATTGCTTCAATATGTGCGAACTCAGTAAGTTATATTTTGTCTTTAATTACTTTTCTACTTCACTGTAGGTGCGTATAGCTGCAAAATTCATCACTCATGCTCCCCCTGGAGAGTTCAATGAAGTATTCAATGGTAAGCAATTAAGGAAAAAAATGATCTGTGGTGTTTTCTTCATGTTTTATTTATTATAAGAATCTAAGGCTGTGTCACACCATACTGCTTTTAAGGTTAAGTGGCCTGGGAAAGCATGCAGTTCTTCTGGACTATTTCTGCCTAATGAAATTATTTCATCTTTTAATGTTTGCATGTATACAGTTGAAAATAAAGTGCATAAAGAGAAACATTTGATAAAAATGCAGTAACACACCTGGACCCTTTCTTCTCCAGATGTCCGGTTATTGCTTAACAATGACAATCTTCTCAGGGAAGGAGCAGCACAGTAAGTACTGAGATTTCAAACACAAGTCACATTACCATCAGAGATCCTTCTGTTTTCTTATACCCATCATTCTGTGACAAAGAAAACCATTTGCTGCATTCAGCGCAATCTTATGTAATTCCTTAGCCCACCTAACAAAATACATAATGAAAGGTGTGGATGATTCTTTTTAAAAGCCCTAAATGGGAATTTGTGATGTATAAAACTGACAGGAAGGCATTCTGCCAAAAAGTTTGACTCTGCAGCAGCAGCAATGTCTGATCATGTTGAATCATCTGATTTATAAAGTTAGTGAAGCCTGAAATACTGATTAATCCATAGCCTCAGTTTAGAAAAAGAGCTGTCCTCAGTAAAAACTTCTCAAAATTTGTTGTTTATTTCCACAGCTTCATCAGAAGGTGCTTAAAGATTACACATACACAAGCTTTTTGATGCTAAGATGTATTTCAAGCTAGGTGACATGTCAGTCAGCAAGTCTTTGCATAAGAAAATTGTTGTAAATGTTCGTCTACTCATTTATTTACCTTGCTGCTGTCTAAATTGTAGCTTGGGTGTTCCTGTTTAGCCTTGGCTTGCTCACATTTCCCCGGGCTATCTCCTGTTCTACTTTTGAACTCTGTATTTTCCTGGCCATCACTAAACAAACATGCTTTTAGACCTGGGGTTTATAGCTATCTACAGCGAAAGGTATTGGAAAATCTTTTAACAGTGCTTGTGTGTATTGTTTGCCCAATTAAGTTGTTGTTTGCTGCAATATAATCCTTGAGTCAGAATAAATGTGCGCATGCAGCTGAAGTTCATGTTCCTTTGGTGCTCCACAGTGCATTTGCACAGTACAACATGGATCAGTTCACCCCGGTGAAGATAGAAGGGTACGAGGATCAGGTAAGAGGAAACTTTGTACACTCCAGTGGTATTACTGCACTGTGAAAAAGCAATAAAAATGGTTTTCCATCAGGATGTTGGCTCACAAGCCAACATCACCATCAGCTGACTCACTCATTCTGCTCACAAGGTACCACTCCTCCTCCTTCCCCCACATATCACTATGACAAACTTTCTTTGATAAGAACAAAGCATAACCAGGACATTCTCTTTAAGTTCTGTGGTGTACTACTTAGCAAATCCAATTCATTGTTCCTTAAAGCTCCATGCTGAAGTCACTGGAATTTTACTTAAGAGTATGAGTGATTAAAGATTACTGTGTATTTAAAGCTCACTTAAAAATCCTTATGTTGATACTTGCTTACAGTTCCTACTGACAATTGATAATAGATTCTTAATAGTTTGTTTGGTTTATTTTCTGCAATTTTAATCCATTCCCAGCTACCCTAAAAAACAAACTTATCTTTATTTATACCAAATCATTGATTTGGTGTAGTGATTATACCTAATACTATCCAGTCTATGCTAGCAAAACAAGTTATTTCAGGGGTTTTTTTAATTCTTTTTTTTTTTTAGAACAAACAGCAAGTCGTAGAGAAGCCAGAAAGCTTCCTGACCATCTGCTCTGTTCTCTGAGCCAAGCTCTGACCCAGCTTTTCTAGTGTCCCAGATATGTTTATGGGAGTATGGGAGGCATATATTAAGGGGGCTGTTCATAGAAATAGCTTTGATGAGAAAGTTACAGTACAACCTGCAAAAAAACCAAACAAACAAAAAAAAAAAAAAAAAACCAAAAACCCACCCCAATAAAGTCAATATTTGGGAAGCCAGAGAAGTAAGGTGAAAAAGGAAAAAAGAGAATGTGCAATGCTGCTTTGTGGTCTGCTTTAGTTGGTGTATTTTAGAAGTAGTCACATCTATGTATCCTTCTTGCCCAGAAGTAGAGCTATTGCAAAACATGGAGCATGGCAATAAATGGTAGATTTCAGAGTAAAAGTCTCTGTTTCCTTTAGAACCGAAGAAGGAATACAGCTAAAATAACTTTAAAGGAAAAGCAACCGGCTTCTATTGTAAGGATACCCAATTTTAGGCCAAATATATACATTATATAAAATATAAATATAAAATATATACATTATTATAGTTCAGTCTTTTCTGGGACAGAAATCTAAGTGCAGTACTGTGGAGAGCAGAGAGTTACCTTCAGCCTCACAACAACTACTAATTTAAATTATTAATATCGAAAACTCTTGATTTTCTTTGTGACTTTATAGCTCAATGACAGAACCTATTGTAACACTGATATGCAAGGAGGGCAAAATGCAAAATGACACATCTATATCAGCCTAAATGTATCATCATTTCAACTTCTATTCCAGGTCTTAATCACAGAACATGGTGATCTGGGCAATGGCAGATTCTTAGACCCAAGAAACAAGCTTTCTTTTAAGTTTGATCACTTAAGGAAAGAAGCAAGTGATCCCCAGCCCGAGGACACAGAATCGGCTTTAAAACAATGGAGAGATGCCTGTGACAGTGCATTGAGAGCCTACGTCAAAGATCATTACCCCAATGGCTTCTGCACTGTTGAGTATCCATCTTGTTTCCCTGAAAGTGTATTGCTCTGAGTCCCTCAGTCCCAGAGCAGACTGTGCTGGGCAGAGCTGTTGGAATTCTCCATTCTCTAGCATTTTGGCTAACTTTGGAATGACATTTCCAAAGAGGGTGCAACTATCTTGGCATGCACACAGAGGTAACGATGAATTAGACCTTTTTCATAGGCATGACTGCCAAGCACCTTCACACCTACCCATAGTAAGATGCCTGCCAGGGGAGGTGTTGGACAGTGTAACTCATGGTGCATGTTCCCAGTGAGGTACCACCACAGCAGCCTGCACCCTGCTGCCAAGAACACAGATTAAAAATGGCTTTCCTTAGCTCTTGGGCCTTTTTAACTCTTTTTCTAAATACAGGTTTATGGTAAATCTATAGATGGACAGCAGACAATTATTGCCTGTATTGAGAGCCACCAGTTTCAGCCCAAAAACTTCTGGTAAGACTATTTCAACATAGTGTGTTTTCTTCCTTTGCCTGGTTCCTCAAACCAACCCATCCTCTAGCTCTGACACAGTCTGAAGGACAGGGAGTTTTGGGCTTCCCAAGAAGTTCTTTTCCTTCTGTAGTGTGTTTTCCTTGCAGCCCCCTTGGGGGGGAAAACTCTTCCTGTGACCTCTCCAGAGGAAAAGGCCTTATCAGAGCTGGATAGATACTCCTTTACATCTCTGGAGCTTCTTTGTACTGAAGCTGCATTGTATTCAGCTTCAGGGCTGCAGAAATTTAACTCTATGCCATCTAAAGCACTAAATCCCCTGTGGTATTGGTGATAAGACAACATCAGAAACAACTTGGTCATTAATTTCATTCTTTTTGCTGTTAGAGCTTTTTGGAAATAGTTTTTTCATGCTTTGATTGCTTCTAGGAACGGGCGTTGGAGATCAGAATGGAAGTTTACTATCACACCACCAACAGCTCAAGTGGCTGCAGTGCTCAAAATCCAGGTGAGTTATTTTTCCTGGCAGTAACAGGAGGAGCTGCACTGTGCTTGTTTTACACAAATGCATTTGGCTCAGAGTGAGATGTCCTTCTCAAGTTATTAAACTAAACTAAACAATTCAAGAAAGTAATTCTTAAATCTAGCATTCTAGTAATAGTCTCAGATCTGGCCTGTGGTTTATTATGTAGCATTACCCTATAGACCTCCACTTTGCTTCACTTTATAGGGCTAAAACCTCTACCTTGAATCTTTTATAATTGCTCTTATCTCGGCTCTAGGCATTTACTGATTAACATAATCTTGAACAGTCTTGACAAAAATGAAACCTTTTAGAAAATCCATCCTGCTTTTAGTCTCATGTAAGCAAAGAAGATGGGCATGATGCTCTGTTGTGCCATTTTAGTAGCATTTGGGGGCTCAGGAATTCTGGAGGGAGTGGTCATAATAAAACCTGTATTCTGTCTTTTTGTCCAGGTCCATTACTATGAAGATGGCAATGTCCAGCTGGTTAGTCACAAAGACATTCAGGACTCTGTACAGGTGTCAGTAAGTATGCTAAAAGATCTTTATGATAAGCAACTGTTTTCATTCCTTTAACAGCTCACAAAGCATGCTGCTATGACTGCATTCTCTTGACTTCAAAGTAATTTTAGGGTGAGCAGTCAGTGTGGTGTTTAGAGTCACGTAGGAATCCCATATTCCCAACTGCTTAAAATTCAGTCTTGTTAGAAAGTCTCTATTGGAAAGCTTCTCTTGGTAGTTAGGGTTAAAAAGGACAGAATATGCTTTTCTATCTCTGTCCAAGGGAAAGAAACAGTAAGAGACATATGCTAAGGCAAATTAAGAAATCCTCTAGTTTGGTAGAGGGAGCAACAGCTGCAAAGTGACTCATTTTACCATGAAGGTTCACTTCCTTTTTGCTCACTAGGGTGCAGCTCTGTTCCAGTTCGGAGCAAGGTCTCTACCCAGAGTGTAGTAAGTGAAAGGAGCCCAGCTACAACCAGAAGGCACAAGCTGATGATGTTACCTACTTTATCTATACTCAGCCTATCATTTGAGAAGAAATCTATTGTGTAGCTTATGTAAGTTATGTAAGTTGCTCTTAAACATGCAAACTTTTTTTTTTCCTTTGCAGAGTGATGTTCAAACTGCTAAGGAATTTATTAAGATCATAGAAAATGCAGAAAACGAGTACCAGGTAAGATCAGTGGTAGTTAAACAAAACATAGAATCATATCAGTCTCCATTTGCAGTTAATAGAAACATGGAAAACTGACCTCTCGTTCTGTTCCTAGCTGAATCTGGTATTGTCTGTAAGAATTACTTAGAAAAGGGTAGCAGTATTTGTTTAAAAAATGTAGTTATAAATCTGTAAAGTTACAAAGCTGTGTTGTAATTAACTATCAGCTTTGCTGTACGGTTTTTTTAAAGGATTATAAATGATACCTGGAACAAACATGGGAGGGGAGTGGGTGAGTCAATGTATTTTCCTCTGTGACAGTTAAAAATTCTGAGGAGGAAACTTGTGCAACAACTTTTGCATTGTCCCAGCCTCTGTGCAAGGAGACTGGAAAGAGATAAGTCAGTGAAAGACCTAAGGGGATGCTGCTACATTACAGGGAAGGTGAATAAAAAGCCTTTGACTTGCACAACACTGATGACTGCTTTATTAATTTAGTTAATAGTGGGCCTTACACCTTACAGAAAGGAGTTTGTGGCTTTAACACTAAGTTGAGCTTTCTCATAGTGTTTTATGTGTGCCCTAACCAAATGTGCTTGCCCTTGCAGACAGCAATCAGTGAAAACTACCAGACGATGTCAGACACCACTTTCAAAGCCTTACGCCGGCAGCTGCCCGTCACCCGCACCAAGATTGACTGGAACAAAATCCTCAGCTACAAGATTGGCAAAGAAATGCAGAATGCTTAATGCAGAAACGAGGAGGTGTATGAAACAGTCGTGTGCAAAAAAAACAAATATGGTCCTATGCCAAGTAGATGGTTTTTAAACCGGAGCAGCATTTTTTAGGGCTTTCAAAGTTAACAGGTTTTCTAGCCTGAGAGGGAACCGTGGAACAAATAGTTGTCTTTGTGTTTTGTGTTTCCTGCCACATAAACTTCCTGTTGTAGCTGCATTTAATAGGTCATTTAAATTCAGCCATTCATGGCTCAGAAGTATAGCTGTTTTCAGTCACTGGCTGGAAAACTTCCTAGCTGGAAAAGCCCTATTATTACCCCAGGAGAGGGTGCAGAGCGTTCCCTTCACCTGTATCCAGCACTCCAGGTATGCAGTAAGTTTGTCAAACCTGCCAAGAGCTCACGGCGCTGCAAGACACAGTAAGTGCAAGACAGTGAGTCCTCGTGTATCCTTATTCCTAACCTCCACAAAGCAGATGCCTGCAGGCTTAGATTTTGCTGTAGAAAATGAGTTTACAGGATCCTTTACAGAATTCCTTACTGACCCAGCTCTTCTGGGGACATAACTTTTTTTTAATCTGAAGATTTGAGCCATGTTCCCTAAAAGTGAACATTTTTCTTCTCCCTTCCCTCGTGTACGTACGGTTACCAGACATGTGCATTTTTACAGAACTACAAGATGAGTCACTGCTGATCCGCAAGGGCTGGATGGTGATTAAAAATGCAAATGTCTACAAAATAATAGGTATGTTGTGCTTTAATGCTTTGTGGCAGGTTCATAGATTTGTATCGCAGGTGTATGGATGGATAGTGTACAAAATAAATAAACTTGCACCAAAGTGAAAGAAAAAATCCGTTTGTCTCAGTTGTGGACAGTTTATTGTCATGCTCAGAGGGGATTTTGGAATTAATCTCTTCTACATGCTTGCTCTGCATTACTATTTTCCCCCCTCTAACATCAAACCTAGCAGTCATAACAGTTTCTCTGAAGGGGAGGATGAAGAGATAGACATTTGCCTTTCTCAGATCTTGGAACATAGATTCACTACAAAGTGAACCTCCTTTGGTGAACTCCCTTTGTTTTGTTTGCACTTGGTTATCACTGGGCGCCTTGCAAGTTCTGGTTTTTAAACTGGCTCATGTCTTCTTGTTTTTAAATACACAAAGGAAAAAGGGTTGGGAAGAGAGGGGTGGGGTTGCCTGTGCATTACACTTCAGGTGTTGCACAGTAACACCGCAAAATAAGTGTTTATCCTTTGTGAGTTTTAACTAATTAAAATATATTTGTATTTGCTGCTGAGACTGACAATTCATCCCTCAGGCATCCTCTGTATCAACTAGTCTAGTGCAAATACACCAGTCTTTGTTTAAAGCCATTGTGTCTGTTCTTTCGTGGTCTCCTTTTAATTCCTGAAGTCTAGGAAATGGCATCACCATCCCGGAAAGTGTTCAAAAATGTGAATGTGGCACTTGAGGACCTGCTTTAGTGGTGATCACAGTGGTGGTGCTGGGTTGATGGTTGGACTTTAATGATCTCAAAGGTCTCTTCCAATCTTAACAGTTCCATGACTAAGGCAGGGATGGTATCAGTCCAAATGCCCTGGTATACAGACATGGGAACTGGAGGGCTGAGCTTCCCAACTAAAATAGAAACAATCACAGAGCTTTATTGCAGCTCCTCACCCTGGGAAAAAGGCAGCAAGGAGGTCATTCCACTCACTCTCAGTGTCTTACTTTAACCTACGTCAGGCACTCCTGGTTGTATGCTGCACATCCAGTTTGTATCCTGGTTGTATCCTAACAGCCGGGCTTTTCAGAGGGTTCGCACAGCGCTCTCTCTGCAGGAGCTGCTCACGGGCAGTTGAAGAGGCTCCTGCCTGTGCAGCACCCACGGAAGATGAGAGGTTGTGTGAGTCTCAGGTGCTGTGGGCTGCGGCCCTGGACCATCCAGGAAATCGCTGCAGCAATTCCAAGAATGTGAAGCCGAAGCAGGGCGCAAGATAAGGCTCTCCACACAACACAGCTTTTATCTGCCTCAAGGCTAGTCTTCTGCTCCTTGGGCACACTGGGAGCAGTTCACCGCCAGTGCTCCAGCCTTAGGAGCGTTTCTATCTCTGTCCTTCTCCAAATCTTTAGCTAATCATCCTGCGGACTGCCTGGTTCCGTGCCTGCCTCCGGGCCCTTCTCCCCCCGGCTGCGGCCCCGGGCTGTGCCCTGCCAGCCCCGATCCGCCCCAGCCGGGCGGGCCCGCGGCCCCACGGCCTCTTTCGCTTTCGTTTCTCCCTGCGCGACAAGCCCTGGCTCAGCCCAGCCCAGCCCAGCCCAGCCCGGTTTAACCTGGCACTCCTGGACGCGGCACCATTTCGGCACGACACGGCTCGGCTCGGCTCGGCTCGACCATGCCGCGGTTCAGCGTGGCGGAGGCCAGTCTCTGGGGGTGTCAATTCGTGCAGTTCCTGCAGGACACGGGCCGGGAGCAGGCGAGCCTGCGGGAAACGCTGCGGACCATCTACAACCAGGAGTTCCGCGGCAGGTGAGAGCCCTCGGCCAGACCCGGGCGACATCACCTGGGACAGACCCGGGCCAGCATCCCCAGTGCCTGGCCAGCGTCACTGGTCCCCAGCATCATCACTGGGGTCCCCAAGCTCACCTGTCTCACCAAAGCCCTGCTGGGATGATCCCCAGCTCCATGGGCCCCCAGCAACTGCCTGGGGATGGCCTTGGACACCCACTGCCTACCATACTCCCCCACCTCACCCTGCTGACACCAATCACACTGGTCCTTGTGCAATGCCACCGCTGTTAATCATTGGCAAAGCTGGGGCTCGGTGCACCGGTGGGACTGGGAGGAGGTACCTGGGGAATCATCGCTGCTGGCAGCACGGTGGCTGTGCCTTAGCAAAGCCACCACCTGTGCCAGCTCAGCTCCTGAGCACTGGCAAGGGCAGGGGCTGCGTGGCTGTCAGGGCCGGGCAGTGATGCAGTGGGATGGCTGGAATGGCTGTGGCGTAGCTGGGACAGCAACGGCACAGCTGGAGCAGCCAGCAGGGATGTAAGGTTTGCACAGGCCAGTGGGAAGCCCCAGTCCTTCTTCCTCTCCTGGAGCAGAGGGGACCTGCTGAGAACCCCCTCACTGCAGCCTCAGTGTCCTGCTTCATCTTCCCCTTGCCTCACCCCAGCTGCCTGTGCCCCTGGCAGCCAAGCCACACTCTCCCACACAAACCCTCTCCCTTGTGTCCGCAGGACTGAGGCAAAGACGCCCAATTTTTCCTGCATGTTGTTTGCGCTGAGGACAACCCACCAGGTTCAGGTGCGCGGAGAGGTGGTGAAATTCAAGGTGAGTTCATGCTGGGGCAGTGCCCACCAGGACTGGCCCCTCAGGAGCCCCCTGCAGAGTCCCACGCTGATTCTGGCTGCTCCTTGCAGGTGAAGAGACACGTGGTGGTGGCGGACCAGTACTGGCGACCCAGGAGGAATGCACAGACATCCGTGTCCACGTCTGCCTCAGGACAGCAGCTCAGCTCCACTCCACAAATGCCCCAGCGCTATGCCAAGCAGTGGTATGACCAGCAGCACCCACCTTGGCATGTGCCTTGGATCTCCCACCCCGGCTGGGAAAGCCTGACCCTCCCTCCCCACAGGGCTGAGCTCATTCGTGGGAAGCACGGGGTTGAGATCACCTCAGACAATGACCAGGGCAACGGGAATATTCGCTTCCCAGTGGTGCCGGGTGAGCCCCGGACAGTCACTGTCCTGGTGCAGAACCGTGGGACAGAGGTGGTGACACTGCAGCGGTTCCAGGCACAGCAGCAGGCACGGGAGCTCTCCTTCACCGATGAGCAAGGGGCAGTGCAGGGCCAGTCCCTGCTGCTACACCCAGGTAGGGTCTGTCCCATCCCCTGCCCCATGCCCTGCCCTGCACAGAGGATGCAGGACCCAGTCTCACCCTTCACCCCGCAGGTGGGATGTACCCCATCCAGGTGCGGTGCCTCACCACCTGCAATGGGCACTTCAGCGCTGTGGTGTCCTTCGAGTTCACCAAGGAGCCAGACAAGTCCTTCAGCATCTCACGCTACGTTGCTGCCATTGCTGAGAGCCAGCTGGCCAAGGACCTGGGGCCTTCAGCACCTTTCCAGCCCTACGAGGCCAGCCTCCAGCGCCATGTCACAGTCATCACCGAGGATGGCATCCCCCCTGACAGGTATGTGATGAGCTCACCTGCTGCCATCCTGAGCAGAGGGGCCAGCCTGTTCTCCAGCCAGGACAAGGTTCAGCTCCTTGACTGCCTGGCACCACAGGACAGTGCTTCAACCCTGCTCCATGGCTGATGACAGTGGGGTTGGGGACACCACGTAGTCCCTGAAGCACTACTGTCCCTCCACCCAGCTCCCTGAAAAACGAACTGGAGAGGGAAATCCCCCTGGGCACCTACCAGTACCCAAAGAGCCTCAAGGACACAATCCTGCTTGGACCCAACACCAGTGCCAGCTCCAGCTGGGCTGCCATGCGGTGAGTGCCAAGGGCTGCGAGCAATGCTGAGCTGTTCCTTGAGTGCCAAGGTGTCCCTGGGACACAATGACATTGCTGCTGCCCTCAGCTCGCTGCTGGAAGCACCTCTGCAGGCTGACAACTACTACCAGAAATTCCAGCTGCTGCTGCACCTGGAGGAGATTCAGATGGAGGTGGACATCCGTCGCTACGACATGCAGGACGTGACCATGGTGCAGGAGAGGGCACTGCTGGTTCTCGATGTGCGTGGGGGGCTGAGGGACGGGAGGGGTGCTGGCGTAACACTGGCACTCCCAGAGTGCCTGGCATCACACTGGCCCTTTGGCACAGGTGCCTGGCGTGGCCGAGAACCGCCCATCCCTGCTGAGAGGGGACCACCTGTTTGCCCACCTGAGCAGCGAGCGGGACCACTCCCCGCTCGTCCGCTACAAGGGCTACGTGCACAGCGTGGAGCTGGACAGGGTCAGGCTGGGCTTCTCCTCCAAGTGAGTGGTGTCTGGTCCCAGCAGCCTTTCTCAGAGATGCCAAAGGCCAGGAGTGGGTTGGAAAGGGCCAGGAGGGCATGGGAGAGTGCCCCATGCCCTGCTCACACCATTCCTTCCCAGGCTGCAGAAGAAGTTTGTGAAGAACCTGAAGTTCGATGTGACCTTCACCTTCAGCCGGCTGCCACTGCAGGTCCAGCACCGGGCTGCAGTGCTGGCCATGCGCCGGGGCTTGTCCAGCCTCCTCTTTCCCTCCGCCTCCTGCCACAAATCCCTCTTCTCAGGGCCCTTCCAGCCGCGGTGAGTCCCAGTTCTGCAGGGTGGGAGGCTCGGAGGGGTGAGGGAATGGAGGCGATGGGGCTTGGGCAGCGCAGCCTCTGCTCCCACAGGTGGTTTAACCGCAAGCTGGAGACCAACGAGGAGCAGTGCAAAGCTGTGACCCACATCGTGACGGGGGTGTCCCGGCCAGCCCCATACCTCATCTTTGGCCCCCCTGGCACTGGCAAGACGGTCACTATGGTGGAGGCCATCAAGCAGGTGGGTGGCCGGTGCCCAAATCTAGCCCTGAGCATTGCTGCCCATTCTCATCCATGGGGCTCAGTGCTGTCACCTCCTCTTCCAGGTGTGGACATGCTTCAAGGATGCCCATATCTTGGCCTGTGCCCCCTCCAACAGTGCTGCAGACCTGCTGTGCCAGTGCATCATCAAGGACATCGCCCCTCAGAACGTCTACAGGATCATCGCCAGCTCCAGGAGCTATAGGGAGGTGCCCACTGATATCAGGGTAGGTCCCTGCCCCTCCACCCTGAAATCCTGACAGCACATCTGGGCTGGCATCCCCCAGGATAATGGGACCTCACCCAATGCATGTGCTCCAGCCCTGCTGCAACTGGGATGATGAGCAGAGCAGCTACGTGTACCCAAGCAAGGAGAGACTGAGGCACTACCGGATTATCATCACCACACTGGTGACAGCAGGAAGGTCAGAGGAGCTGGGATTGTCCCCAGCATCCGTGGCAGCTGGACCCAGGGCTGCCTTGCATCCAGGCTGTGAAGGCAGACCCTCTGGCACTCAGCAGGGAGGGCTTGGAGGAGGGCCGGCAGCAGGGGAGGAAATCCCTCCTCTGTGGGAGGGTGAGGGTGAAGGGTGGGAGAGGAAGGATGGCCAGGTGGGGCAGGATGCTAAGAACAGCCTCTTTGCATCTCTCCTCCAGGCTGGTGTCAGCCAATTTCCCCCCTGGGTTTTTCTCCCACGTGTTCATCGACGAGTGTGGCCACGCGGTAGAGCCGGAGAGCGTCGTCGCCATCGCGGGTGAGCAGTGCCCGCCTGCTGCCTCAAGGGCCGGCTTGTCTGCATGGCCTGGGGTCCCTCCCGTTCCCCGCTGAGCTCTCCCTGTTCCCAGGACTCCTGGCTCCCATGGATGAGGAGACCAACCCCAATGGGGGGCAGCTGGTGCTGGCAGGAGACCCCAAGCAGCTGGGCCCCGTCCTGACCTCACCGCTGGCAATCCAGTATGGTCTGGGTGAGTAGGGAGAGGAGTGGGAGTGCTGTGGGCATCCCACAGGGGCTGAGTGTCCTTGTGGGGAGCCACAGGATATCACTGGGCACAGGCACCTCGCTGCTGGAGAGGCTGATGCTACACAACCCCTTGTACCAGAAGTCGAGTGGAGGATACGACCCACAGTTCATCACCAAACTGCTCTGGAACTACAGGTGGGAACAGGGATAGTGCAGGAAGGGGTCAAGCCAGGCAGGGATTGGTGAGCATGGCACTCCAGGATCTGTCCCCCAGAGCTTCAGAGTGCCCCAGCTGGTGTGGGAGATGGGAGTGCACCTGCTGTCCCGGGTGCACGGTGCCTGAGACGGCTCTGGACCCACATGGCACCCACCCTGGCATGGTCCTGCCTCTCCTAGGTCCCACGAGGCCATTCTCAGGATCCCCAACGAGCTCTTCTATGACAACGAGCTGAAGGTGTGCAGGAGCGACGGGCTTGACATCCGGAATCTGTTTTGTACCTGGGAGGAGCTTCCCAAAAAAGTGAGAGGCACAGGAGGGACTGACCTAGGGGGTTCCCCGAGGCACAGGCAGAGCAGAGCCAAATGTTCTCCATCCCCAGGGCTTCCCCATCATCTTCCATGGGGTTTGTGGGGAAGACCAGAGAGAGGCCAAGAGTCCCTCATTCTTCAACACGGCTGAAATTGAGGTCCTGGTCCACTACCTCAAGAAGCTGCTGCAGAGCCGGGGCAGGGGAAGCTGCCCCAGTGTGTCCCCCAAGGAGATCGGCATCATCTCTCCCTACAGGAAGCAGGTGAGGGACACAGCTCTGCAGGCAGGGCAGAGGCAGAGCAGAGACCTCCCAAGGGACAGGGAGCACTGGGATGGATGGGCAGCCCCAGGGCTGGCACAACATGGCCCTGTGGAGGCTGGATTTTGCCACATGCCTCCACTCAGGTAGAGAAGATCCGGAAAGCCATCACCTCCCTGGATCCCGATCTGCAGAAGCTGCCGGACATCAGCCAGTTGAAGGTAGGTCCTGGGCATGGAGGAGAGAGGAGCACACCATGCCACAGGAGGAGGGAGCCCTGGCAGCCCCAGCCCAGGGGTGCTCCTGGCCCTCACCTGTTGTCCCTGCCCCAGGTGGGCTCTGTGGAAGAGTTCCAGGGCCAGGAGCGGCAGGTGATCCTCATCTCCACCGTGCGCAGCAGCAGCACGTACCTCCAGTTCGACCAGACCTTCAGGCTGGGCTTCCTCAAGAACCCCAAGGTACCGCCAGCCCCGAGCAGACCCCCCTCCCTTGGCATCCCCCTCTTCCCTGTGGTTCTCACAGGCACGTAGAGCTGCTCTGGGTGCTCATGCCACCAGAGCTGCCTGCACCCAGCTGGGGCTGCAGGACGATGAGAGGTGTTGCAGCAGGTAAAGCCCTCTTGCTTGTCCTCTTCAGAGGCTTAACGTGGCCATCACCAGGGCCAAGGCTCTGTTGATCGTAGTGGGTAATCCTACTGTGCTCAGCAAGGACCACCACTGGCTCAGGTGAGCTGCTCCTGGCCCCTGCCACTGGCAGTGCTCACCAGCACCTGCCCTTTCCTGCTGCCAGCACGTGGTGCCTGGCCGTGCCCATGCCACGGAACGGCCGGGCCGGTGCCACCTCGTGCCCACGCTCCCCTCCCTCTGCACCTGCAGGTTCCTCAGGTACTGCAAGGAACAGGGTGGCTACACCGGATACCCTTACGAGGATGAGGGCACAGCTGAGGACAGACTCGCCAACGACCTCCAGGCACTGCAGCTCAGTGTTTAGCACCCAGGTGAGCAGAGCTGGCAGCATGGCCAGGGCAACAGCTGGGGCACTAGGAGGCTTCTCCTGCCCCAAATGCAGCAGGACTTAAACCAGGTTTTTGCTTAGGCTTGCCTGTCTCCATCTCAAAGTCAGGAGCCAGCTCTACCATGAGGTTTCTCTGCAGGAAATGCACCTGGGAAGGGAGGAGAAGCCCCATGAAGGTACATCCCACTCAGCCTGTCCCAAGCCTGCAGCAGCTCCTGCTTTTTCTGTCTCAGTCCCAGGGTGCTCCATGCATCTCTCTGGAGATGGGGCTGAACTCACAGGACCAGAAGGTGTTGCCAGCCTTTGCTGCCAGCCACGAAGCCCACACCAGCACCAGACTGGGACAACTCTCCATTTTAATAATTTTTTTTACATGGCTGTGGCAAAACTATTCTCTGTGACTGGTCTCACCATTCAGTGAAAGGCTTAAGCCTGGAGGCTCTGGCCTCCAAAGAGCATCACTGGGTGCACAGGGGAGCTCACTGCTGCTGTGATGGGTGACTGGGGAAGGCAGGAACCTGGTCTGGGACAGGTTGGCTCAGCTCTCCACTGGGCAGCTGCCTGGCCTGAGAGCTGGCATGGCTGTGCAGACACTCTATTTCCCTCGAATAAATGTTTAAAGAAAAGCAGTGTACTGTTGAGTCCTAGGTGGGCCTTGCTTACACAGACAGGGCTTCAGAGCAGCATCAGGCTCAGGACAGCAGCCCTGTCCTGACCTGCTTCAGAGGAAGGATGGCTCCAGCAGTGATGGCAGTGCCTATCACCCAGGGACTGGGTGCAGCTGGGAAGCTCCTGCCTGGCCCTTCCCATGTAAACTGCTTCCTGGCTCTTTTGCAAGTACAGGGTAGTGAGCCCTGATCCTCCAGCAGCAGCTAAAGCAACAGGGGCTGGGGGCCAGGCAAGTCCCCACCCTGCAGCACACAGCCCTGAGCCCAGGCAGGAGCCTGGAGCACTGAGAGGCACAAAGGAGAGCCAGAAGAACGCCACACAAGTGAAGTTACAATTACTAAAATACCAGTTTGCATTTATTCTCCCAATTATGCAGTTGGTGTAGTGCTGCCAAGCCCATGGCCGAGGCAGACTCGGAGGCGGCAGTGCCGGCAGAGCTGGGCACAGGTCCCAGGAGAGCTGCTGGCAGCAGCTGAGCCCAGCTCTGCTCAGACAGGGCTGAAACTGCCCGGGCAGGTCTGTAACACTGCTGTGTGCTGCCTGCACGCCCAGGGAGAGCAGGCACAGCACACCAAGGGCCTGGCACACCGCACACGTGAGCTGTGACCGGCACCTCCTGCTTCTGTGGCACCTGCCCAGAGCTGGGCAAAGAGAGGGAATACCCCAGCAATGCCCGTGGGAAAGGCAAAAGCAGGGAGCTCAGTACAAAACGGGGCAACACGGGGAGCAACAGGAGCACCAGCCCACGGAGAGCAGCAGGTGCTGAAGGCACTGGCCCCTCATGGCCCTGGAATGTCACAGGGACACCCTGTGAGCGTGGGTGGCAGTCTGGTGCAAAGGGTTCGGGGCAGGTGGTGGCACCACGAGGCGCTGCTGGGGCTGTGTGCCAGCAGTGCCCCTGGGCAGGGCAGGCAGTGCTGCTGCCAGCAGGGCTGCTCACAGCAGCGGGCAGCCTCTGCGCTTCTTGTTCTTGCGCACCTGCAGCCCAGCTCGGGTGGCCATCTCAAACACCTCCCGCACCCCCTCCTTCGTCTTGGCCGAGCACTCGAGGTAGCCAAAGGCGTTGATCCTGTTGGCCATGTCCCTCCCCTCCTCTGGCTTCACCGGCTCCTAGGAAGCAGTAAAAACAGGGTTTGGAAACATTGCCAGAACACAACAGCAACTGCCCTTGGGGCATGCAGCCCTTCCAGCCAGGATCTGGTGTGGGCAGAAGTGTCTTGCTGGCTGGGGGACCCGGGGCTGTCCCCACCTGCTTCATCTTGGCCAGCTCCCGCCGCGTGTGCTCGTCATTGCGCAGGTCCTTCTTGTTCCCCACCAAGATGATGGGCACGTTGGGGCAGAAGTGCTTCACCTCCGGCGTCCACTTCTCAGGGATGTTCTCTACAACAGGCACACGTGGAATCCTATGAGCTGAGGAGCTGCTGCCCCACAGCCTCCTCACAGAAACCAGTCCCAAGGTTTTCCCGTTGGAGCAGGGAGAGCTCGCCCCACAGAACCCCCCTCTCCCACCACCTCTGCCCAGTCTGCAGGCTGCCAGCGTTTCCCTGCAGGCACACAAGGCTGGGGGATGAAGGGAAGGCTCTGGCATCCTCGAGGGGCAGCTTGGGGGCTTCCCAGACCCCAGGGGGTTCAGTAGCAGCACCGAGTCCTGTGGGACCCCCAGGTCCCTACCGAGGCTATCGGGGCTGTCGATGGAGAAGCACATGAGGATGACATCTGTGTCCGGGTACGAGAGGGGCCGCAGCCTGTCATAGTCCTCCTGCCCCGCCGTGTCCCACAGGGCCAGCTCAACCTACAGGGGACAAGGACATGGCTCAGTGGCTCTGCAGGCCACGAGTGACAGATTTTTCTTCCTCAGGTAGAGCTGTGCTCTTCCTCAAACTGGGCCAGGCTCAGGGCGACCCAGAAATGCCGGAGCCATGGGCTCCTCTGTGCGCTGCAGGTGCATCCGAGCACACAGAGCAATCCCAGCAGCACTGGGCAGTGGCACTGCAGCAGGGGACACGGAGCAAGGGGACAGGAATGACAACGGCCCTTACCTGCTTGCCATCCACCTCTATGTCAGCAATGTAGTTCTCAAACACCGTGGGCACGTAGACCTCGGGGAACTGGTCTTTGCTGAACACGATCAGCAGACACGTCTTCCCGCAGGCACCATCTCCCACGATCACCAGCTTCTTCCTGATGGCTGCCATCGCTGTGGGGACACGAGCAGGTGAGCAGGACAGAGCAGCACAGGCACTTCATGCTCCTGGCCCCCCAAACTCCTGCGCCCAACAGCCTGGGCGATACCAGACACAAGCACCTGGGCACATCCCTCTGTGAGTAGCCAGTGACCGACAGGACAGAAGGTCCCAACGCTCTGCCAGACACCCCTCCAGCTCCCACACGCTTCACTCATGGGCACCACAGGAACTGGCCTGACTGGAACCATTTACACCCAGCACTGCTGCTGTGGCTGGGAGAGCCACCCCAGCCGTGGTCAGGGCTGGTGGCTGCACACAGGGGGAACCTTGTGGGAGGTGACAAACCACTCTGCCTTCCCCAGATATCCAACCCTCCCTGGGTTTGCTGTGCTACCACCCAGGTAACCAGGATTTTAGACAATCTCAGAGTTCCACGCGCATGCTGGGTTTATTTTAAATTATAAATTCTTCAGGGCAGAAACTGTGCTTTGGATTTCCCCCCAGCATGCTCACCAGACCCTAAATAATCTGATCAGCAGCTGGAACACACCAAGCCAAGCTCCTGGAGGTCTGGGCAAGCAGGACCTGTGTGCCTGGCACCCAGCACTGGGCTGGCCCCGTCCCAGCCTGTCTGAAAAAGGAGCCTTTGCCATGGAACCAAGAGAGCCGAACTGGCACTGGCAGGGGGAGAGGCTGCCAGTCATCACTCAGCAAACAGAGCTGAAACCCCACACAAAGCAAGCAACTTTCTGCCCCACGGGAAAAGGACGCAGTTCTGCAAGGAAAACTATGCCTTTGCATCCCTCACTTTCAAAAGGGGATTACAGCTGAGCCTGGGAACCGGCCAGGACAATGCCACAAAATGCCTGGCACAGCATCTGAACGAGGCATGAGAAAATCAGCCATAGTGGGGTCACATCCCTCCCCAACCTTGTGACCAAAATCTCTTTTCCATCCCCAGATTCTCAGTCCAAAGAGCCTGTCCTACTCCTCACATGCCTTCAGCACATCACCAGCTCCCTGTCCCTGCAGAGATCCTAGGAATGACACAGGCTGACATGTCAGGGTTTAATCCCTGAAAATTCACACTGCTCTGGGGGAAATTACAGGTGACCAAGAAACCTCTCCTGAAGGCAGGGATGTTCCATGCTTTCCCCCTCAGCCCTGTCCCTCTCCAAATCCTCTGCCCAGGCAGCAGGGTGGGAAGGAGCCATTCATGCTGGGAGCACACAGCTCCCAGGAAAGGACCCCGTGGGAAGGACACACGCACCCCAATGCTGAGGCATTGGGCTGCAAGCCCTGGGAGTGGATCATGCTGGATCACTCCAGGATCACCTTGGGAAGGCCAGAACATCACAAGCCTGGCCTTTAACCAGGGCTCTCATGCTGAGCCTCACCAAAGGCCAGGAATCTGTCCCTGGCCCAGTGATCCCACCCTCACCCTGTGCCAACAGAAGAGGGAGGAAAAGGGTAAAGCAGGAGTCTGGCTGCATCACAATTAGCTGCAAGTAAAGGATTAGGAAATGAGCCTGAATGGCTGACTGGCATTCCAAAGGCAGGCTGCAGACCTGCTTGTCTCATCCATGTGCCTGGCAGGTCACCCCTGTCACACAAAGCCCAGGGAAACACCCCAGTTTCACAACTCACACTGCCCAATGGTTTGGGCAAAAGAGAATTTTTACCCATCCCAGACCAGACCCTGCTGTAGCCAAGATGAGCTTTAAGGATCTTTGTAGGTTCCAAGCATTCTGGCTCACAAGCTGAGGCAGGAATGGTTCATGGCTGCTGAGTGCTCTGGAGCTGTTAATAAAAATAGAAAGCTGGCACTTGTAAGGTGAGAAGAGTGAGAATCAAGAGCTGCATCCGGGAGAGGGGACATTCCTCAGCTGGGATCCTCGGTGTCAAGCACACATCCCAGTGGAGCAGCATGTCTACAGGAAGGTGAGCACATATGTGCAACACTGAAGTCAGAGAAAAAAAGAAAAAGGAGCTCCAAAGGGTCCCTATAAGGAACCAGGGGCACTTTTAGGGAGGCAAGTGCTGAGAATGGGGGGGAACAGCTCCTGTCCCTATTCCTCATGCCCTGCTGCTCCTGCCTGCCCAGCCTGGCCAGGCAAACCCACAGTCCCACAGAATCATAAAGGCTCCAAGATGTACAAGTCCAACCCTTGTTGCAAGCCATCCTTGTCTGACCAAAGGCTCGTCCTCTCTCCAGCAGCATGTCCACAGCACAGAAAACGGAGAGCTCAGGGAGAAAAAAGCCTGTTTACTTGGACACAAAGCTTCTTTGCCCACAGCAAAACATGATATGCTGCTTTGTGACTCCCTATCTCCAAGAGGAAAGGCAGTTTGGGCCGTGCCGGTATCTAACCCCAGCACAGGCAGCTGACAGCATCTGCAGCGTGAGCAGCAGGAGATGCCCAAGGACACAAACAGCCAGATGGACACCAGGATCTGCCCGTGCCCGGTCTGCAGGCACTGGGTTGGAACCGAAGCCAGCCCGAGTGGCCCTGCTCCTGCTCCTGCCCCAGTGCTGCCCTGAGAGGGGCACAGCAGCTGCCCCAGGCTGAGCACAGTTCCCCACCCAGGGCTCCTTCCCACGGCTCCAGTCCTGACCCGGCGCGGTGCCCAGTGGTGACTCAGAGGGCAGAGGCTGTCCCCACCCAAAATCTCAGCACAATTCATTCCATTACTCAGGAGAGCCATCCAGAAATAGCCCATTACTAATCCAGAGCTGGTGTGCAGAGGCGAGCAGGGCAAGGAGGCTGAAGAGCTGTGAGCCTGAGGGGTCGGCTGGGTGCCCCAGTCCTGCCCTGGACGCAGCAGCTGGCACAGCACCAGTACCAGATGCCAGCAGCTCTCTCTTCCAGGAGAGATGAGCTTCTTTGCCAGGGGATGCTCTTGGTGCTCAGCAGGATGAGGCTAAACCCTGGGATGAGGATTCTGTTTGCACTGTTGCCAGATTATGAGCAGATAAAAAGAGTGGAAAACATGAAGACAATTCCATGAAGACAAACAGGACAATCCCAAGTACAAATGCAGAAGAGTTAAGTGGGAGCAGCCCTGAGAGGAAGGACTTGGTGGTGCTGGTGGATGAGAAGCTCAACATGACACAGCAACGCCCCCGTGTGCAGGGCTGATGCCCCAGCGTGGGCAGCAAGGGAGGGGGGAGCCAAGCACCCCAAAATACAGCCAGCACTGCCCAGCCACGCTGGCAACCCACACTGGCAGCTCCTGGGTGTGAGCAGCACCCGCAGGGCCCCGCTGGAGATGCCTCCTGCTCATCCATGGAGAAAACAAAAGGGAGCAGCAGCTGTGTGCCAGCATTTCCCACTGCCAAGCCCCACAGGGCTCCCGTGCCCATCCCTGCACCTGCTGTGCAGCCGGGCTGGGCCCCCACAGGGAGCTCTGTGGGTTTAATCTGTGCCACCACTGCCAGCACCAGCCAAATCCTGAGCAGGCGTCTCCTTCAGCTCACCAAAAAGCTGCAACGCGACCCCAGATTGCTCTGTTCTACTTTCCAAGCAACTATTCTAAGGCCATCACCATAAAATCAGCCAGGCTGCGGGGCAGCCCTTGTGTTGCTGGTCTCTCACAGCTTTGTGCCTCAAAACGTGCAGTTCCTGCTGAGCAGGATATAGGGAATTCCTCTGGCAGCAGATGTGTCCATCATCCAGTGTCTGCTAAGGGGACTCGGGAATAGCAGAGAAAGATGTGAATGCTTTGAAGGACTCCAACCAGGGACAGAAATCTTTCAATGAACCTCCTTGGCCAGACTCGACTTCCTAGAGGTAACAGAGGGGTTTTGTTCTAAAGCAGAAATTCCCAAGCACTGCTGAGGGCCCCACCCTGGTCAGACCGGTCACACCAGGGATCACAGCCCTGGCCAGAGGCACAGCGCTGAATTCTGGGCAGGGCTGGGGGGAGAGAGCTGTGCTGGGAGCAGCCCCTTGGCAGGGACACCCCCACAGGATACCCCCAGTGCTGTGGGGAAGTTCCACTGCAGAAATGCTTTTAGCAGTTTGGACTCACTGGTACAATGATAAAAGAAGTAAACTTCCAAATTAAAGCCCCACAGGAATGCCCACTGTGGGGAATTTCATTTGCTGAGACACCTAAGCCATGGCCAAGGTAGTACGGGACAAGTGTCTCAGCCACTGCTGCAAGCACCAGAGGGACTCTTACTACAGAATCATGGAATCATTAAGGTTGAAAGGCAGAAAAAATTCCCAAAAAGGGCTGGAAGCAAACAGTCATGCTAAGGGGAAGTGCAATGGGCAGGGCAGAGCGTGGGCTCCTGGATATAGACCTGCTATAGATATAGACCTGCTATATCCAAACAAGTGATTGTCAAAATAGAGCTCAGCCCAGTGCTCAAGTTTAGACCTCACCCATTTTTTTGGACATATTCTTTGGGCACAGCCAAGCAGGCCGGGCTTAACACACACTCCAGTGGCAAAGGGCAACTGTCCAGACCCAGACCCAGAGCAGAGTGACCAGGCTGGCTCATTTTCATTGCTAAATCCCACAAAAAACATCCACAAGCAAAACAGAGAAAGGAACTTGGAACAGCAGAATTTGAAAGCCTAAACAAAGCTCAAACCACAAGTGTTTGAGCACTGAGGGAGAAGCTGCCTGCCCTTACCTCCTTTTCCAAAGGACATCATGCCATGTTCTTATTTTACCTCCTGCAGTAGTGACAGCCTTCCCAGCCTCACGGTAGCCAAGTGTCTTGCTGAAAGCTCCAAATGACACGCCACAATCTCAGCAGATGCCTGTGCTTGGGCAACGCCTGCCTGCCCCAGCGCCGATCAACATTTGCTAATACAACTCCTTCTTTTCATGTCAATGCACCTCTCCCGTGCAAACGGCAAGGTGGGAGCTGAGCCTGGGTAAACACTCCTGAGAACCTGTTGGAAGACAGTGACTTGGCTTATTTTCCACTTACACGTTTCCCCAGAGAAGCTGTAGCTGTCAGGAATCTGGATGCAAGGGAAAATCCACAAAATCTCATGCAGTCTCTACCTGAGCTGAGGAGGAGGAGGAGCTGGACATAAACTGAAACTGCTTGGACACCAAAAGCACTTAGCAAAATAGAAACAAAATGCAACTGGTCCCCATGACACACAGCCAGCCAATCCTGCAGCTCCAGTCTCCAGTTTCCCCTGGAACCCTTTCCCAGGGATGTCAGCCTGGGGGGCTCAGCCCGGCCCCTGCTGCCAGCCCCCAGGTGGATGCAGCCCCAGGATCACACAGGGATCTCACTCCTGTTCTCCTGGGGGCTGCTGAGAGGCTGGGCTGGGTTTAGGTCCCAGTCCCCCATGCAGATGCAGCCCAGGGATGTCACTCCCGTTCTCTGGGGCTGCTGAGAGGCTGGGCTGGGTTTAGGGAGGCTGGCGGCCACTGAGAGACTTGGCTGCCAGACTGCTAGCACTGGAAAAGGCCACGCAGTCATGCTTTTGGAATGCTCCCCTGCTCCTAAGACATTACACAATTATTTCCCCTCCCCACAAACCCCCCTAATATAAATGTTTAAGAATGAGCTCAGCAGTAAGGAAAGGGAACTTTTTTCCCTCTTTCTGAAGAAAACACAGAGTGGCCAGTCCATGGGCAAGGCTGTACATGGGGACACTGCTGGAGCGGGGGTTGTGGGGAGGGATGTGGGATGGGGCAGCAGCCCCCAGGCTCTCACCCCAGGTCAGACCCTGCCTGGGAGACAACTGCAAGTAGGGACCCACAGCCCAAGGCCACCTCAGGGAATGACAACCTGCCCTGACTGAGGCACAGCTGACCCATCCCCACACCCAGGGACCCCCACCCCACCCTAGGCACACCCACCGCACCCTGTCCCGCTGCACCCCACCCAGCAGCCCTGCCGGGCCACCCACCCCTGCACCGACCCCACCTCCGAGCCCACACCTTACCAGAATCGGCAACCCCAGATCCCACTGGCAACCCCAGATCTCAATCCCTCCAAACCCCACGAGTACACCCTGATCCCAGCTCCCCCAAGCCCCACCGGTAACCACAAAGCCCTGTTTCTCCAGACTCCGCCAGTAACTCAGACCCCATCACAACCTGTAATGCAGACCTCAGCTCCGCCAGACCCCCGCTCCGGCCCCGCTCCTTACCAGCGCCCCCCACCCCACCAGTGTCCCCCTCCCCAGCCGCCCCCTCCCCGCTCGGCTCCCCCAGACCCCGCACCTCTCTCCGCCGCTGCCCAGTCCCGCTCCGGCTCCGGCTCCGTCCCCGCGCGGCTCCGGGCACCGCCCCGGCCGGGGCCGCCCGCCGAGGGCGGAGCGGGGCCGTGCCGAGCCGAGCGGGGCCGTGCCGTGATGGGCTGTGCCGTGATGGGCTGTGCCGTGATGGGCTGTGCCGAGCCGAGCGGGGCCGTGCCGTGATGGGCCGTGCCGTGATGGGCTGTGCCGTGATGGGCTCTGCCGAGCGGGGCCGTGCCGTGATGGGCTGTGCTGTGATGGGCTGTGCCGTGATGGGCTGTGCCGTGATGGGCTGTGCCGAGCCGAGCGGGGCCGTGCCGTGATGGGCTGTGCCGTGATGGGCTCTGCCGAGCGGGGCCGTGCCGTGATGGGCTCTGCCGTGATGGGCTCTGCCGTGATGGGCTCTGCCGAGCGGGGCCGTGCCGTGATGGGCTCTGCCGTGATGGGCTCTGCCGAGCGGGGCCGTGCCGAGCCGAGCCGAGCCCTTTCTAGCGCTGCCCCTGCCCGGCTCCGGGACCCGGAGCCCCCCGGTGTTTCCCCCGGCACCCGCGGGCGGTCCCCCCGCCCCGAGGGCGTTTTACCGCTTCAGGTTCCCGAGGCCAAGTGGGGAGAGGGCGATCCCAGCTGCCGGAGGGGCTGAGCTGCTGCCCTCAACCCCCCGTGCCAGGGAAGGCCGGCAGCAAAGCCCGCTGCCCACTGACACAGGCGGCCGAGGGACGCGCCTTGTCCCCAGGGTCCCCTCCCAGGGCACTGGCAGAGCGGGGCTGTGCCCGGCTGTGCCCGCATGAGGGTGACCCCGGTGCCCCTGGTGTGCCCCGGCTCCCCGTGCCCACCGTGGGACCCCAGGCGGCTGCTCCCGCCGGCGTCCAGCTGCAGGGCACAGCTCCCGTCCCTCCGCCGGGGAAAGGCAGCCCCAGGAGCCTGGCCCAGACCCAGGCTCATAAACCGCTGCTATTTTAAGGGCTTGCAGACTATTTTTCTTTATTTATCAAGCCCCAGGCCAGGAGCTGGTTCCAAAGGAAATGTTTCTTTAGTAAAAAAGGGAACCACAGAGGAAGCTTTAAATGCAGCAGCCACTGCCTCCTTGTCTTATCCAACAGCCGGGCAGTGACCTGGAAAAGCAGAGCCAGTTCTCAGCCACCAGCATGAAAAGGAATGTGCCAGGAACAGGGCTGGGCAAGCAAGTGTGAAGAGAGCATCAGGAGTACCAGGGGTACCAGGTGGCCCTCGGAGGGACGTGGGGATGTTTCCAGCCCTCGAGGCAGAAGCAGCTGCTGCTTGAACTGCCGGGGAGGGACAGGCACATTCCTCAGCCTGCCCCGCTGCCTCCCCCGCAGCCAGGAAAACCATTGGCCTTTTCCCATTCCGTGTGTGGTGCTCCTGTTCCCACAGGACTGGCCATTCTGCTGCCTCCCAGCCAGACCCAGGGTCCAGGTCCCCCTGAGCACCGTGCTGACACTGGCAGCACACCAGTGCCTCCCACTGCCTGCTGGACGGGCGCTGCATGGGCTCTGAGCAGTGCCAGGGGCAGATGGACAGCAGCACACATGGCTCTGCCTGTTTGCCTGCCTACATACATTAATCAGAGCTAATTGGCTTTTCGGTAAGCCGTCTTTGCAGGAGCTCTGCGAAGAAAGACTTTGAAGTAGGACTGCGAGTGGCAAAATCTTTATTTAAACACACAGTGCTACAGAAGGACAGGCTCCCGGCCCCAGCACCACTCCCTGCAGCAGGGGTGCCAACAGGTTCAAATCTCGTGTGTAGCTTTCACTTTCCATTGTGTGCACCCAGTTTATTTACATCTCGCTGGTTACAGGACACAAACAACATTCACTAGAGGTGACACTTGACAAGAGCTGGCTGCACCCAGTGACAGGATGGTGCCATGGAGCCTTTCCCAAGCAAGGGACCATGGCCCAGCTCTCCCCATCCCCACACTGCCAGGATGGGACAATCCCTCACAGTTCAGGACTCTGCAGAGGTCTGGGAAATGGATGCTCCAGGTTAGAGACGTGTGTGATGCAAAAATCCGGTGCAGAGATCAAGTGCTCAGCTCCCCTCTGCACCAGTTCTGAGACCATGAAGGAAAACATGGGAGCTGTCTTTCCCTGCCCTGGTCACACCAAGCTGCTTTTACTGTGGGTTCCCAGCCCTGGGCTAAGCAGATCCAGTGCAGTTAAGCTGTTAAGCTCACCTGAATAGGGCTGCTCTGTGTGAGGCTGCTAACCCAGAACCACTCCAAAATATAGACATACATTCATAGGCTCCCCACACCAAGAAAGGATTCAGACATTTTCCAGCTCAGCTCTCCAGTTAATAAATAATTGGCTCCAGAAGCACTGCAGTGAGCCAAGGCATGAGAGGACAGGGGTAGAACCTGTGGCACAGCCAGTGCTGGTGCAATTGCTTATCCCTGCTCAGGGCTCTGGGTGCACAGCAGGGCTTGGTCACTGCTCCACTCCCCCAGCCTGGAGACTGAGGCAAAGTCCATGACAAAATGAAGGTGTGAGGGGCTGAAAATTGGAAGCACAAGGCTGGGATGGCCACTGTGGGGCCACAACTGGACTTGTGCCAGGCTTAGCACTGCCCAGCTGCCTGTGGGGCTTTACTCCCAGTCACATCCCATCTGAGCCCCAGCTCCCTCCTGCAACAGCAGCTTCAGTGTCACTGGCCAGAGCGTCCCAGGGCAGGAGACAGGGGGTGACTGCAGCAGGTATGAGTGCCCCAGCAGCCCCATGGCTGTCACACAGGGCTGCAGCCAGCACAGCCATGGCAAGAGGCAAAGGACATGCTGAGGAGCCAAGGAGCCTTCAGGTTTTTCACAGCATTGAGAAAGTAGCAGCATGAAGACATCCCTCAACCCCAGTGTTCACACTCTATCCAAGGCCTCTCCATCTCCACCTGGGACTGGGATGCAAGCACGTGGAGGGGAAAGCTCTGGACAGGAGCACAGACTGAAGCTCCAGGTTTCTTGCTCTTCTTGCAGCTGGCTCAAAAACAAGTGCTTAGAGGAGATGTGGCCCTGAGGCAGCCTCAGTGTCCCACTGCTCGGTGTCTCCAACCCCTGGTGAGCTGCCCCAGGCTCATTCAGTATCACGTGTAGTTGCCGGGGCCACCCAGGGGGATCACAAAAACAGAGATGTCATCACCAGAGCCCAGCTTGTCATTGGCCAGGCGCCAGCCACGCTCCTTCAGCACCCCCCGTGAGCGCACCACCAGCTCCTGGGCCACCATGGTGTACCTGGAGGCACAGCAGAGCACGGCTCAGCAGTGACCCCAGAGCCCTGATGCAGCATCCTGGCAAGGAGGGAGCAGCTGGAGCAGCTAGAGCTGCAGGAAGGGGTCCCATGGAGAGATGCAGGCTCAGATATGCACATCCAGGGGAGCAATGCACTCTGTGGAGCCCGGAGGGATGTGTGGCCACAGCACTGCTCCGAGGAGCCAGGCCAAGGGGAGGTGGTGGAGTGCACGGCATGCCCGGCCCCCTGCCCACCTGCAGCTCACCTGCACGGGTCGTTGGGCTCATAGTTGGTCAGCACCTCCATCACCACACCAGCCACCTCCTTGTCGTTGGTGACATCCCAGAGCCCATCGGTGCCCAGCACCAGGACATCGTCAGGGCAGTGCTCGTACTGCGTCAGGTCATAAACCCTGACCTGGCAGGCAACAGGGCAAGACACAAGGGTGAGAGGCAGAGGGGCAGAGGAGGCTCCTGCTGCCCTGATCATGGATCTGGGCCTGCTGAGTGGCTCTGGCCATTGCAGGGGCCCCTGGGTGGGAAGCTGCTGGCAGCCAGGCTTACCTCTGGGAAGCAGGACAGGAAAGGCTTGATGTGGATGTTGGAGTTGAACACCTTGAGGTCATGGTCTCCCAGGCCTCTCGTGACCCCGATCGTGGCCATCATCCGAGCCTGGAGAAGAGTGGAATCAAAAGAGAACTTTAGGCAGCTTTATTTCCAGTTACATTCCCAGCGGAGAATTGGGGATGACAGCACTACCAAAAATGGGCTGAAATCCCCCAAAACAGTGAGAGCGGGCATGAAACAAGCCCTGCCAAACTTCTGCCACAGTACTTTACCTTTTTGCCTTCCCCAAAGATAAGTGGAAACTTCAGGTCATCCTCTTCTATCTTTTTGTAAGCCCTGGTTAAAATAAGCCAGAGACAAGGTGTCAGCAGGTGAAGCTTCCAGCACCTCCTCTGACCACCTGGGACCTGGGTGCCCAGTGTAACAGAGCCCCCTGCCCATGGGAGGGGATGCCAGAGACAAGCAGCCACCAGAGCAGGACCCCAGTGCCACTGGTGGGTTGGGGGTTACCAGCCATTCATGTTCTGGTCCCTGTAGAGCATCTTCTTCCCCAGCTCCTTGGGCTGGATCCTGCGGGGGAACTCCAGGTGGGTGAACTCCTTCCCCAGCAGCTCGGGCCTTAGCAGTGCCTGCAGGAAGGAGCGTTGGCTCAGCCACAGGTTGGGAGAGCAGAGCTGTGGATCCAGCCCTGCCCAGAGCAGGATCCACCATCCGCTGGGACTTTGGCTACAACATCCCGTGGTGGGATAACCTCGGCTGCTCTGGAGCCACTTGAATGGGTGCTGGTAAAGCAGCTTCAAACCATCCACCTGTGCTAAGCCAGAGGGGAAACTGGAGCTGAGGACAGCCATGCCAGCACTCAGCAAGAAGGTGAAGCTTTTGCATAGAGAGTTTTGGGAAAGAAAGGTCTCCAAAGGGGATCAAACAATCAAACCCCAGCAAATTCCAGGAGAAGCTGGAATTTGCTCAGAAGGAGTCATAGCTGCAAACCTCCCAGGATCCCGGGGTCCGTGCAGGGCATGGCACTCACCCCAGGAAAAGAGTGATGGGTCTTTTCTGAAACAGAGTCCCAGCTATGACCGTGACAAGGGACAAGCAGCAGCACAGAGCCCTACCCAGGGCAGCCCCAAGCCCTCATGGAGCACAGTGCGGAGGGGACCAGGAACAGGGAGTGCTGGAAAATGCTGGAGGGGAAGAAAAGCAGGAAGAGAAGAGGAGATCCCTTGGGAAGATGGGATGGCAGGGGATGGGGGCAGAGGCATGGAGACCCCCAGCCCACTCTGGGGGAGCCCTGACCACAGCCTCGGCATCACGCGGCAGAGCAGCCTGTGCCTGTCCCCAGGCTGTGCCCTGCCCCTCGCAGCCAGCTGGGGAGGATTCTGATCACAGCAGTTCCCTCCTCTCGGTCATTCAAAAACAGATTCCAGAAAAAAGGCCTCAGTGTTTTTCCAAGTACATTGCAAGCCAGGAAATTTCATCCAGCAAGACCTTCTCCAACACAAACTCCTCCTCCCCTGTGTTGCCCTCAGAGAGGTCTTTAAAACCTTAAAGAGTCTCCCTGGGTGGCACCAGGGGGTTCATCCAGGAGAGGGACAGGGAGCTTTCAGGGCCAAAGACAGAAACCCTTTGGCACACATCAGCTGTGACTATCCAGGGAGCAGCCAGGGAAGAAAGTAGGACTGAGCAGGAGCACTGCAGCTCCTCTGACACAGCAAACCAGGGCTCTGCCAGCCACAAGATGCCCCCATGCCAGCTCCCTGCATCCCAGGGCCTCTTCCCATCCCAGGAGGCAGTCTGGGATGGACAAGTGCCAGCAGCAGGTCCCAGCCATGGGGCTGCCCTCGGGTGCAGACCCCCACCATGGCAGCAGTCCAGCAGGCAGCACAGGGGACTGGGAAGAGGCCAGGAGGTGTTTCAGCAGGAATGAGGTTAGAAGAAAGGTCTTTCTTACTAAAAACTGCAGCCTCTGCCTCTCTGTCTCTGGAGTAAACTCCCTGGACATTGGAATGATTTCCCCATTACGGATGATAATGGCCCTGCAATGAAACATGGAAGGATGAGATTAGAGAGAAGGAGACTTGGTGGAGGAGCTGAGTCTGGCTCTCCAGGGCTGATTCCCAGGAGTGGTGCAACCCCTTCCCCTCTGCTGCCCCCCCTTTCCCAGCCTGAGGTGGGGGCTGCTTCCTGGATTCACTGCTGCCCCTGGGCAGGGCATGGCATCTCTCCCTCCTGGGAAGGAGAGGGGCAGGGAGGAAGGGGAAATGGGAGAGAAACACGGGGCAGAGGGGAATGAACAGACCAAATAAAAGGACAGAATATGGTCAGAAAAGGAGCAGCACAAAGGCTCCCTTCAGAGGGGAGCTGCACACAGCAGGGGCAGAAATTGCCTGCAGCAGGAGACAGGTACACGTGCTCATCCCACACCAGCACTGCCATTTGCTGCTGGGTCTGCTCTTACAGTTTAATGTCTCAAGAAAACATAAAGGTCTGATTATGAGATGTTTCTGGATGTCATGGTAGGCCCAAGGATCTCCAACACTGGTGGCTGCGAGTCTCCTGCAATGATGTAGGGCCAGGCTGGGCTCAGCTCTGGCAGTGTCTGATGCCTGGGAAGGCAGCTCAGGCTGTTCCCCAGAGGCACAGTCACAACCTCAGGACCCTGTGCATGCTGACATCCTGCATGGCTGGTGCCTGGCTGCTGCTGCCATGGAGGGGGACCTGCACCCAGAACGAGGGATCTCCTCCTTCTCTGTCCCAGAGCTGGAAGCACATCCAGCCTCAGAAAATTGACCAGAGCCTGAATTTGCTGGTCTGACATTGCTGAGGACAAGATAACCTGCAGTAAATACCCAGAGCAACTGTAGCTGCCCCGTTCTTGGAAACGTTCAAGGCCAGGTCAGACAGGGCTTGGGACAACCTGGTCTAGTGGAAGGTGTCTGAAATGGCAGGGGGTGGAACAAGATAAGCTTTAAGGTCCTTTCCTACCCAAACCGTTCTTTGATCCAGGGCAGTTCAAACCAGCTTCACCTGCAGTGCCACCTTTAGTGTCAGGTGGACCTTCTGCCATTGCTTGGGGCTGTGGGCACACTCAGGTGCAGTCAGAGTAGCCCAGCCTGGAAATACACATGGCAATTAAAATTGAAGTGCTTGGGCTACAAGTTACCACTGCACACAGATTTGTGTCCTTCTCCTGAAACAGGTCACTGGTATGAAGAGTACTCTAAAATGACTTCTTGCACATTTTGGAAAGATTCACTGAGTGCAATTTTCACTCTCCAACCTGCAGCCCAGGCCAGTGCCAGCAGCAGGGGCCAGGATCTCCAGAGCCATCTGGGTAGCAGAGAAGATGTTGTTAGGAAAGAAGGGAGCACATCCCAGATTTTGGGAGGCAATTCTACAGCCTTATCTGTGTACCTGGCAAACACAGAGATCACAGCAGAGCACATTGTCCCCAGGGCATGGAGCAGGCAGAGGATGACTGCCCAGTTCTGCCACCTCCACCCTCCCCTAGACAGGGGTGGAGCTGGGTGTTCCTCACCAGCATCGCTCTGGCACCACCCCACTCTCCTGGGGTGTCCCCAGTCCCTGAGCAGAGCTGAGGGCTGCCCTGTGGGCTGTACCTGCTGTCACCAGCGTTGGCCACGTAGAACTTGCCCATGAGGTAGATGGCAGCCAGGGCACAGCAGCCCCCTGGCAGGTGCTGGGACGCCCGCTCCCGCCTGATCTGCTCGTCCTGGGGAGACAGAGAGGGTAGGGGGCAGCCCCAGAGAGCACCTGATACCACAGCTCCAGCTGGGAAGCAGTGACCAGCCAGGGCACCTTTCCCCACACTGCCATGGAGTGGCTGTAGGGCTTGTGGGGCTTGTGGGGCAGCCAGGGATGTGGCTTCACTGGGGCAGGGAAGAGCAAGACTGGAGGGGAGCAGCTGGGCCTCCTGGGACAAAGTGTAGGGGAGCCTTCTGCACCACACAGGCCCGGAGCCCAAAGCCTCTGCATTCTGAAAGCTCAAAATGCAGAGCACCACAGAGACCACCATGCTTGGAGCCCTCCCTGCAGTCCCCAGAGCTGCCTTTTACCAGTGGGGTCAAGCTGATGCAGACACAGACAGCAAAGAGGGGCTCTCAGGGGATGCTCTAGATGATCCCACAGGCAGAGGACCCTCACCATGTGCTTGAAGGCATTCTCAATGGCACCAATCACCAGGCTCTCATGGGACACTGCTTTCTCCAGGTGAAACCGTGGCACAGCATCGTTCGGGACCTCCCCACGATCCTCTTCATTGGACATCTGGTTTGGGTCTGCAGAACCCGTCTGTGTGTCGTGTGGGAGGCAGATGGGAGGTGGGGAGGGGTCCTGCAGGATCTCCACGAGCTCCCGGAGCTGCTCACAGATGTGCAGGTGGAGCCTCTCGGATGCCATGACAGCAGCACCGCTGCCTGCATGGCCATCAAACAACGCCCAGTAGTGGAAATAAAAACCTTTCCTGCCCTGCAGGGAGAAGAGGGAAAGCTAAATGAGCCTGCAAGGAAGCAGATGGCACGGGGAATTCAGAGCAGCTGGCTACCAGCTGAGGACAGTGACATGAGTCTCCAGGTCTCAGTGCAGGCAGGAGCAGTGTGGGCAGCTGACCAAGGGTGCCTGGACACAGCTGAGCCCTGGCTGGAGCCCAGCCCTGCGTCAGACACCTCGCGCCCTTGGAGGCACCACAGTGCCAGCACAGCAGCCACCTCTGCTGCCCACCAGGGCACGTGGGGCACGGCTCTGCCTGGGCCAGCCCTGGTGTAGCCACATGGGGATGGACGATGGTGGGAGCAGGCAGAGAGAAGGGCCATGAACCAAGGGAATCCCCAGTGTGCACACATTGCCAAGTGTCCCATCTCACGCCCTGCTGCTGGGCATCGTCCCTGTCATGTCCCTGCTTGTGAACCACCAGCTCTCACCCCATCCAGCTCCCCGCTGCCTTCCCTGGACGACAGGCAGCCCCTCGGGCTGGGCCTCTGCTCCACAAACACCACCTCACAGCATGCCTGGTCCTCATTGTGCTGGCTCTTCCCTGCATTTATCACCCTGCCAGGAGGAAAAAAGGTGTAAAGACCCTTTCTTTCACATCATGTTCCAGAAAATGCCATCCCCCAGCACCTCTTCCCCCCACCCCCACCCCTCCACTCATGCCCCCATGCCCCCAGAGATGCCAGGGATGCCCTGCACAGGTGCTCCTGTCCTGTCCCAGGTGTCTCAGACCAGTTGTGTGGGTTGACCTGGGGCCAGGAGCAGCACTGAGTCCCACCCACAGCTGGGTCCAGGGGGGAGCAGCTGTCCACACACCTACCAGGGAAGGTGACCAGAAATAAACTGGGTTTGCTGAAAGTCCCTAGCACTGCCCCAGGCAGAATAATTGCCCCAAAGCCTGTACCAGCCTCAGATATACACCCCTGGGACACATAGAGAGAATCAGAGCCTCGCCCATGTCCCATCACCTCTTGAGGGAGCAGGGGGCTCAGGGAAGGAGGGGAGAAGGTGATGGTGATGAAACCGACAGAACTTTTGCAAAAAGATTCACAGTGACTTTTCCCAGCCGGTGCTGACACAGCAGATTTCAGGTCTAGATTGCAGAACCTGCTCACAGGAAGAAGCTGTAAACACAGCAGGGTGATTTTTCTTCGGGCAGACTTCCCAAGTGGTTTGCAGAAAGAACTCTTGGGACACCGAAAAAAGGGACTTTTTCACTCTGGGTGCTCCTACCCCACTATCTCCGAGGGAAAATCAATATCCCATAAAGCTCTCTAGGATATTGGGAAGATCAGCTTGAGGAAAGGATTGTGGGAGTGGGCTGACAGCAATAAGCAGCGAAAGCCTTCAAAGTCTGACCTTCCCCCCCCGGTTAGGACTGAAACTCGCAGCTAGTGAAAGAAGAAGACAGTCAGGTCCTTGAAGGGGAAGTCTCAAGTAGTCTCACTCCCAAGAAATCCCCAGCTCCCTGCTCCCCATGAGTCCTGCCAGAGGCGCCGCAGCTTCCTCGCCCTCGGTACCCATCGGTGACAGCGGGTATCGTGCAGAAAGCGAAGAAAACAAAACGGGCAGAAGAACCTAAACCCCTCGGGGATCGGTAAGAGCACAGCCCCGGGCTGACGCTCTCCCATCACGGGCACCCACAGCGCCCGCTCCTCGCTGCTGCTGCTGCTGCTGCTGCTGGAAGAGGGACAGCCGCAGCTCCCCGCCCGCCGCGACCCACTTTCGTGCCCGAGCTTCCGTGCCGAGCGGTGCCACCCCGCCCTCCCCAGGCTGCACACGCCGCTCCCGGCCCCGCTCACTCTGCGTATCCCGTGCTCCAGGGCAGCCGGCGGCGCCCGTCGCGGGGGCTCTGCACCGCCCGCCCGGTGTGGTCGTCGGCGCGGCGCAGCTCCTCGGGAGTCAGCTGCAGGAAGGCCGGCCGGCAGAACGCGGCTGGCGGCGGCGATTCCCGGGCGGCCCCGGCCCCGCCGCCCCGGGGTTCTGCGGGGGGCTGCGCGCCCGGCCCCGCGCCCAGCCCCGCCGCCAGCTGCGCCACGGCAGCGCGCACCCGCAGCAGCATCCCGAGCCGGGCCGAGCGGAGCCCAACCGAGCCGAGCCGAGCCGAGCCGAGCCGAGCCGAGCCGAGCCCGCCGCCCCGCCCCGCCTCCCCCCGCCGCGGTACGGGGGGGGAAGCAGGCGCGGCAGCTCAGCCGCAGCGGGTACGCGCATCTCCCGCAGCCGGCGGGGAACGAGCCCTCCCGGGTCATGAACTCCCCGCCGTTATCCCGCAGCCGGCGGGGAACGAGCCCTCCCGGGTCATGAACTCCCCGCCGTTACCCCGCAGCCCGGTGGAAGTGGAGGTGGAGCTCTCCCGGAGACGGACCCGGCACCCAGCCGGGAGCCCCGGGGACACGAGCCATCCCGGCGCAGGAAATGCCCTGGGAAAGTCTTTTCCCGGCTGGAGGTGGGGCTGCGCGGGGACAGGCTGGCCCTGTCCACGCGTTTTGCCCACAGGTGAGTTTCCTGACTGGATCGTCCCAAGATTCCAGCAGAGCCACCTACTCCGGGACAGCGTCCCCGTCCAGCGCCAGGCGCTCTGTCACCCCTGTCGCGCTCATCAGCCCACGCGCGGCCATCCCCGGGCTATTAATGACCCGCAGCCTGCGGAGCAGCGGGGACGCACCGTGAGAGGGCTGAAAGCTGAACCTCTCCCTCCCTTTCACCCAGGATGCTGCGCTCCAGCGTGAGCAGGATGCGGATTTAGCTGCTGCAGAACAACACATCCTCCCTGGCTGGGAGGGGAAGAGTCGCCAGCTTAAACACCATCGCTTGCACAGCCTGACCTTAGCACCACTCTGCCTCCTGTGACAGCAAAAAAAAAAAAAAAAAAAAGATGAAAAAAAAGAATACTTGCCTACTGTAAAGGAAAATTGAGGCTGTTTCTTAAAATTCCTGTGCCCCAGTGCCTCAGTTTTACAGAGGAACCTCTGATTCCTGTCAACACGGGGCTTTTGCATTGTAAGTTACAAACAGAAGCAGCACTGAGAAGCCCTCCAGGCTTTAGCTATCTTCAGCCAGAAATCTTCAAACTGTACCAGATTATTAGGATCACAGTACAGAAGTGACTCAGTGGTACCTGTATTGCCACCTTCTCATCCCAAGATTTAAGGTCTTCAGTACACTTTAAAGCTCTTTCAGTACCCTTCAGGACCTGGTCTAGTGAGCAGCATCCCTGCCCACGGTGGGGTTTGGAACCAGGTTATCTTTAAGGTCCCTTCTGGGGGGGGTTAAGGACCCTTCTGGATCTTTAAGGTCCCTTCCAAACCAACCCTTCCAGCCCGAGGCCAACACCCCTCCAGTTCCTCTCCAGCATTCATGGCTCCTCTCCTCAGCTCCTGATGCCTTCCCCTCACAGCATCCCTGCCCAGCTGCTGGTCATGCGTGAGGTGCTCTTAGATATTGAGTGCAATATCACCGCGTTATTAAGGCTGAAAATCACTGGATTCTCCAGGGAATGTGTCTCCCTGCTGTGGGACTGCCAATCTGCCCCATACTGCTGAGTCACCAGGATGCTTTCCTTGGAAAGAATGAATTGGCAGTTTCCAGACTGACTTCTGTGACCCTGCTCGGTATTTGTTGTTTCCGTTATGTGGAGCACAGCATGGAAAGAATGGTCTGACAAATAAACACGTTCCTGCAGGAATGCTCCCTGAAACAATGCAGTGTTAAAGACTGTTTTCCAAGAAAGAGGGCTCCATTTCCCCCTATTCATCCTGCCAGACAGATCCATGTAAAGTTTTCTCCTTATCTGCAGGCTGAGATTCCTCTTCACAAGGCTGCCTGGCACAAGGCCTGGGGATGCAGATGTTGTAGACTGAGTCAGACTAATGCCAATAAACAGCCACTTCAGGTGCCAGCAGCTCTGCCCTTCACTCTTCCCATCCCTCTGGGGGTCCTGCCTGGGGTGTTCATGCTTTCCCTGTCTCCCCATCTCACCCAAAGCTACCCCTGAGCAGGGGGGTGTCAGGTCCTCACCTTCCCTGGACACAGCTTCAGGTGGAGCACTCCAGCATGCTGCCATGAAAAACAGTGATTTAAAAATCAGTAACACAGGAATTGGTCTTAAATTATGCTATTTTAGTTAATTTCTCATGCAAGCTTAGCATCAAAAAAGCCTTTCTAAGTTTCATCTTTCATCTATGTTGCTGAGCCCCAGAGGAGGTAGGATGGAGCCAAGGATATTTCTTTGTGAAAGAATGACATGTTGGTTGCATTTAAGCCAGAACAGAAGTAAATTAAACATCTAGATCATAAAAGTACCAGAGGATGTTTTAAAACAGGCTCTTTGCAGCACTGCATTAGTTGACTGTAGAGCCTGACTGTGTAATGAGTAATATATTAATTTATAATTAGCATAGTACAGTGAAGCTCAGCAAATAGCTCTGTGCACTCTGGATAATTCATCAACAGAAGAAGTGGTTCTTAATGGTTTCCAAGGTTTGTATGTCCCCTGTAATTGGGAAGTTCAGCATTTATTGTTATTTCTTTGAAGGGATAATTTGATTGTAACCACACATCTTTATTCCCTGTCTGTTTCTGCGGGAGTGCAGAGAAGCCCTTGGAGCGTTGCTGCTCGGGTATCTCTGTGACCTCTCTGCAGGTGAGTACATCATTGTTTTGCAGTGCAGATGACCTGGATTTGGTGCAGATTCTCAGAGGGTTTTACCCTTTCCCTCCTGCAGAGTGGAGGGGGGAAGGGGGCACATTAACCTCCTTGGGTCACTTGGCTTTTCCCCCTCTGCAGCTTCAAAATCTTCCATACAATTTTCATATCTCTCAAGGGATCTTCATTCACAATTCTGCTCTCAAAGTCTTCAGGAGCCTCCTGGTCTCATTTAATATTACCTGACAGTAGGAATACAGAAGAAGAATAAGAAATGTATAACAGTAACACTTGCTGGAATTTACGGAGCCTTTGGGGAACTTACTTTTAAATTTGGAAGCTCAGACCCACATTCCAGAGGATGCAGGGAGCAGGACCTCCCCCTGATTTTGCAGCAGTGCCCAGAGATCCTCTCCCTGGACTGCTGTTTTGACAGGCTGGGAATCTGCACTGAAATCCCCTGTTGTCAGCAAAACCTTTTGAAAAGGGAACAAAATCCTCAGATGCTGGTACTCGGTGCTGAGACAGCCTGGAGGCACTGGGGCCTCATCAGATGAAGTAAATAAATAAACTTAAACTGAATTAAGATCATAATTCAGTGATCCACTGAAAACAGGGTGTGATAAATCTTCCCCAAGAATAAAATGTCAGGAATTCTGCTTTTTCCAGCTTTAATAAAATAATTTGTACCCTTCTGCCTATTAGTAGCTGCAGATAAGGTGATTGCACTGAGCATTTGAAGTCTTCTGACATGCGCATCTCCCTTTGCATGACCATTTGCCCCTAACCCTTCTTGTAGCCCAAGCCCCAATCCATGTGTTTTCGTCCTGAAAAAGAAAAAAAAGCTGGTTGCTCACCTGGAAGGTACAGAAGGATTCCAGGTATGTGACAATTTTCTTACAGGGGAGCAGGATTTATCACTAAGGATACATCAGGAAATGTTGCTAGGGTTTTCTTGGGCAGTTCCTTTCCTTTCCAGACTTCGCTTGTTATGGATACTGGAAACTTGGGTGCCCTCATCCAGTAAAGTACTGGGCTCCTTGAGGAGTCACAGCCAGGGAAGAGAGCAGGCTGAAGGCTGCTGCTGGACACTCAGGAAGAAGTCAGGATGATGATGAGAAGGAATTTCTGTGTTCACTTCCAGCTGAATTTAAATTAAACCAGTTTTACTGAAGTCTTAATTCCTCCCCTGCATTTTAATGCTGTGATCTGGAAAGCAACAAGTTTATATTTATGTATCATACATCAATAAAGAGCTAGAGTTTTGTATGCTTCCTTATTAAATAATCTGGCCTAATTTAATTGGAATTTGGCTGGTGTGGAAAATAGCTCTGATTTAATTTGCTCTTGATTGTTCCACTAAAACTTTGTGATCTGAAAGTAGTGTGTTTGTATTTACTTATCGCAGCACTAGAGACCTGCATTGGCAGGCTCTCGATCAAATTACCTGATGAATATAAACAGCAGATTTAATTTCGTTTCATATTGATTTTTGTCATTATTATTAAAACCCTCTGATCTGAAGAATGAGATGCTTGTATTTCCTTAATATCTTATTACTGGGGTTTGGGTTAATCTTGTAGAGCTTTTCCTTTTTCTTTTGAGTAACCAAGTCTAACTAATTGGAATTTTAATATATGGCAATTTTGACTCTATAAAGGGGGAAAAGGAGCTCAGTATCCTAGGGCAAAACAGCAAAGTAACCTAATCTTGTCAGGGGCTGGGGTACTCTTCCCTGGATACCTGTGTGCCCTTTGGGGGTTGTGGGTGCCCCAGGAGCTAGTGGGTCATCTCAGGACCTCTGCCTTGCCATCTGTCTGGTGCCCACGTGGCACTGGGCAGGGACCCTTTCCAAGGGCTGGTTTCTGGGGAAGGGAGAGGGCATGCACAAAGGCTTTGGGATCCCATGGAAAGCAAATGGCTGGGAGACTTGCAAACTGCCCACATGTGAGTTGTCTGAAGAGCTGCTGCTCACCTGTAACTCAGCTTGGCCTTGGAAATGATTCCAGGCTTCCAGCTGAGCAGGAGGGTGGAAAGTCCAGGTGTAAGCAGTGAGCTGTCTTCAGAAACCAAAGGCTTTCATCGATGTGAAAATAGCTTTGAGCAAAGCAACAAAAACGAGTGCATGGAACTTCAGCCTCTCATCTCAGGTGTGCTGAGGTTGCAGGTCTAACTCTTGGCAACAACTGAAAATTCAACCTTTGCCCTTGCTGTTTGTTGGTGTTTTAAAGCCTGTTGCTGCCTGTTGCATGAGGAGCCATGCAAGCTCTGCCCTGGGGGCACCAGGAGAGGGATTCTGGACAAGCCTGGAGCTGCCTTGGGAAAGAACTGGCCCAGGCTGTTGTGGTCCCTGGTGTTGGACTCCCCTGTGTCAGGGAGAGTCTCCTGCAGAGCCTGACCCAGGCTGGTGATGCTATTTCAGTTCCAGGAAAGCTGAGTTTTGGTGGTTTGACACCAAAGACAGGCTCGCATTTTGAGGAGAAGAGGGCTGCAGGAGTGGGTCCATCTGTCTGTCTGTCCATCCCCACACCATCCAGCACCCCTCTGTGCTCACGGATCCATCACACCTTTTTTGTCAGGGAAAATTAGTTTTTGGGTAAATTAGCTCTGACCAGGCTCATCCTTTGAGGAGGAGAATGCCAGGGCCAGTTATCAGGCAGGCTGGCTGGCTGTCCGTCCATCTGTCCATCCCTGCACCTTTCCATATCCCTCGGAGCTCACGGGGCCATCACCCCTTCTTTGTTTTTTGGGGGGCGGGAGGGGATGGAAAGGGGTTGTGTGTGTAAAGAATTTTTCCCGTTAATTCTCTCTGCCTGTTCCTCCTCCCCGACAGCCTTGACGGGCACCGGGGCTGACCGGGGCGGGGCAGCGGCGAGCGGCTCGGTGCGCAGCCGGTGCCGGTGCCAGCCCGGGATCGCGGGCCGGTCCCCGGGCGGCAGCAGCAGCAGCAGCAGCAGCAGCAGGCGGCGCTGCGCCCCTTCCCGCCGGCACCGGCTCCGCCGGGCTCCGCTCGGCTCCGCGCCCGCCGCCCCCGCCCAGCCCCGCGCCGCCGCCGCCGCCCGGCGATGCCCGCGGCCCCCGGCGGCTGCGGCCCGCGGAGGCGGCGCTGACCCGGCGGAGCGGAGCGGCCCCGGCCATGGGCGGCGTCGGCCCCCGCCCGCCCCGAGGCCACCGGCAGGTACGTGCGGAAAGTTTGGCGGGGGGGAACGAGAGGGCGGCCCCGGGGCCGCTCCCGCCGCGGTGCCGAGCGCCGGCCCGGCGCCGCTCCGAGGGGACGCTGAGTCCCGCCGGGGAGCCGGGTCGGGAGCCGCCGGGATCGGGGTGCCGCTGGCACCGGGATGCCGGTCCAGGGCTCTGCCGTGGGGTCCGGCGCTCCCGGCTCCGCCCGGCCGCCGTGCGTCGCTTCTCGGTCCCCGCGTGTCCCGGTCCCCCGCCGCCCGCCGGGGCTCCCCGGTGCCGGTGCGGGGCTCGGGAGGGCCCCTGCAGTGAGTTTAACGGGGCCGGCTCTGCCCTGCGCCCCGTTACGGTGACTCCGGCAGCAGCGGCGGCCGCGGTCCCTGCGGGCTGTGGGGGGATTCGGAGCCGGTGGGGCCCGGTCCGGCCCCAGCTCGGGGAGTGGGCTCGTCGCGGATGCTGTTTTGCCAGCGCTGCGAAGCTACCCGCCTCTCTGGGAGGCAAAGCGCTGCTGGAGAGATCCCAGATTCTGCAGCCAAGGATGCTCCGTTGCTCTGGAAGGGCAGTGGCACTGAGAGCCAGCTGCCTCGTGGGGCGGCTCGAGGGGCACAGGATGGGTCAGATGTCCCCATCACCACGAGCAGAGGCTCAGGGGCTCACAGGAGGGCATGAGCTGTACCAGTCCCATTCTGGAGTCATGAGTTTGTCCATGCTGTGTGTGCCAAGGCAGGGAAGCAGCAGTCTCCTGCTCGTCAGCCATCCCTTTTGCTGCAGAGGGCTTGGGGGGCTGCTCATTAGCCTCATTAGCACCAAATGCTGTGGGGCACTGGGCTGTGCTCCAGCAAGCTGTGGACCCTGGCTGGAGGGGCACAGTTCCACATGTGGCGTTAACGGAGGAGGAGGAAAAGGTCCATAGCTCCTGTGACAGGCAGAGTGGTCGTTGTCTGGGAGGGCAGCAGGGAGCTGCTCCTGTAGTGCGTCTGTGCTGAAGAACCTCGATGAAGCTCCCATGTGGATGATGGCCCATGCCCACATGTGCCTACAGGGAGGGACGCGGACCCTCACAGAGAAACCATCATCTCTTGACACTCTGGTTGCAACTGAGATTGATAGTCTGAGTGATTGGGGAATTTGGCAGTTCTTTCAGGTCCCAGCTCAGACCCAAAAGGCAAAAGCAGCTAAAAAATGTTTGTGAAAAAATCCACAAAATTCTGAACAGCACATAACAGAATGGAGAATACCAAGATCTTCAATCAAAATTAAGTGTTGTGACATGCCAGAACACCACTCTTCATTTCACTGACATTCCAGGCTGAAAAATCTCAAGTCAGACCAAACATTTGTAGTCGTAATCTCACGACACTGGAGGTTGATAACTGTCAAAACAGCAATTTCTGTGGAGCTGTGTTTTCTAATGGGAGTTTGGGCACGAGTGGGAGCTCTGAGTGCCTCTGCCAGCATGGAGCACTGGGATGCACTGTGTCCTCCTGCTCCCCTGGACCACATGTGCTCTCCTGGCCACCAGCATGGCTCCTACTCAGCTCAGTGGTTTCCCTTTGGAGTGTGGCATGGACAGTGTGGATTGAATTATTGATAACACTGTAATTTATTTATGCTTCCTTGGCTATAGCAAACAGCTCAGCCTTTCTGAGCTAAATATACCTTGCATTGGGAGCGTGTTGATGTCCTCTGTGGGATGGAGTGGCTTGGTTTTTGGTCCAGCTGAGAGGTTTAGGAAATGTCTCCTAGAAACTCACATGGCCTGGAGGGTCCCATGGGGATGGGCTCCTCCAGAAGGACTCTGGTGTGTGCTGTGGGGCTCAGGCCTGGGAGCTGGGCTGTGCTCCCTGCATGGAGCAGGAGCTGGAAACCAGGGTCTCCTGATGGGGACCTGGCTGCTCTGCTGGAAGGTGCATGGGAGGTTTGTTGGCACTGGGCACTCACTGTTGTAAAAATCGCAGTAGCATTGTGTCGGATGTTCTCACACCTGGGCTGTGCCCCATCATGGGCCAAGTCAGCTGGGACACAGCTCCTGCTGTGTGCAGCATGGCTGGGCAGGGGTGGCCCCGGGTGTGGGGCAGGTGCCCCACTCCCTGCTGGATGCAGTGCTGTGGCACTGGCTGCCTCTGGATTCAGGTGAAGGGCTGAGCAGCTCTGAGAGAGCTGTTTGCTTTGTCATTGAGCAAATAGTGCATGCTTTAAGCTGACATCCGTATTTACACAGTGGGCTGTCACCTCTCCAAAGGGACTCCAGCAGTACCAGCTGTTGTATGATCCCCCTCTGAGAAGCCTCATGCAGAGCATATTGTGCCAGAACATGAGAGATCACCTAAATATGAGTTTACAGGAGAGAGTCTTACAGTCCCACCACATCACCTCGAGGAGCAATGGTTTTCTTGCACATTGAGCCACACTGGATTCTTCCTGGCAATGGAGGGGCTGGAGCAGGGGCAGCCCCTCATCACCCAGCGGGCAGGGATGGAGTCAGGACGGCAAGTGGGATGCTGCCAGACACTTCAGTCTGTTCCTGCCCAAGCTGACCATCCCACAGCATTAATTATAAGTATTTCCTTACCTCTAAATTCTTTTTTAGCATAAAATATGTGGTTTTGTCAATATACCTCTGGTTTCTTCCTGCACAAATGTCAACACTTTTGATGACGTTTTCTGATTTTTGTTTTCCAGATGGGAGAATCAAAGTGCAAAATATCACTTTAAATCACCAATTCGGAATGAAGCCTTTTTCATTTTGAAATGCCAGTTTAAAACAGGAAAATTCATTTTAAAATGCTTCCAAACAAGAAATGTCCTTTTTACCACTTCAAATCACTTCATTTTGATTAAAAATGTCAGCATACTGTGTCCTGGCTCTTCATTAGAGGAGTCTGTGGTTTCACTGTCTCATGGTCCAGAGCAGATAGAACTTTCAAACATGGTTGAAAATTGAAGATTTCTTCTCTGAGAGGTGTGGGTTTGTCCAGTGCACTGCCCGTGGAGGGGACTGTGGGTGCAAGGTTGGCACCGGGCAGGGGCACCCCTGGCACCTGCTGCTGGTCCTGGCAGCACTCCCCAGCCTCAGTGTCATCGCCACTTGTCTTTGTGGTATCTTGTTAGTAAGTTACGATCCAGCACTAAAATTTTATGGGGGACACAGTTGTTTGCTGGGCCTGCTGAGACCCCAGCAGGTGATAATGGAGGCTGGGAGGTCACCATGCCACCTGGCAGCTGCCAAGCAGTGACATGGCTGTTGGTGCTGCTGCCTGCAGAGTGCCAGAGCTGTTCCCATCTGAACACGTTTAAAGAACCCAGCAGTAAAATACAAAACCTTTTGGGATTTACATTTTTCTCTAGGGGCTTCAGATGATGTAAAACTTGGCTTCTTCCCAGCATGTGCTGCATGGAGTGGGAGTGGTGCCAGTGTGGTGCCAAGAGAGATTCTCAGTGTGTCCAGGGGTAGCTGATGCAGTTTTGAGTGTGTGGTTGCATGAATTTGGTGTCTGTGCTGGAAGGAAGAGCAGCCCCAGAGGAAGGTGATGCCTGGGAGAGCAGACTGCAGGTCCTGGCACTGCCATGGGCTCTGTGTATCCGACTGGCAGTCTGCAGCAACTCCTGCTTCCTGTGGGTGCTGGCCTCGGGACATCCAGCGGGATCAGCCCATCCTCCTGTTTGTCAGCAAGTGGTTTACAAGTGCCAAGCCTTGGGCATCACTGCAAGGGACCTCAGTGACACAAGGACAGTAACAGCACATAACCACGCACAGAAAAGGCAGAACCTGAAATGACTCGCTGCTGATCTGCTCTGGCTCTTCCCACACACACTGCCTGTGCATTTAGTGTTTGTCATCTGCTTTAATGACCTACTATAAAGGACCTGATTTTGTGCTCTCAGCAGTAAAAATCCGGAGCAGCGCTGCAGGTCCTGCTGTTCAAAGGGGTGAGCAGGGTTATGGACTGAGCTCCTGGAGAGGTTTCAGTGGTGCGATGGACACATTCTCATGCACCTGAGAGTGTGTCCTGAAGTGGGGCTGGTGAAATTCCCAGGTGTCCCCAGCCACTCCCAGGGACACAGTGGCCCATGCTGATGGCAGGTATCGCTGCCCATGTCCTTCTTTCTCCTTTCAGGTGCGCTGATGTCTGCTCCTTGCAAAGACCTGACCCACCTGAGGTTGGCAGATGCACAGATGTGACCGTGAATCACCAGTAAAAGGTAACCATCACTCACCTGTACTACTGCTGGTGGGATCTCTTTCTGTCCTGCTGAGATGGCCTATGCTGCTGATGAAGTCTGAGGTCATCTGAGGGTGGTGGGTGAATCCCTGCATCTCCCAGGGCCATGTCCCCACAGCCAGACACCCCAGTCCTCACAACGTTCAGGAGTCATACCACTGCGTGCAGGAGCATTGGTGAGTGGATCTGCACCTCCTAGCCCTCCTCAGTCCCTCTTCCTCCACATATCTCTTCTTGTTTTCGGTAGAATGAGTGAGAGAGATATACAGAGCCTGAGCAAATGGGTTTTCGTGCTCAGTCTCTGCCTTACCACGCTGTGGGGACGTCTGACGCTGGCCTCCACGCATCAGCACAGAAGCCATTCAGGTAGGGGAGCAAGACCCTTGCTGCATGTGTCACATGCTTGTGCAGTCATCTGGGTCCCCACGATAATGGCAGTACTTCGGGGTCTTCATGGGGTGCCTGAGGTGGGGGTTACATGGGGACGAGCTGCTTGGTGGAGTTCTGTCTCACATTTCTTGATGGGGGAGTAGGAGTTCCAGGCTGTGGTGCACACCTGCAGCAGGCAGGCATCTCTGGGGACCAAATGCTGACAGCCTCAAGGAGCTCAGTGTCCATCCCTTTTCCTGGGGTCTGGCCACAAGGATGAGCATGCCAAATGTGTGGGGCAGCATCCAGCAAACAGACACCAAGAGGCACAACACAGTGCCACTGTGACAGCTGTTGGTGTTTGGAGTGTCCACTGTGCAGGAAACTCCTGGGACTGCTCCTTCAAGATGGGTGGGAGCATGCAGCCATGGCAGCTGCTGCCTGGAGTTAGAAGTTGTAAATACTCATTATGGGGCATTTAAAACTAGTGGCTTGGTGAGCTGGGGTGGTCTAAGGAGTTAAAGAAGGAATTTCTTCATGTCTGTAGCAAAATCTGAGACACATATGATGATCCATATGTAGATCTGATCCATCTATGTGAACCCATTGTTGCAGTAATTCCTGCTCTGTGGGCAGTGGATGTAAATCTTTCCACCCAAGTTGCTATGAGTATCACAAACCCCACTTGTTATGTGGTGGACACTCTCCACCCCACTCTCCACTTATTAGAAATAAAAATTTGTATCGCCCTGGTTGCAAAGATCATCTAGGAAGATGGAACAAGTGTAAAGTAATGTAGAACTGAAAGTCTTGGTGGAAAACATCGTTGTGGCTCTGAGATGTTTATTTGTTATTCCCAGCTGTGAATTTGAGATTTCCTCTCTGAGCATTGGAGTGCTGCTCTGTGGCATGGATGTGATTTTTTTGGAGGGGTTATGTGAACCCATGGTTGAAGTTTGTGTCTGGAGAAGAGAAGCATCTGAGAAGTTGTGCTCAGCCCTTTGTGCCCATCCTCCCTTGTACAGGAGCCTGATGGTCCAGGGCTGGGGGCTTCTTGGAGCACAGTGGGAGGATGTAGGGGAGGTGGGTGCTGGTGGTGCTGGTGTTACTGGTGTTACTGGTGTTACTGGCGGAGCTGTGCACCTGGCAGCACAGGCAAACACTCGGATCCCAGGACAACCGCTGTCTGCTTCATATGCCTCTGCTTGGAAAGGGCATTTAGGGGTTAATTTGAAACCATTCACACTCTTGATTGACCCCACACCTCACCCTGTCCTATTTCTGTCATTTTTGCCTGACAGTTAAAGCAGTTCTAATCCTGTAATCCCCACCCGCATTGCTTAAAACCAAAACACATCTTCCAGAGTGCCTCCCTCACCCCATCAGGCAGCAGCTACCTGCCCTTCCCTCCTCCTAACCTTGGATACCCCATCCTTGGAAGTGTCCAAGGTCAGGCTGGACAGGGCTCTGAGCAACCTGGTCTAGTGGAAGGTGGCTCTGGTAGTGGCAGGCAGTAGAGCAAGATGAGCTTTAAGCTTCTTTCCAACCTAAACTATTCTGTGATTCTAACCGGGGGAAAACTCTTCACTTTTTTTCTGGGATGACTTTTTTGGCACTGAATCAGGTCTACCAGGGATATGGGCACTGCTGGCAGCTTAAATGCTCACTCGACCTGCCCTATCCCAGTGCCAGAAAGCCCTTCTCCTCCATGGTATTAATTTGTAGGGAGCTGCTTCTTTGAATTGTGTTTATTCACAGGTAAAACCACCTAAAAATTATCAGCAGCAGAGGAAGGTCTTTAATTGTGACCTCAAACTTAAAAATTTCTTGAAGAGAGTCCACATGCAAACCCTCTGTTTGCTGTCCAGGGACACGTCTGACTGTGGCAAGCAGGTCTGATAATAGAATTATAAAATATCTCAAGTTGGAAGAGATCCACAAGGATCATTAAGTCCAACTCTTGTTGCACACAAATCATACCACGTGCCTGAGATCCTTTGTGCCCACCCAGCACATGGAGATGCTGCTTTGTCCAAGCAAAGTGCTGCTTCCTGCAGAATGTGGTTGGATTTAAGGAGCCACATGAATCAAGCACAGTCGTTAGGGAACAGAATAGGAGACTCCTTGGTGAAGAATATTCACCAGCAGTTTAATCCCCTGTGTAACATGGTGAGGTCTTCATGATGAACAAGGCTGGAATGTCTGGATCCAACTCCCACAAAGGCGGCCCCAGCACCTTCTAAAGCTGATAATCAAAGGGCTGTCTTTGCCTTTATGCTCATCACTCAACCTGAAGCAGAAGTAAAAAAGCATTTAAGTCAGCTGGGATTTTTTTCTTTTGGAAAATGAGGTTCTCTTGGCATTGCCTGACACTTACATGCATCCAATTTCTCTTCATTTTGTAGCTCTCCACCAGCAAGCAGTATTTTACACTGAACATGTGGGGTTGTGCCCACGCTCCCTGAGATACTCAAAATGTGTCATTTCGGGTTATGCCATAAAAACCCCACGTTTTGCTGCTCATTTAAAGGTCAATCAGAGTAGGACAGCATTTTCATTTTATTTTTGCATGCAGGATTCAAAAGCTGTTTGCTCTTACAATTCTTCATGGTTCCATGAGATAAGCTGTGTCTTTTAAAAACGGGTTCCAGTGGGGAAATACCAGTTAAATGGGAGGGAGAAGCATGCCAGAAGCTCTGGAACTTATCCCAGGCTCTCGGGAGGTTTCCTGCTGTCGGTGTTAAACACACCATCCATCTGATACGCATTTTGTTCCAAGTTTCCTGCTGCTCAGCAAAAGGAGAAGCAGCTGCAGGGAGCTCTGGAGCCCGCTGCTCGCGCTGCACGTGGGCTCAGCCTCTCTGCTCTCACTTCCCAGGCACGGGACATGAAAACCCCGAGTGGCGGGGGTGGGAAAACAAGCGAATCTGGTGTGTAGGAGCTGAGGTGCATTTTGGCAGCTGGGATGGCCCCTACCTGGCGCCCCATGGGCTCAAATGCATGGCCTGGGCAAGGGATGCAGTGTCTTGCTGCCAGGACTGGGGCTGGCGCCTGGAGGGGGCAAATTTCCAGTGGCATCGTGTCCTAGGGCAGGGCAGGGTGCCAGATGGTCAAAAGAAAATGCAATGTGGAATGGTTTGAACTGGAAGGAGACAGGTTTTGGTTAGATGTTCAGAAGAAATTCTTCCCTGTGAGGGTAGTGAGGCCCTGGCTCAGACTGCCCGTGAACACAGTCCGGGAAGTGTTCAAGGCTGGGCTGGATGGGGCTTGGAGTAACCTGGCCTAGTGGAAGGTGTCTCTGCCCATGGCAGGGCGTGGGATAAGATGATTGTTAAGGTTCTTTCCAGCCCTAGCCAGGCTCTATTCTATAGTTCTAAGAGCTTCAGGCAAATGGGAGTGTTCTGTGTCCTGAGAGCTGGATGAGTCCCGGGGCTGCGTGCTGCTTCTTCGGCTCTGCCATCAGTAGGGCCCTTGCTGTGAGGCTGTGTGTGCCCCAAGGGGGCTGTGGGGCTGTGCCAGGGCAATGGGGTACCTGCCCCACACAGGTAGCTCTTCCTGGGCAAGGACTCTGAGCACTGCAATGCCCCACACTCAGGTGGCTGCCATAAGGCAGAGGGAGTCAAATTTCTCTTTATCTCTGAGCTGCACCTTTCTGAGCAAATTGAAAGGGCTTTGACACGTTAGCAAACTGCTATTGCATGGTTGTAATGACCAATTTCTCAGTTCTGCCTGGCTTTCCCTCGGCTGAACCTTTTAAAATTAGCTGGAAATGAGCAGCCGGAGAGCAGGACTGCAAGGGAGCAGAGGGCTCCTGGGCAGCCCTCCCGGGAAGAGCTCTGCTAATGAAGCTTTTGTGAAAATGAGTCAAAACCGTAACTACGTGTGAACACTGAGACTTGAGGGTGTAAAATTCCCTGGTGAGGTGCACGGGGTGGAAGAGTGACTCCTTGTGGTCCTGAACCGCAGTGTGAGAGGAATGTGGGCTCATAGGCAGCCCAAGCCAAGGATCTCTACTTCCTCCTCAGATTATTTGAAAAATACCATGCAGCATAAAGAAAGGGCAAAACGGTCATGTTTGTTCTGCAAAGAGTTGCTTTCCTTTTCACTTTCACCGAAGTCTACCATTTCTGTATACAAAAAGAATAGAATTCATTATTAAAGCTGAATTACTATGGCATTTCAAAGAGAAGATAAAATTTGTGGCCAGAGATATTATTACAAAATATTCCATATAATAATGGTGTAATTTTTATGGAAGAAATGAAAGTAAGGGTTCATTAAAAGAAAATGACCATGAAATAGCAATAAATGGAGTAAATTAAAGTCATGGTGATTGTGCAGCCCGTTCTGCCCGTGTGCGGTGGTGCCGGGCACAGGGCAGCTCCTCACCTCCTCTGGGGATGCTCTTTGTCTCCCACCCGGCTCTCAGGAGGGCAGGGAGTGCTTTGACTGGAAGCGGGTAGAGCCATGCCCAGCTGCCACAAGCCAGGCGTTCACACCCCGCAGAGCATTTCCGAGCAGGGATGTGAAAAAATGTCTGCAAGGCAAAGGGATTTCCCCCGCGGTGGGGGAGAGATCCCATTCCCCTCAGCTTTCCTTGGAGAGGCGGAGTGGCTGCGTTCCAAAAGCTGGGCAGCGTTTGTTGGTGAGGGTGGGCACCTGCCGAGGGGCACTCGCCATGCACAGGTCAGCTGCCCTGGACCCCCGGCTTTGTGTCACTGGCGGGGATGGCATTGCCAGCAGGATGCTCCAGGGTGAGCTGGGAGCTGTGACAGCATGGGCAGGATGAGGCAAATGCAGGGTGGGCTGGAGCAGCTGCTGGAGCCTCATGAGCTGGGAGAGGGCTTGAGTGGGGGCTTGTGCTGACAGGGTCCTGCAGCAGCAGCACACATCGTTCCACACAGCCCTGCATGTCCTGCTTGCACACACCGTTCCACGCAGCCCTGCATGTCCTGCTTGCACACACCGTTCCACGCAGCCCTGCATGCCCTGCTTGCACACATCGTTCCACACAGCCCTGCATGCCCTGCTTGCACACACCGTTCCACACAGCCCTGCATGCCCTGCTTGCACACACCGTTCCATGCAGCCCTGCATGTCCTGCTTGCACACACCATTCCACACAGCCCTGCTTGCACACACCGTTCCATGCAGCCCTGCATGCCCTGCTTGCACACACCGTTCCACACAGCCCTGCATGCCCTGCTTGCACACACCATTCCACACAGCCCTGCATGCCCTGCTTGCACACACCATTCCACACAGCCCTGCATGTCCTGCTTGCACACACCGTTCCACACAGCCCTGCATGCCCTGCTTGCACACATCGTTCCACGCAGCCCTGCATGTCCTGCTTGCGCACACCATTCCACACAGCCCTGCATGCCCTGCTTGCACACACCGTTCCACACAGCCCTGCATGTCCTGCTTGCACACACCGTTCCACACAGCCCTGCATGTCCTGCTTGCACACACCGTTCCACACAGCCCTGCATGCCCTGCTTGCACACACCGTTCCACACAGCCCTGCATGTCCTGCTTGCACACATCGTTCCACGCAGCCCTGCATGTCCTGCTTGCACCTCTCTCCAAGTCTTTCGTCTGGTGGCAGCTCCTGGGGGCTCTGCGCTCCAGAGTGTGGGAGGCGTCCTGAGCCAATGGCATGGAGCAACCAGGAATGCCCTGATGCCTGCTTACCTGCATACATTTTGGGATGCCACACTGCAGGAATGCAGCTTCCCTGTCCTCTACCCAGCTTGGCTCCTGTTTGCTAGGGAATAAAAGACTGTCCCCAGTGACCCACAGGACCCAAGACATGCCCATGTGTGGCTCTGCACTGCTGCTCCAGTGCTCATTAAGCAGGACCTGCAGGCATCTCTGGGGTCGTGGGAATGAAGTCTCTCAGCCCTTTTTGGCTGATTTGTATTGTGCTTGTGTGGGCCATTACCCAGCCAAAGCACTGATTTGAGATGCTGACCAGCTCTAAACTCTGATCCCAGAGGTGATCAGCCAACACGGCAGTTTTCTATTTTCCTTAATATTTTAATGGCACTGGGAGGAGGAGCAGCAGAGCAGCTTGAATTGCTGATGAGCACCATGACATTTCTCTGCCGCTGCAGGGTGGAAACCTGATCCTCCTCCAGGGAGAGGGTGGGTGATGGCAAGGTGGAGGCACTGACTGTAGCTGTGGTCGGAAGGGATGCTGTTCTGCTTGAAGCCAAAAGCAGCACAATGCACCATCCTCTCTTGTAGGAAAGTGCATCTCATTATCAGCTGCAATTAGCTAATGTGCTCATTAGTTTCAATAAAGCTCTTGGCTTGGCTGTGGCAAGAGGGGATGCATTTTGGAGGGTATGATGGATGTGAGGGCCATTAGGAGCAAGAGCTGAGATATAAGAGGTGTGGGGCAGGAACCACCACTTTTCCTTACACGAGGGCTGGGAAGATGCTGTGCCCAGACACCAGCTGTACATCACCAGCAGCCCCAGGGGTGATTCCAAAGCCGGGACACCACTGCACATACTGGGCTCTCCTGTGCCTTGGTCACAGCTCGCAGCAGCAGCGCTGCCCCAGGCAGTGGGCAGGGGATGGCCTGAGCTCTCTGAGTCTCACGGGGCTGTTTCTCCTGCAGTGCACGTGGAGCCCGGCACGTGCGAGGTCATCGCGGCTCACCGGTGCTGCAACAAGAACAAGATCGAGGAGCGCTCCCAGACGGTGAAGTGCTCCTGCTTCCCAGGGCAGGTGGCAGGGACAACACGGGCAGCTCCCTCCTGCGTGGACGGTGAGTACCCATGGTGCAACCCCTTCCTTTTCAATCCCTGACCTCATCTTCATGGGTTAAACATGTGTGGGGTCTTCATGTCCCTGGCATTAGCAGAGGAGACCTGCCCTGGGATCCTGCAGCAGAGCAATGGGGAAGGGGCACGTTTTGGGGACGCTCCTTCATTGGACACTCACTGAGTTGTGTGGCTGTGATACTCCACTCTGTGCAGCCCTGGGCTATGTGCTGTGGGGGAGTTACTGGGGTTCCAGCTTCACTGTGCTGGGGTCAGGTCTGCAGCACTGATCCCTGCACTTCTCCTCACCCTGCTGCCACAGCTGGAAGCAGGGATATGATTCCAGCCATGCAACACCTTTGCCTGTGAGGAGCACCAAGCATACAACCTGTATGTTTTATTGAATGCCATTATGTGCCATGACCAAGGAGCCATCAGGAGCACAACCAGCCCCTGCCAGCATGGTATTGATTTGCTTGACAACCAGTGGCCTGTGACTGCAGTTCTGTGCAACACCAAGTAATGCCAGAATAAATTGTTAGGGAAGGCTCTTGTTGTCCCCAGCTGCTCAGGACATATTGTTCCCAAATATAAGAGAGCCCACTCTGGTTGACCAGACTGGAGCCATGAATCACCAGAGCCTAATAGAGCAGAGTGGTAGGAGACAATCCCTTTGCTCTGTAAGTGGAGCCTGAAACAGGTTCTTGAACAGCACTGCTCTCCCTGGGAGTGAGGACACTGGGCTTTTTTTCCCTTGGGTAGTGAGAGAAAACAGGGTGTTCTGGAGGCAGGTGGAGCAGCTGGGCCAGGTGAGGCCAGGCAGGTGAGGAGCAGCTCCTTGTCCAGGGCTCCCCAATGTGAGCTGTGCTGGAGAGAGGGGCTGTGTCTCCTGGTGTCACCCAAAGGTGGGCAGAGCTGGTCCTCCATGCCCTGTGCTGCAGCCTGGCTGCTGATCCCCTCCTCTCCCCAGCCTCCATCGTGCTGCAGAAGTGGTGGTGCCAGATGGAGCCGTGTCTGGACGGGGAGGAATGCAAAGTGCTGCCTGACCTGTCGGGATGGAGCTGCAGCAGTGGCAACAAAGTGAAGACGACCAAGGTACGTCCCCGCCAGGTGATGGGGGGAACCCAGGTGTGCCTTCCCCAGCCTGGGGCAAGCAAGCAACACTCAGGAGAGCACCCACAGCTCCGTGGGGAAGGAGAGAGCTCCAGCTCCTTCAGGGCACACACTGATAGGGACTCACCAGAGCAGAGCAGAGGGTCTGGGCTGTGCACTTGCCACTGGTGCTGGAGGGGCTGGCAGGCATGCCACAACCCTGAGTGCATCGCAGAGCTTTTCCAATTGATCATTCTTGCTGGAAGGCTTGGTGTTGGATGGCCCAGCCGCTGAGCAGACATCCTAGGTGTGTCTGTGTAACATCCCAGGGCTCCCAGGGTGTCCAGGTTGCTCCCCAGCACTACCCACTGCTCCGAGGCCACAGGTTGCCCTTCCCAACCCAGTGGTGCAGCCATGAATCTGTCCCTGTTCCCTGTCTGAGGCAATCATTTGTGACAGAGCACTACACGATTATTATTTTCATGGCTTGCTGAATACCCCAAAGAACAAGGTGTAATTAAAATTTTATCAAACTCATTAGTAATTACATATATGCCATGGTTAATCAGTTGCATAATTTTGTAATCATTGTTCATACTGTTGAGTGTAATTATTCCTTATGCTTTCGTTTTCCTCGCCCCACATCCCCCACCACAAAATTATCGTATTAAGCAATGTCAGGATTTTTTTCATTGCTGCTATTATTTTTGTGCACAGAAAGCACTTTCATGCTGAAGTGTTTTTATGGACATCCAAAAAGGTTCCTCCAGCCCTGAGCATCCATCACTGACCAGTACCTACAGCATTACATTGAGCTGGTTGTCTTTTTCCCCTCTTAGTGTTGTTTGGTTGGTTTCCCCCAGCAACTGACTTAGCACAAAGCCTCTGCTCTGGCTTTGCTGTCTTGAATTCTCACTGGGACCATTCCCATCTGGAATGGGAGTAGGACTTGGGAGCTTCTGCTCTCCTGCCTCATCCAGCAGACACCTCCATGGCCAACCTCCTTTTGGGTGCTGTGCCCCTCCTTAGGGAGGCAGCAGTTTGGGAACACAGACCTGTGTTTTTTAAAGGACTTCTGGTAACTTTGGATGACTTTAGTGACTTTGGAATGGTGCCAAAGGGCTGGATTTGCATCTCAGTCCCCTGTGCAGGCACACCTCCATGGGAGCTGCAGCCAGAGCACAAAAGTCACAAACCATCCTTAAGGTGACATTTGGAGTGGCCACTCCATTAAATGAAAGTAAAGAGCCAATCTTATTTGCACCTCTTGAGGCTGTTTGCTGATAATTCATGGATGGGGAATCAGCTGGATGCATTGGATAATTTCTCCTCTCCTCCACAGGTCACTCGATAGCCCCCGTGCAGGGTGGCACAGGCTGAGCAGCCTTGCCGTGGATCCTGGTGCTCCCGTGGGCAGCAGGATGTGGCCCTGCAGAGGGGGATGCTGCAGGGCTGCCAGGCTGCACCCGTCAGCAGGACTGTGACAGCTGCTGGATCAGAGCATCCTCTGCGCCCCGGCTTCCCTGGAGGCTGCAGGCAGGGATCCCAGCGCAGCTGCCAGCATCCCATCACTCCACGGTTTCCTCTTTTTCTGTGGACACGTTCACCAACCAAGAAATGGGCTCGTTTTCTAATCCTCCTAAATAAAATACTCCCACTATGTAAGAGCTGTTGACAATGCAGAGACAGACAGGCACAGGCCCCCAAAATGGGCTTTAATCGGAATAGCTGAAATCATTGCTGTGAGTCACCTTTCCCCCCAAGATGCTGAATCCAGGTTGCATTGGAATTGGGAAATCAGTGCTTATGTGAAACCCTTCCCCATGTGGCTCCTAGCCCCAGGGTTCCTGGGAGCAGCTGCTGAGCTCCATCCTGATCCTGAGTCACTGCAGGCTGCTCTGCCCTCGGAGCCTGGCCTTTCCCTGCCCCACCGCTATGACCACAGGCAGCAGATGTGGCAGCGTGGTCAGAGGGTGTCTGACACCCTGTTGGCTCCCAGGGATGGTGAGATGTCTCCATGGTGCATGCTGCTGGTTTCTCCTTCCTCAGTAATTGCATTATTCAGGTTGCAAATTTAGTATTTTCCACCATGCAAATCCCAGGCACTGAGTTTCTGCTTGTGTTTGCAATTGAATTTCAGACTTGTGTGAGGCGACCTCTCTGTCTGCGGCTCTGGGGTGTCTGGGGCATCAGAAAGGGCCTCTGACCAAGCTAGATTTTGTTGTAGTAATCCAAAATAAAGGAAAAATGTACCACCTTCCGGCCCTGAGCTCATGACCTTCTCCAGGACACACCATTTCCTGTGGTGTGGCAACTCAAGGTGGGGGACAACCTGAGCTCTGTGCCCCCAGTGTCAGAGGTGCTGGGGACCGTGGGGCTGTGGGACCAGCACCTCTAGCCCTGCTCTGTGACTGCTCTGGGACCCTGCAGGGGATGTGCTGGTGCAGGAGGGGCTGGAGATGGTGCGAGGACCAGGGCAGTGAGGGGGTCCCTGCTGTGTTTGCTGCCACCTGCCTCCTGCCCTGGCTCCCACCACAGGACTCATTATTGAGATGTTTTTGTAATGGGGTATGTAATACCCTCTCCAGATGTGATGTAAATACCGGACTGTGAAATAATAAATTCATTTTAATCTCTGCAAAAGATCTTTTCACTTATCAGCAAAGGGAGGCTCTGGGAGTGCTTCTCATGCTGCTGAATCCGAAGTGAAGCGGCTGGGGACTCTGCCCTGGCCATTCCAGTCCCAACCAGCTTGTTCAATGATGGCTTTGGAGGAGAGCTGAAAGCCTGTTGTGGCCAGCAAAGGCTGAGTAGCTCATAGTGATCCTAAAGAAAAGCACATTAATTTCTACAGGATGCTTTGCTTAGAGCTTCTCTTATCCTGCTGCTTCCCTTTTGTGTGGCAGCTCCCACTGCTGCAGCGCTGTGCCCCCAAAGATGCTCCCCCTGCCAAAGGCCAGACTGAGATTTTAAAGGTCCCCACCTGGAGTCCTGTGCCCTCTGAGAACCTAGGCTGTCGGATGCAGAGTGGGAATCTGTTATTTCCAGTAGGAAACACCAGGCTGTAGATGGGAACTTCCCTGCTTGGCTGAGCATTTTCATAGCTGGCTCATAACGTGAAGGATCCACTCTGTGGAAGTGTTGAGCTTGACACCTACATTGATATAAAAACATTTTATTGTCTGCATAATAGGCACCCTTGAAGCTTATTTTTCACTTACTGCAGCCCACAGTTTAGTGAGGAAATAGCCCCTTGGTGTCTCTGCTGAGTGCTGACCTCGCTGCTATCACACCATCCGAGTACACAAATACTGCAAATTGCTGCTCCTCTCCTGGCAGGTAAATGTGTTTCCAAGGAGAACTCTGCAGCCTGCAGGACTGCTGCTGTTACCTCTGACTCCTGAGCAGCCAGGGAAAGATGCTGCTGCCACAGCTTCTGGCCCTCTACCCTTCTTCCACTCACTGTATTTTCAGTGCTTTCCTTTGGCCAAGCAGACAAACAGTCCTAGCAGGAGCAATAAACCAAGGAGGAGGGTGATGGTGATGGGAACATCTCTGGGCTGAGACAAGGACTTTGATGCCCTGTCTCTTCACTGCCTCAGTGGGACAACGCCACCTGCACAGTCCCCAGCAGACACCCTGATCCCTTCTCTCTCTGTGTGACCACACTGCTGGTCCCTGAAGGACAAATCTGTAGGGGGATAGAATATAAGAAAATAAAGATAGTATAGAAAGTAATCTTACCCCTAAGGAGTTGCAGCTGGGCCCATTATCAAAGATTAGGAGCAGGTCTGACTTTAACAGTCCACAGGTATAACCAGGGAGAAGAAGAGTGCTATAAAAGAGTGGATGGCTGGTTAAGATGGGAACTGGAGTCAGTCCCCTTTGTGTGTCTGCTTTGTGAAGAAGAGAGAGTCAGTGCTTGGAGGAGCTGCCCACAAGGAAACGCCAAGAAGGTATGAAACTTTTGTGGTAAGGAAACAACCGTATGGAACCCCTGCAATAAGATAACAACACAAATCAACCCCTGCAGCTGCATCAGCAGCTTGGACATCCCAAGCTCTCATGCCAGGGTCCCAGATCCACCCTGCCCAAGTCCCCGTCTTTGTGGGGAAGTCTTGTGCCAAATTCCGTCGTGGCATGTCTGTGCAATATCTGACTGGGAGCTTGCACAGACAAGATTTGAAGTTGCCCAAGGGGTGATTAGTCAGATGAAACTGTCACAGTTAACGTACTTTCAACATCATCTCGCTGGGTATTATAATTACACCCCATTCAATTAGTCTTCAGGGAAAAAAAGTCTTTTGTATTAAGATTTGGTGGAGAATTATTAAAGAGTGAATTAAAAGACAAGGATTCCATTTTACCTACAAATACTAAAAGCATAATGCATAAAATACCCCCAAATTACAAGCTGACTAAATGTAGAGCTGTGCTAGGAGGTGAAATGAAAGGTAAAATGAAACCCTTTGAGCAGTACAAGGTGCAGTATTATCAAAGAAATAAGATGGAAACATAATTAACCACCCAGCATTATGCTGAAAGATGGCAAATTGAAATGGGAGACAAAATTAGGTGAAATTGCAGAGTAGGCTCATTTATTTCTGCTTTATAAATCAGTGCTACCTGTCAGCAGTGATGCCAGGCTATTCCAGAACAGGAGCTTTCCAAGGGAGGATGTTCACAGGGACCTCACCTTGTCCACGTTGGGGCTGCTGTGCTCTCCTGGATGGTGAACTCTGTGTCACTGTGGGAGCAGGTGATGCCTCCAAGGGTCACATCTTTGGTGCCCTTTCCTTCACCCAGCCATGGTGCATTCAGGCCACACCTGGTCTGTCCTCTTCCCCAAAGGCTGTTTCCCTTTCCCTGATGCTTTGCTGCTCTAACTAGTGCCACCCTTGTGACTTTTGCAAGTGCTGCTCCTATGGCATCCCACAGGGAACCTGCCATCAGTGGCCTCTTGCACTGGTGAGTGCAAGTCCAATTTAGGGCTGGAGGAACGTTTTCTTTAACTGTGCTAAATTTCCTCCTCTCGGCCTTAATTGGCTCCCATTCCCTATAACCCCTGCCCCCTCCACTCTCCTGCCATGGCTCTGCTTGCTCCTCTCTGCCCATTTGCTTTATTGCTGCTTTTCAATGAATTCAAACAAGAAAAGAATTGTCTTTTCCAGAAGTAGAGAGATTTTTGTTAGAATCACCTCAGCTATGCAGAAACATCCCTGTGCTGTGCTCAGGAATGGAGAAACCTGGAACTGGTTTATCAGATGAGAAGCAGAACCTGTCTCATCCAGCTTACAGGGTTCACAGAGGTGGCAGGTGCCCGTGGCTGTTCTGGCACTAGTGTATTTGGACGTGAGCACACGGGTCAGGTTTTTTTCTACTTCGCCAATACCTTTCACTAAGAACACTATTTTTTTGCCCCCTCTGGCTTGTTTGTAAGTAGATATATCCCTGTTTTGGGGATGTGAACCAAGTGGCTTCAGCACCCAGGCATGCTGCCCCATCCCTCCCGCCCTCAGGACAGAAGCCAACAGCAGCCACAGCCCCACCACCAGGACATGGGGACATGTGGCCATAGGGACATGGGGCCGTGGGCACCTTCCCCACTGCCTTGCATGCCATGGGACTCCATTAGAATCACTAAAATAAAAATACAACAGCATAGTCTTTTCTCTGGTTAATACACTGTGATGGGGCTGTTGGAAGCATTAGATGGCTCTTCCAAAAATGCATCCTCATGTTTTATTCAACTGTGCATTTGTGAAGATGTTCTTAAGGGAATGAATAAAATATTCATTTAGATGCTCCTGTGCAATAAAGGCAGTCAGGGCAGAAACCATGCTGCTGGGTCAGGGCAGAGCTGGCCCTGGTGCAGGCAGCCCCAGGAGGATCCCTGGGGATCACAGAATCACAGAATATCCTGAGCTGGAAGGGACCCACAAGGATCATTGTGTCCAGCTGCTGGCCCTGCACAGGACATCCCCTGGAACCCCACCATGAGGGGCTGCACAGACATGGGTTCATCCTGGGCAGACTCTGCTTACTACCTGGATCAGGGATTAGGTAGAGGCTCATTTTTATAAAGGGATTTCTAGCCTTGTTTTCCTGCTGGGGCAGCTGCAGTGGCCACAGCAGAAAAAGAGCCATTGGCTGGGCCAGAGCAGAGAGGGAGGATGCAATTTAATTTGTGCATTTCCCAGTTTGTTAATCTCCTGATTTACTGCTGGTATTTGATTTCCGTAGCATTGCTTCATAATAAAGGGATTAGCCTGGACCCTAGGTCTGCTCTAATGCTCATCTACTAGGGATTAGAGAGAAATTTTGCAGTTAGTTCATGGGTCAAATAGGTAGAAATGAAAATATGTTTATGGTTTTGTTGACATTTGCAGGAGCACTCAGTCTGTGATCTAGCACTGGCTCTCCTGACCCATTCAGCATCCCCTGCTTCCTGATCCTCTTGCTTCCCATTTTACAGGGCTCCCAATACCCTGGTCCCTGCCTCACAGGGATCCCAATCCCCTCCTCCCCATGACAGGACAGTTTCAATCCCCTCTTCTCTGACTCATGGGCATCTCAGTCCCCTGTTCCCAGTCTCACAGGGGTCCCAGTCCTCTGCTGTTTGGCCCAGAGCCCCAGAGTCAGGAGCCTCAGCATCTCTCCCTCGTCAGGGTGATGGATGCTGTGGTGGCAACAGCAGTACCTGCAGCTGCCAGTGCTGGGCATGGTCAGGAAGTGCCTTGGGCAGTGTGTAAAATCCCTGTGAATTGTGGTTTGGTTTTTTTCCTGCGCACGTCTGTGGCACCAGAGGTTAATATATTACCAGGCTGACCTGGATATGAGCAAGTCAGACATCCTAATAAATGCGTGCTAACTGAAAACACAGACAAATTAGCACATGCTCCATTTCCTTCTAATGGTGTGCTTTTCTCTGCTCTCAGCTTCCCCATGTGTGCCAGGAGCCAGCTGCCCCTGGAGTCCTGTGGAGCAGGACTGGCCACCTCCCTTGTGTCACCTTCTCTGCAATGCTCCCAGCCCAGCCTGGTCCTCTGAGCCATCAGGAGTGAGATCTTACAGGCAGAGAGAAGCAAAATTGATTTATTGGTAACATGATATAGTGAACGGAGCCAGGATTAAGTAATGATCCAATTAAACACTCCTGGATGTATTCATATTAGTGAGCTCTACGTCAATCAATTATTTAAATACAATAATACTTAAATACACTGTGAATCCCGTGTTTATTACAGGGGCTGAGACCATGTTCATTAACAGCAATAATAAATATTTTGGATACTCAGTTCTGTAAAGGCTTTTTTCTCTATGAGTTGTGAAAACTGTGCAGGAACTGCTGTGGCCACTTACTCCGGTGTGAGCTGTTTCTGCACCTTCACCTCTCCTGCTAGCACCTATTTCCATTTGAGACCTCATCTGGAAAGCTGATGCCTGGAGCAAAGAATCCAGGACTCTTAAATGCAGCAAGGCTATTAATTAATATTTTAACTGCTTTGCTGGAATAAATTCAACTTTAATGAAATAAAATTAAACCAGTGGCCTGGTGGAAAATGAGCGCAAGGATGGAGCTTATGTCATATTGTAGTGTCCCAGTGGTGAGCTTTTAAAGGGAAGCTGCATTTCAGGCAGAGCTCTGGCTGTCAGATGGTTTTCCCTGTATCACTTCCAAATGCAGTACAGCTGCCTTGGAGCCAGGAGCTGGAGATGTGCCACCAGATGTTGGGAATTAAAGGGAACAAGCAAATCTGTGTCTTAAAAAAGAAGCCTCTGTTATTTGGGATGGAGCCATGGGACTTGACATCAGGTTCCCTCTTCTATTAATCAGTATTTGTGTTGGGTTTAATTAGCTTTGATTGCAGTTTACAGATGTAAATGTGTCTCTCATGGCATCTCCCTCACCCCCTGGGAATATGAAATGAGTGTTTAGTGTAGCAGCATTGGAGCGATGCACAGGAAGGAAAACAAACAGAAGAGCTTCATGTGCAGCCTCAGAGTTTCTGGTGATCTCCACCTCAGTCTGTGATAATAAATAGAAAAGAGAGAAGACCCCCAAAAAGAGAAGGGCAAGGAGAAAGGAGCCCCATCTGGATGCTCCTAGAAAGCAGTGTCTGATGCTCTGAGGAAAGGTCCCTGTGCCAGTGTGGAGTCTGCAGGAGTTATGCACCAAGTTGTGCTCCACAGGAGGAGCCACAGCAGTGAGGAGGAGCTGTGCTATGCACAGCCCAGCTGCGACCCTGAGGACACCTTGCATTAAGCTGCGAGGTCTCTTATGTCTGTCAGATGAAGAAAGAATTCCTCGCCAGGAGGTTATTGTGTTTGATTCACCCCCCACAGCAATATGAGCTTCCTTATTAGTGTTTGCCATTTTATTGTTTAATTAAGGTCACCCAGTGGGCCTGTAAATGACATCTTAATTGATAGCCTGCAATATCTGCCAACACCAGCCAGGCTTACTGTGGGTACCTCGGGAGGAGAGGTACATGAGGCACACCTGGAGCTCTCCCTCTGCAGGAAGAGGTTAGTGCTGATTCCAGAGTGCTGCTGGGTGTGACAGGAGCATCCCTGCTGGTTCCAGAGTGTGACAGGAGCATCCCTGCTGGTTGAAGAGTGTGACAGGAGCATTGGTGCTGATTCCAGAGTGCTCCTGGGTGTGACAGGAGCATCCCTGCTGGTTCCAGAGCGCTGCTGGGTGTGACAGGAGCATCCCTGCTGGTTCCAGTGTGACAGGAGCATTGGTGCTGGTTTCAGAGCGCTGCTGGGTGTGACAAGAGCATTGGTGCTGGTTCCAGAGCGCTGCTGGGTGTGACAGGAGCATCCCTGCTGGTTCCAGAGTGTGACAGGAGCATTGGTGCTGGTTCCAGAGCGCTGCTGGGTGTGACAGGAGCATCCCTGCTGGTTCCAGAGTGTGACAGGAGCATCCCTGCTGGTTCCAGAGCGCTGCTGGGTGTGACAGGAGCATCCCTGCTGGTTCCAGAGTGTGACAGGAGCATCCCTGCTGGTTTCAGAGTGCTGCTGGGTGTGACAGGAGCATCCCTGCTGGTTCCAGAGCGCTGCTGGGTGTGACAAGAGCATTGGTGCTGGTTCCAGAGCGCTGCTGGGTGTGACAGGAGCATCCCTGCTGGTTCCAGAGTGTGACAGGAGCATTGGTGCTGGTTCCAGAGCGCTGCTGGGTGTGACAGGAGCATCCCTGCTGGTTCCAGAGTGTGACAGGAGCATCCCTGCTGGTTCCAGAGTGCTCCTGGGTGTGACAGGAGCATCCCTGCTGATTCCAGAGTGCTCCTGGGTGTGACAGGAGCATCCCTGCTGGTTCCAGAGTGTGACAGGAGCATCCCTGCTGGTTTCAGAGTGCTGCTGGGTGTGACAGGAGCATCCCTGCTGGTTCCAGAGCGCTGCTGGGTGTGACAAGAGCATTGGTGCTGGTTCCAGAGCGCTGCTGGGTGTGACAGGAGCATCCCTGCTGGTTCCAGAGTGTGACAGGAGCATTGGTGCTGGTTCCAGAGCGCTGCTGGGTGTGACAGGAGCATCCCTGCTGGTTCCAGAGTGTGACAGGAGCATCCCTGCTGGTTCCAGAGCGCTGCTGGGTGTGACAGGAGCATCCCTGCTGGTTCCAGAGTGTGACAGGAGCATCCCTGCTGGTTCCAGAGCGCTGCTGGGTGTGACAGGAGCATCCCTGCTGGTTCCAGAGCGCTGCTGGGTGTGACAAGAGCATTGGTGCTGATTCCAGAGTGCTGCTGGGTGTGACAGGAGCATCCCTGCTGGTTCCAGAGTGTGACAGGAGCATCCCTGCTGATTCCAGAGTGCTCCTGGGTGTGACAGGAGCATCCCTGCTGGTTCCAGAGTGTGACAGGAGCATCCCTGCTGGTTCCAGAGTGCTGCTGGGTGTGACAGGAGCATTGCTGCTGGTTTCAGAGCGCTGCTGGGTGCGACAGGAGCATCCCTGCTGGTTCCAGTGTGACAGGAGCATTGCTGCTGGTTTCAGAGCGCTGCTGGGTGTGACAGGAGCATCCCTGCTGGTTCCAGTGTGACAGGAGCATTGGTGCTGGTTCCAGAGTGTGACAGGAGCATTGCTGCTGGTTCCAGAGCGCTGCTGGGTGCGACAGGAGCATCCCTGCTGGTTCCAGTGTGACAGGAGCATTGCTGCTGGTTTCAGAGCGCTGCTGGGCATGACAGGAGCATCGTGGCTGTGCCTGGGAGCTGCGTGTCCCCAAGGAAGGTGCTGTTTGATACTGGCATCCCAGATTTACACTGTGACATTTACTCCCAAACCATGAGACAGAGCAGAGGCCACCTCACCAGCCCGTAAATCGGGATGTGTATGATCTAAAACCTGCTTGTGACTCAGCAATGTACTCAGATCCATCTCTTGTGATTTACAACTCAGCTTGGTGACTTATTTCGAGTCAGTCAAGTTCAGAGGCAACCTATATCTCAGACTCATCACACATTCATCAGTGACACAGGACTTGGATAACTTGAGGATAACTTCAGAATTAATTGTGTTACTTATGATGTTGCTGACATGACTAATCAATTGCCACATGGTGAATAAATCAGCAAGACACCTGAGAAATACATCATCCTTTTTTTTTTTAGTTAGAAACTTCACATGCCTTATAAATCAGATATTGTAATAGTTTGTTTTACATCAAACCCATACTTGGAAAATGGCCTTTTGGGGAGAATATACATTTATGGAATATCGGTCCTGAACTGGTTAAAAGAGTTAAAGAAAATGCGAGGGCAGTGGGTTGAACATTTTATTTTACAACCATTACCTGTGTGCAAGCAATGAACTAAGAACTTGCCACAGTCATGGCTCAGTGGTTTGGACCAGTGCAGGGCGTGGTGCTGTGTCAGGAGCAGAGGTGTGAGCCATCCCCTCTATCCCCACAGTCTCCACCATCCCCATCCAGGGTGAGCTCCTGCTTTACCCCTGGGCTCTCCCTGAACTGGGAAGATGTGCGTGGAGCTGACCTTCAGATCAGACCGGGTTGGCTGAGGCTTGGAGCAACCTGGTCTAGTGGAAAGTGTCCCTGCCCAGGACAGGGGATGGAACCAGATGAGTTTTTAGGCCCCTGTGATGCTTCCCTGGTTGCACACAAAACATCCTTTCTCTGGAGCTCAGCAGTGCTGCTGTCATCCTGTCAGCCTCCTGCTCGCCAAGAGTAGCAGATCTGCTCTTAATGATAATAATCAATACATTCAATGAAGAATCAGATTTTATTTAATGTGCAATTCACTTAGAGTCTGACACCTCTAGATTTATTAAAGCAATTCTTGTACATTGACTCGGTACTGATTGATTCCTTGAAATGCATTTTAGTGGGGATTTAAAATCCCAACAAGATAGACATTTTCTATATCCTGCATTTAAACTGCTACAAATGCAACATGTTCTTATCAGTAGGTGTCCCTTTAGAATACAGAATCACCTCACTTTTGTTCTATATATAAAATACATGGAAGAGATTATTCAGAACATATTTAAAGGATGGGTTTTTTAATGAATCTGTAGGCAACTTACCATAAATTACGGATGGAAATATAAAATCTAATCAAACAAAGCCATATGTGCAAGAGTTCTACTCCTGGGGGGAAAAAAATTGGAGATTATTTGAATATGTAGATTTTTAAAGTATTTCCTTAAGAAACTCAGCCTGCACAAAGTGCTGCTGCTAATAGAATGGGAAAAATTGCCAGTAAATATTTATATTAGCAGCTTTAGATAGAAAACCAAAACTCCAGGCGGAAGATCTAAGGTTTCCTATCAGATGCAGCTCTGAGACTCACTGGTTTCTCGCTTCTCTCCCCAGTGGAGTGGGATTTTTTTGGGTGACTCTGCCTGGCTTTTTGTGGAGGGATCCCCTGGAACCCGGGATCAGCACTTTTTCAGAAGCATTTTTCAAAGACCTTTAGACCCACAAGAACTTGTCACCCTAACTCCAGGCCATAAACTCAATTTCCCTGTGTGAAGGGCTTGGTGTGGTCATTGCCCCTTTTTTCCAAAGCCCCAGCTGAGAAACACTAGGAAGCTGCTGCTGCTGCTGCTGCTGCCCAAGCCCGGTTCAAGCCCTTGGGGGATGCTCTGGAAGTGGTGGGATGCAGAAAGACTTGACTGCCTCAATCTTCCTGCTGATCCAGGAGCTGGCATGCAGCCCATGCCTGCACAGCCATTGGACAGAGTCGTGGAACAGGCAGAGATGGAAGAGCATGTGCAATTTTGCTAGTTTTAGAACCATAGAATGGTTTGGCTTGGAAAGGACCTTAAAGATCTTCATAGCAGATGATTAAAACAGTTTTTAACCTAATGGTAAAGAAACCAATATTAGTGTCAATAGGCCAAAAGACATCCCTAGCTTTACCCTTTCTTGTATCCTCTCTTTCTTGCCTCATCTGCAGCTGGAATTGATTAATGTGATGCAAATATTGACAGCAAACTTCAGCTCCTGAGTTTGCCGGGTGCTGGTCATTGGCTGCTGAGTCCCATTTTCTGCTGGCAGCCGAGGCAGAGTGGCTGTCCCTGGTCACAGTGAACAGCTTGGCTTTCTGAGGGGGGAATGAAGCTCTGATGAGAACTTAAAAAGCCCAGCAGCCTGACTCTGTGGTGATGTGCTACTCAGTTTCTATGGGAACAGGCTGAGCTGGTTGATTGGAAGCCCACATGTAGGCGAGGCAAGAGAAGGAGTGAGTGGGGCTGCGGATGCAGAGATTAATTGGTGTGACTCAGGCTGGGCTTTTATATAATTTGCAGCATCCCAAAAGGTGCCTGGGCACTGGAGTTGGAATGCAGTGAGAAGGTGTTCACAGGAGAACAATCTCATTGCTTGTTGAAATGATTGTAGCACCTACTCAAAAAAAGAAAAAAAAAAAAAGGAAGTGGGTGGTTTCTTTTTGTCCACTGGTTTCTAAATCACCTTTAACTTAGAATTGTGGAATCGTTAAGGTTGGAAAAGTCCTCTAGGGTCATTGAGTCCAGCATTAACCCAGCTCTGCCAGGTACACCACTAAACCGTGTCCCTAAACATCACATCTACATGGTTTTTGAATGGTGATTCCACCACTTCCCTGGTCAGCCTGTTCCAAGGCTTGACCACCCCTCCAGCAAAGAAATTTTCCCTGAGAGCCAATTTAAACCTTACTCATAAAGGTCACTGCTCAGGCCTGAGGAGCACCTGCTGCTGGTGGGAGAGGCTGTTCCTTCCCTTGCCCTTGCTCGGCTTGATCTCACCAATATTCACAGGTTAAAAATTGAATTTTTTTCCATTTGAGAGATTATTGCCAGCTATGGAAAGGAACAAAAGAAGCCATAGGATTGCCAAGCTTCAATCCTGACAGTGTATCACACACCACAAACCACCAATCTCTCCTAAAAATGATCCCTGAGTTAAACACCTCTCTTCTGTCAGCCTGGAGCTTGGACATGCCTCAGCCCCATGTTGGGCAGATGCTGGCACATACCCTTTAGGAAGGCAAAGCTGCTGCCAGACTCCATGTCCATGACTCTCCCACCCCCTTTGGTATGTTTGGACGCATTTTTCAGGATGGTGCATAAGCTGGGAGAGCAGTGGAATAATTGTAGAGCAAGTATAATATGTTCCACTTCAACCATTTAGAAATAACAAGTAGAGCTACATGCTTGCTTGAAAAAAAACCACATTTGTAAACCAAAATTAGATGCAAAGCTGAAAGATAAAGTCTGTTGTAAGCACTTGTAAGAAAGAGTTTAAGAAAAGGATTAAAAGGGATTAGTTGAGCCTCTGAGACAGAGAAGCTCCATCAGTAAATCTGATTATCAGCTCTGCATAGCACTCAGTGATTTAATACACCAAAAGGCTGATGCTGGAAATAAGGCGGATTTGGAGAGACAGGCTCCCATCCCTGCCATGGTGATGGAGGCTGGAGGCCACATGTGGCCAGCACTGAATGGGGTGACAGTCCCAAAATTCTCTCCACGGGATGGGGACTGCCTGGATCAGGGCATGGTGCTCCCCTCCTGCCCACTGAAGGACATGTTATGCCACCAGGTCCTGGGCAAGAGCCTGAACCAGCATAATCATCAAATCATGGAATGGCTTGCAATAGAAGGGCTTTCTTTTAAAGCTCACCCAGCTCTACCCCCCTGCCATGGGCAGAGACACTTCCCACAGCCCAGGTTTCTCCAAGCCCTGTCCAGCCTGGCCTTGGACACTTCCAGAGACGAGGAGTTAGCTGGCAGATAGATGAGGTTTTCATCCTCTTCCTAATGAATGATGCTCAATGCAAATCAGGAGCTGTTACTCATGTGTCAGTGGCTGTTGAATTATTCATCGGTGAGAAAATCACCAGGGACCAGGCAAAGGAAAGTGCAATAAGCAGTTAACTGCTTTCATTGGTGCTGCCTGCCTCCTGTTAATCGACTTCCATATAATCAGTAATTTTTCCAAGGAATGCCTTTGGCTCTGGGAGGGAGCACAGTGCAAAAGCCATGCTATGCACAGGGTACCTTCTGCTGGTGTTCTCTAGAGAGTGCAAGAAGATTTTTGTCGCTGTCTTTCTTTGGCTCCTTGGTTTGTTCCTCCTCAGAGCTGGAGGAGGCCCAGTGAGGCCAGCCCTGTCCTACCATCAGCACTGCTCCCTGCAAGTCTTCGTGGAAACTCATCAAACCTTAGATGGAGGAGAAGTAGAGTGGATTTCTTCCCCACTGTTCTTGGAAGGGTTTTACAGCCTAGACCCAGCCTGCTACATGCTCAGAAACTGTTTTGTTATTTCCAGCCTAAATTTATTCCTCAGCTCATACCTCCTTATGCCCCTGTTAACAGCATTCTCTGCCAGCCCCTCTCGGTGGGGACAGCCTGACAGAGACGTTCAGATGCACAATGGGGACATTTCCAACCCAGACAGACCTCTCCGGGTCCCTCTCTGCCCCCTCCTTGCAGCAGCAGTGCCTGGCCTCGGGAGCATCCCCATCCCCCGGGGTCCCTCCTGCCCAGCCAGTCCTGGGACCCCTCACTCCTGCGAGGTGAAATGGACCCTTGGGCTCAGGCTGATCCACACAGGCTCATCCCATCGGGGCTTCCAGTCACTGCATGTGTTATTATTTTCCTTTCCACAAAGATGAAGTCTTCTAATGAGCTGGTTAAACATTGAAAACAGTCTTTCATTAAATTTACACACAAAAAAATTGGTTGCAATTACAACAATTAGCTTGCCATGGAAATTGGATGTATGGAGAGGATAAAAATCTTCCTGCAAGAAAAGGACCAAAAATTCACATTTATACTTATTTAAATAATCTCCTTTAATTTGTCACTTTGACTTCAGTCCTGTATTTTAATGTGTGCTTTACACGCCAAGGGTTTAGCTCACTTGTTGAATGATGCCACATATGCACATACTTGCTGGACAAAAAATAATTGGTGTTTCAGGAATTGTCTTCAGTCCCCAGAGCAGCCCATCTGTGTTTGAAGCCTCTTGCACTCACACACTGGCCTCAGTGCAGCAAAACTTTACTTAGAAGTTACATTTCATTCAGAACAACTGTAGCCTGAACAAAATTACTCTTACAAAATGCAAATGAGCTGCAGTTCCTTTTCATTTTCCATCTTAAACAGCATTTATTCTGTCACTGGTGGATTTATGGCGTTTGGCTGTAGGTTTTAATTGCTGTTTGCATGCACAGCAGTGCCACAGCCAAGCTCTAAATGTGTATTTCCATTTTACATCCAAATCCAAGCCACTGCACAAAAATTATCAGTGTGTGTGTTTTCATATCATCTCCATCGTAATTTGCCCTTAGAGCTGCTGAGGAGAAGGGATGAAGTATATTTTTTTATTTTGAACTCTTTGTAAAACACCCAATGAAGCAGAAAGGAAACCAATCCCACAGCAGAGACCACACAGGATGAAGGGTCTCGATGTGACTTTGGGACTGGAAAGAAATGTAATAAAATTTGTGTTATTCCAGCTTTGGGATGAGGTGAAGAGCTGGAGTGGTGCAGGGATGTGTCCCTGGTTTGGCTGGTGCCACCAAGCCTTGGGGACAGTGTGGTGGCACTGGGAACCCTGTCACCCCTTCAGTGTGTCGCCCACCCCCAGGTAGAGGTGTCTTTCATTTTCAGGTCACACACCACCCAGGTACCTTTCTTCCCTTTGTTTTTCTTTCTTCCCCCCCCTCCTTTCTTATTCCCTGGTTGATCAATTATTTAAGTGAGTGCAGAGCTCCCTGAAGTGAGTTGTTTTAAATTAAGTACATTTCTCTTTGAATCAACTGGAGTCTCTGAGAAATTTTTAGCTCTGCAAATGAGTTCATTAGAATTTTGGAAGTGTACCTGAATCTCTTCTCTGTGCTTTTTCTTTATTTTTATTATTTCAAATCTCATTCCACTTTGTTCCATGTTCAATCTTTTCCCTACAGCAGTGCCCTATGCACTGACTGATCAGAATAATTTCAAAAGGAGCAAATTAAAGGGCCCAACATGAAATTTCCTTAGAGAATTGATGTGGATTAACTGTCTGTATCTTATTGTGCTGCCTTGTTTGGAAAGCTTCTAGCAACCATCCATTATAGTTATAAGGCTGAGTGATGACTACAGCTATACTGGAAAAAAAAAAAAAAGGAAAGAAAAGTGTTTTCTATGAATAATAGCATCAGGGTATTTAAAACACTTGGCTGCACACTTTTCAGGCAGCAGGTGCTGAAAAATGCATTTCTCCCTTAATAACCTTTAAATCCCTTGTATGATGTAGGTTTTCTCTAATCCTCTAAATATGTTCGGAGGAGACAACAAAAATATGTACATGACAGATTGTGGCTCCCAGGGTGGAAACCACCTCTTCATCTCCCCATAGACACAGAAAAAGCTCTTGTTCCAGCCGCGGTACAGGACCAGCTCTGGACCTCACAGACACAGGTGCACTGTGTGTGGGCAGAGGCTGTGGGAGCGCCTGCGCTTGTCCTGTGCCAGGAGCTGCCCCAGGCAGGCTGGCAGGGCTGCCCAGGGCTCTGGGGTGGGAGCAGGGCTGAGTGCAAGGGCACGGGAGCAGGGGGAGCCAGCCCAGGGGCACTGGGGGACACAGCAGAGCCCAGCTAGGCTTACAGCTCTGTGCACCCCCAGATCAAGAGAGCTGTTTCGCAGCAAAGGCATTAATTTCCAGCCCCAGCTCCACACCATGCACATTCATTTTTTCCCTCTTTTCCACCTAGGGAGAGTCTGCTCCATTGCACGCTGCCCAGGGGAAGAGATGAGGGGTGACTGCAGAGCTGGGTTCGCCCTGCCCTCAGCCTCCTCCTGAGCACACCTGTGAGCCACCCCAAAAGGTAATGGGTATGGACAGGCTCAGTAAAATTATGTAGCTGGGAAATCACCGTGCAAGTCCTGGGATGATGACAGTGAGTTTTCTCTGTCCCTCAAGCAGATGAGGGCAGCACTGGACTTGTACAGGTTTTCAAAAAGGCTGTCAAAAACTGGAAGCTTTCACACAGTCTGTGCCCAGCAGTGCCAGCTGAACTCCATGCAGCAAAGTGCCAGTTCCTACCTTGCAGTGGCTCTTGGCAAGAGATTTTGGTTTTGTTCATACCCCACCAGCTCTGCCATCCCTGCTCTGCCACGGGAGTGAGCCCCTCACAAGGGTGGTACAGGTCTGTTATCACATGAATTAGCTCTTCAAAGGACAATTTTCACTTGCTTAAAACTTCTGTTGAAACAAGATATGTAATTTCCATCTGAATCTGATCCTTTATAATGCAAATGTACAGAACTTCAAACACCAGCTGGCTGCCACTCCACAGGGCTGAACACCCCAACCTTGTTCTGGAAGTGACATGTTTACATGTTTACATAAGGGCAAAAACTTTGGTCCATCAGGATACTTTTAACCACCAGTGCATTATGACCATTCCTATTTCCCTGCTGTGCTGGTTGGAGCAGGGATGCTGCCCCCTTTCCCTGGAGGAAATGCTTATTCTAGACCTCTTCTGAAGAATGTCACTTTCTAAGCCTTCAGCTGCCTCACCCTCCCAGGCTCTTCACCTTTGCTGTTCTGTGTTGCCAGGGGAGGCAGCTGCATTGCCAAGCCATAAAGGATGTGTAACAACCGAGGCAACAATACACATTCCTAAGCCTAAATCAGCAATGAAATAAATTGGTACAAAAGCCCTTTCCTGGGATTTTCTGAGGAGCCTCCAGGCAAGCCTCGGGCAGCCTGCTCAGAACAGCAAGGGAAGAGCAGTTACAGAATCACAAAGTGGATTGGGTTGGAAGGGACCTTAAAGCTCATCTTGTTCCATCCCTGCCATGGGCAGGGACACCTTCCGCTAGACCAGGTTGCTCCAAACTCCATCCAGCCTGGCCTTGAGCACTTCCACGGATGGGGCATAAATGCTGCAAATGCAAATGTGCTCTAAACACATTGGAGAATTCAGGAGAAAATTAACAAAAAGGGGGAAAAATCAGGAAAATAATCCTCAGTAATGTAGTGAGAACAAGAGCTGGTGTGGCAGGAGACTCTAAGGGAACTCTCTCTGAATGGAGCACACACCAACCTGCAGGATCAGGTCCCAAAGCCCTGCCAGGTCGGGGAGGTGTGAGCCCTGTGCCACTAATAGTGCTGAGCTACAGCCCATGAGCCAAGGAGGAGACTGTTTGTTCCACTGCCTGCTTTTGTGTCACATTTCAAGGGAAATTTTTTCCAGGAATTTACTCCTGTTTTTTACAGGACGCCAGAAGCCACACAGTCTGTCTGAAGCTGTTTTTCCTTTTCCCTCACTCAAGGAAAACCAAGGGTTAGGAAAAGCCTAGCCAGGCACATTTACACTGAACGCCCCCCTGCAGATCCCAAACAAAAGCTGCAAAAATGCCATGAATAAATTTCTTCCTGTTTGGCTTTGGTTCCAGTGTTAAATGAACCATTCAGTGCCCTGGTGGCCCAGCAGGGAGGGGGCTCTGGGTCTGCTGAGCAAAGGGAGCTCAGTCTGCCTCTGCTGTGCTGTTATTTCATTTTCACCATGACTAGCCTAAAGACCCAATAATCACAGATAAGCCTGAGTGAGCTCTTGTTAAAGCCACCAGGCAAATAACCAGCCCAGCCCAGGGACCCCACAGAGCCTGGGAATTGCTTCTGACACTCCACTGCCTCCAGCCACCAAGGACAAGCAGCTTTTGATCCACCAACACTCAAAACCACACTGTCCAATTGGAAATTTCCAACAGGCTCATTTATTTTAAACAGAATAATTTGCAGTTTGCTCAGAGTTTTTAAGCCAAGCTCTTTCCCTGCTTATTTTCTGAATTTTCTGTTTAGATGAAAGACCTGCCTCCTCTGCTCAACAGCAGCTCTGGGCTTACTGCTGCAGCTTTCTTGACAGGAAGAATATCCAAAAATCAGAAAAAATATCCTAAATGCCTCCAAGTGGAGTCACACCTCTACCCCTGGTTCTGGTGGATGTGTGACAGCCCCACGAGACCAGAGGAGAATGAAGCTATTGGAATTAAAAGGGAACTGTTTGGGCTGTCTCATCTCTGTCTCATAATGCTACCAAAACAAGAAGGGGATGAGCAAGAGCCTTTTCTCGGTGATCATTTGGTTCATTTTGAGGCCCCAGCAGGTTCTGTGTGTTGGGAAGGTTCACCCATTGCCACGGTAGGCATGAGCCCTGGTTCTCAGACACTGAGGGATGATCCCACCCCACAGGAGCCTCCTGCACCCCTGGGGCCTTTCTCCCTGGAACAGGGCATTCTTATTTTGGAAGTAGCCGTAGGCTCACGGTACAGGATCAGTCCTTTGGGGAAGGGACCAAAAGGAAGTTTAAAAAGGAAGAAGGAAGCATGCTGGAATCACTACAAGGAGCCAGAATTGTCTGGAAAATCCCACCTGGCTGAAGGTGGGATAACCCTAACCCTAACCCTGTGCTGCCTAAGATCTGCCTGTGCAGCCCTGCCTGGGAACAGGGTGTCTCACCCTCCACTTCTGGTGGGAGCAGCTCAGGACAGGGTGCAACCATCCCATGGAGCCAGCTGTGCCTCTGCTTATTTCCAGGTGTGAGACTGGCAAATCGTTTTGATTTGCTCCTTCCTTGAAGGTGAGTTTAATACCATTCATACATTTTCATTTATAAATTTGTCAGTAATAAGAGAGTTGGTACATGGGAGAAAGTAACTGCATAATTGCAGCTTACACGCTTGTCTTACTGAAAAACTGCTGGCTCAGGCACCGGCCGTGCCGGGCATCATGCATGAAATTGCAAATAGAATTTAATTTGCCCTTGTATCCTATAGGATCAGCTTAAAATGATTAATGCAGGAGAAAATGTTGTCAAGATTTTATTCATTACAATCTCCAAGGACTGCAATGCAAAGCCATCATGTATAACATGACAATGTGTAATATGCATCATTCTGAACTTCTTTCCTGTGGCAAACAATCACATTTCTGCTCCTTAATTCCAGTGCTGAGGTAAGCAGGATTCATCCCATGCATGTTGTTGTGATCTCCTAGACAGGTGGAAATGTAATTTGTTTAAATTTAGGACATAGAGAGCTGATGTCTGAAGCAGCTCTGGAGCAGGAGGTAGTGCAGGCTCTGGAGGCTGTTGGACCTGCAGGAGGGTGATGTGGCCTGTTGCATCACAGCTGGGAACAGATCAAGCTCTGAGACAGGGAGAGTCCAAACATTTTGAGTTTAGGTGTCTCAGTCCTCTCTGAGCTCAGCTGTCTCTCACCCTTCCCCTTCCCTCCACTGGTGCAGAAGCAGGAGCTGGCCAAGCCTGGTGTCATCATCAGCATGAAAACATTGCTGAAGGGCAGGAAGGTGAAACAGGAAAAACAGTGGAAAACCTCACAGCTAAATTGAAAAGGATAGCCAAGACAGAACTGAGAGACTGCAGAAATGGCTCAGTCTTAAAAATAGGCCTCTGAAGAGACAGATGTTCTTCCCCTGAAACTTCACTTTCCACTGCTGATGAGTACCCAGTAAGAAAAATCCCTTCTGCTCTGTAGCCACTGACTAATTGGCTTAACACAGAGAGACAAATTATTGGATTGTTCTCTTTTTAGTGGTGGGTTTTTGAGGAGGTTATGGCTTAGAAATTGTTCTCATCAGAATTCTAATTGAGGAATGAAATATGGGTTGTGATTATGTTATTGAAATGGATTGTCTGGTAATTATATTAATACAACAGAATTACCATAGATCCCATGTAAACTGCAGCTGGGAACATTCCTGCCTCAGAGGAGAAGTCCCTCCTGTCTCTGAGTAAATCACTGCTTTGTTAGAATGAGAAATGGCTCTCCCTGTCCCCTGAGTCAGAGACAAACATCCTTTTCCCTTGGCCTGAAATCCATTTTACCTTCTGATTTCTTGTTGGCTGATCCACACTGGCTCTTGAAACAAAAGCAACAGGAGCCCTGCCCTTTCCCCCTGCCTGTGTCATTCCAGGGCTGATCTCAGGTCCCTCCTGAGCCAGGGATGTGCACTGGGCTCCTTGAAGCTGCCAGTTAGGGAATACTCCTGCAGCAGCTGTGCTGCTGTTATTACAGAAGCTGTTTGGCTAATTAGGTATTCAGAGCACGGCACGGACACCTCAGGCTCAGATCTCCAGCCCACACTTTGCTGCCTGTGCTGTGGCAGGGACAGAGCAGGGTTGAGACTGGCAGAGGAGCACCGCTGCTCACACAGACCTCCCCCCTCCCCAGAGCAGGCAGTTCATCCTAAAACCACATTTTTAGTGGAAGAACAGGGTGTGCACCAGGGAGCTGAAATTACGCAATTAGACGGTTGCAGTGAAAGTCAGTATAAGTGTAAGATCATCAGGATGCTGGGCACCCACTGATGGCTCCACACAGCTCTGAGTGTGAGGCCCTGGCCCAGGGTGCCCAGAACAGCTGTGGCTGCCCCTGGATCCCCAGAAGTTTCCAAGGCCAGGTTGGAGGACAGAGCTTGGAGCAACCTGGGATAGTAGAAGGTGTCCCTGCCCGTAATAGGGGAGCTGGAAGGAGATGAGCCTTAAGGTTGTTTCCAACCCAAACTATTCTGGGATTCTATGATGATTTGGCAAAGTGGGTGTCCTTGTCCAGCCTGCACCTGCCAGTGTGAGCACATTTAAAAGACATCTCAGTCTGACAGGTTCCACTTTTGCATTAATTTAGAAAAGTGCTGCAAGTAGTAATTGTGCCTAACCCCCTTTGCAAACCTTATGCCAGATTTTTGTAATTAATTATTAGCAAAGAGAAACACGTTGGGCTTGAAGAAGCCAGCAGAGCCTCCTGGCGGGAGCACGTGGACTAATACCTTATTGGTTTAGCTGCCAGTTAAAATGAGACAAATCAATGTAAATTTCATTGTATTACAACAATATTGATTCCCTATTAAACAGCAGACAAGGCAGGTTATGGCTTTAGGAAAGCTATTAGTTTTTTTCTTGAGAATAAACAGGAAACTAGTGTTTAATACTGGAGAGTCAAAGAAGGAGGAAGGTGTAGGGGAGGTTAAGGGGAGTGAAGGGGCACAGTCAAGCCAAGAAATGGCATGAATGTCTTAGGAGAAACCAGTGCAGTAATGGACACCCGCTGGAAGGGCATGAGGATGCTCCAGTCCCTTCCAGCCCCACAGAGAGGGATCAATGCTCACATCCCAGCAAGGTGCCAGCCACCCTGCCGCTCACCTCAGCCTCCAGTCAGTTATCCAGGCAGAGCACCTGGGTCAGCACAGCAGAAAATCCCTAAGAAATTACATCATGGAGAAAACCTCCCACAGCCTGGAAGCCAGGCAGATGCCTTCATTCATAATATGCCTTCTCCAAAGGGTTAAACCAACAGCAGCCGCAGGCCTGGGATTAAGATTAATTTTTAATTGAATCAATACTGATAACACAACTGAAGCTGGGAGCTTATTGACTCCTGGAGTCACTTTTAATGGTTCTTTACCCAGCAAACTCCACATGATCTCTCACCCATGTGAGTGCCTGGCACAGACAGCAAATTCCCTGATACCACAGAAACTTGTCTGCACCACAGGACAATAAAATGAGGAATTAGAAGCAGTAATTTCCACCCTTAATTACCAATGACAAACTAAAAATCAACTCAAACTCCTGTAAAGGAATATGCAAAGGAAAAACATTTTGATTCCCTCAATCAAATACTTAAGTCTATTTACTGTATACAGTAAATGCAGTATATGCCAACAAAATAACCTTTTGGATACTATCTACTGAGTGACACAGTGGCAGGATGAAGGCTGGGATGTTGACATAGTCCCACCAGGATCAGCCCCAGGATGGGGTTATTGTCAGTGTGGAAAATGGGAGGTGAACTGACACAGCAGAACTAAGAGCAACTCCACTCAGAAAGGTAAAATTAGTTTTAACCTGGTGACATTCTCTTGGCAAGTAAGTTCAGAGTTCGGTTAAGAACATGACTTGGACATGCCCCAGGTCTGCAGCCCCATGGCTGGCTCAAATCCACATGAATTATAAGAGGAAGGAGGGAGATTCCTGTGGGGTGAAGAGGGCAGAGCACCCCGTAGAGCTTTAGCTCAATCTACTCTGCAAGGAAGTGGATGAAGATTTCCCATAACAGGGATCACAGCCAAAAATTCTGTGTTACACTGAGCTGCAGTCCAGCACTATGCCAGAACAGTCTGCAGAAGCCCAAAGGACCTCAGATTGAAATAATCCAATTTAGGGAAACCAAAAGTATGAATCACAAAACACCAGCTACAGCATCCAGGTAGGAATGAATGAGAGCAGTTGGCTGGGTGATAAAACCAGCCTGGCAGGAGCTGGAATAGGATGCTGATAAAGCTGTCATCTTTATCAATTTACAAAAATGTAGTTATAAAAGCTGGGCTTCAAGGCAAACATGGGCACTCTGTGGGAGGCAGTTTGAGCCGAGCCTTCTCTGTGCACAGCCAGAGCTCTGAGGGATCAGAGGATGGTGCTGCTCCCCTCTGTCCCTTGGTCCCTGCTCAGATTCCTGCTGGTCAGCTCAGGTCTCTCTGCTGGTGATGCTTTTGAAGCACCAGGGAACTGGGCTGATTAAGCCTCTTCCTGGGGTGACAACAGAAGATCAGGTAGAAGTTCAGAGCCACCAGCTTCAGGAAGCAGCACTGAACTTCCTCCTTTCCATCAGATGCTCTAGACCTGGCCTTTGGCAAACCATATCTTGGGTACAGCATTTCTCATTCTATTTCCATCTCCTGCTGTAATTTGTTACCAAATTCTTACCCCTCCCTCAACCTCAATCAGTTGTTTTGCATACAGTGCATGGTCCTGCACACAGGTTCTGTAAATGAACATGGTGACACTCCAGTGTAGATGAAAGTGAAAAATTGATATCGCATTCCTGGCTTCATTTCACTGTGGCACAATTCATTGGTGCCATCTATCTTAGTCCTTTTTTAAATGGCAGTTCTTCTTGAGGTGATTGACAAGTGAATAGATTTTCTGCCACAAAGTTTTGAGGTCAATCAATCACTTATGTGTATTAATTACAAAGATCTTGAAGCTGCAGTAGGCAATTTTTTTACTTCAATGAGCTACACACACAGAGTTGCTTAAACTTATTTTTAAACAGCTTATTTTTCACTGTTGGTCAAAACTCTGGGCTGACAGATTCAAAAAAAAAGGGACTTGCAGCTCCTGAAAGCAAACTTTATTATTTCAGCAGACAGCACTGCTGGGCTATATCAGTGATGGCACAGCAGGAGTCTGAGGGCACAGAAAGCCACATCTTCCTCTGGGTAAGGAAAAAACCCAGTTGCTTAGGCAATTAAAGGTTTTATAACTCTTTCTGCAAGAGAAGGAATATATGGAATCCTGGAATGATTTGGAAGGGAAGGGTCTTTAAAACTCATCTCATTCCAACCACTGCCACTAGATCAGGTTGCTCCAAGCCCCCTCCAAGCTGGCCCTGAACACTTCCAGGAATACTGTGGAAGAAATGAAACCTTATCCAATCCCTGCCCAAATTCTGCTGTTTCTTACAGAGAATTAGTAGCATCCTGGCTGACAGGATGCTGCCCAAACTCCATGGGAAATAGCAATGTAATAATGTTGCCTCATGTTGTATGGATTTGTAGTGCTGCTCTGCACAGTTAAACAGATAATGTTTCTCACCCAGAGACACCTGCAGCTTTACAGCCAGAGCAAAGATTCTTTATACACATAATATTTTCCTATACAGAGTTGCTGACACGTGAAATAGGAAATGCAGGAGATAAGGTAGACTGTGTATGTATATTTATACATACATAAATTCTAGTTTGTCTATCAGTTTAACTTTATAAAGGGTTTGAGCTTCTGAGCACATAAAGGGATAACTTAAGCAGGTGTATGTTCCATGAATGTTGAAATTTTCCTGGATTTCATATAGCAAAATTCTGTCAGAATTTCAGGCTACTTCAAATGCAGGTGGTTGGAGGAAAGGAAGTTTTTTTGTAAGAACAGGCTTTAAAAGAAACTGGTTTTATATCCTCTATTATATTAATTGAATCTAACTACAATCTGATGGTGAGAAAACATCTAACAACCTCTGTGTGTTATAACAAGCACTAGAAAAGAAAGGAGCTGGTTATTTTGGGAGGTTCTGCACTGGCTTAGCTAATTGCAGCTCCTGCAAATTCTGAATTGTGTGAAATTTTTACACACGTTTTGGGGAACATTCAGAATGCTCGATTTTCTCCAGAATGAGGTATTCGCATTTTTGTAAAATCCCACAGCTGCAGCAGGGAAAGCATTGTAATACCTACCTTGGAAATGAGCACAGTGTAATTAACACCCGCATCGAGCCTCAGATACAATGGAGGCTCCCAGATAAACAGCTCAGAGAAGAAAGGGAAAAGCTCTGGTAGCAGTTCCAGGGTGATGTGCAGCCCCCCAGCACTGGGGTGAAGGGGTGTCTCTGCAGCACCTGGCTCAGGACACCCTGTCCACAATACGGGGACACAGACACGCCCGGCTGGGGACGGCCGTGTTCGGCCAAAGGCTGGATTTGATATCTTGGAGATCCTCCAGCCTTACTGACAATGATTCTGTGATTCTCCCCTGGGAAATGGAGAGTGGGTCTGGCCTTGCTGGCCCTGAGCCAGCCCCAGATGAGCACTGGAGAGCTTTTCCTCCAAGCTCACCAGGAAGTGTCTCAGCTCTTCTGAGCAAACACTGGCAGCATTTCCTCAGCTCCTGCTTCAGTGCTCAGAGAGAGAAGTGTCCATTCCCCAGGAGCTGTGAGCTGCTGGATGCCATAGCCCTACCTCTGAGCACCATTTTAACCCACATGCAAAGGGAAATCTTGAGGCTTGAGCCCTATGTTGCTGGACACATGAAGGCTTTAGTGCATGAGAGGGACTTGTAAATGATGCAATTGTAATAATTTGTATGTAAAACAGCTTGTCCTTCACCTACCAATTTAATGCAGCCAATTGCAATTTCCAGTCTCTTTCTAGGGGAATAGATCGAAGGAAAACCCGAGGCTGCAGCCCATCTGTGCTTATAAGTTTCTATTTATTGCAAAATAATTTCCCATTGCTGTTTTCTAAACTGCTTTGACAGAAACAAAGCAGTGCATTGGAGTGCTGGCTTCCCTTGGCAGTAGCCGTGTGGAATTGCAGGTTTGACCTCATTTCATCCTCTGAGTATTTAGAGATTGCTTTCATGCCCAGGAACCATAGGAGTAGAATATAGATTCCTTCCAGAGTGCATTGAACTTGGAAGCAGTAAGTGACCTCTGAAGCTGAATTCTATAACCACAAAAATAAAAAATTTCTTTCTTTAGGAGTGAAAGAAACAGGTTTAAGATCAACATCAAGACAACAGCTGCTCAACTAAAAATATCCAATAAAGTGGAAATAGAAAAGCTGTTTCCAAATTATATCTTTTTGAAAAAAATCATTATTTCTGTGATTCCCTCATGCTTTCCATATCTATGTTACTATCTAACAGCAGGGACTGCAGAAGTTAAATTATGTGAGTCTGTCCTGGTGTCCCCTTGCAAACACACAGGCACAGGGAAGCTACACCAGGACTGTTACTAGATTCTATTCCAGGAAAAATGGGCAAATTTCCACTTACATAAGGTGATGCCCAAAGGGCATTTTCACAGAATGGGAGGGAAAGAACAGAGCAACTTCCAGCTGTTGGTCTGCTGGAACAGGTTTTTAGAGGCCCAAGTAGAGACTGCTTCCCCTTAAGGGTGTTGTCACACCTTTCCATGAGGAACAGGAAGCTGTCACAGCAACAGAAGTGCAACAAACACTTTGCCACTTCTGTGGCACTCTCTGCCATCTCCAACCCACTCAGTGGGTTTCAAAGGGCTTCTCAAACACTTTACATCAGGCCATAAATGTGTATCCATTAGTTACCCACCCACAGCATCCAGGGGAGTGGAAGCAATTCCTGAGGCTAACAGGGAAAAAATAAATCTCACCATTTGGAAGGTGATAGCATAGATGTAACAACTGCACATGTCTAGATAAAAATAGATGAATACTGCAGAGGCCAAATTGTCTTTTTGACAGATGATATGAAGATAGGGTCATAAAAACGTTCTCTCCATAACTGCACCCCCCTTGATTTATATTAGGAATAGTGCCAGGAGTCATTATGGATTTAAACACAGCATTTTGCTGCCATGTGCTGTGATGTTTCCAGCCAGATTAGGAGACAGCACATGGATATGGCTCATTATGCTGTCATTTCCCAGGATAGGCGTGAGGAATTTGCACACCTTGGCACCAGCATCATGAGCCTGTGAGAGTGATGGCCTCAGGGACTATCACAGGTCAGGGGCCACTCTCCTCCTTTGGCTGCAGCAGCACCAGGAAGGGACACTGGGAATCCTGAAAAGCTGCATTTTGTTTTGTAGCCATGATCTTACATCCCAGCCTGCAGGAATGGATGGGAACCCCCGTTCCACCTTGTTTTGCAAACACAAACCTTTGGTGCTGCAATGGCTCTTTGCTGCAGGGCAGTCTGGAGTAGTGAGTTAATTAATTTAGGGTGGTGATGTGATATCCAGCATGCACAAGGGGCTCATGCCAAGCTCTCCACAACCCCATTTAGCACCTGACATCCCCATGGCACATCCCAGCATGGTAACCAGTAACTACCACCTACATCCTCAATGCAGCAAACCAGACCCTTCCTGGTTCCGTCTGAGCCATCAGCACATTAAGCAGAAATTGCCTGGAAATACCTAAATGAACATGAAATAAAGCTGAATGAAATCCAGCTGCAAAGCTCTGAGAGCTGACCAGCCTCCCAAAGTTCGGAACAGTTGCTGCTGTATGGGACAGGACCGGGAGTGTCACACCCACTTAGCACCTGACTGAGACACGGGACTCCCATTAAAGGTGATTAACACCTGGTGGTGCTCATGCTCCTCTGCTCCTGGTCAGACCAGTCACTGCTGCAGCTTCAGAGGCGTTTGGCGCAGCAGCAGCTCCCATGGGTCTTAATGAAGGGCTCCCTAATAAAGGCTTTAATTGCCTGGTAAGAGGAAGGGCAATCCCCTGAGGTGGAACATCTCTAAGATTAAAGGCTGCTCTCAGTCTTTCTCCCACTGCCTCTCCTTGTGACTTCAGATTTAACTCTCTTCACACTTTATTTCTTAATTTCTCTTCCCCTTTGGCAGTCATGCAAAATAAATGGGAAGGAGAGAAAGCCCAATATCAAAGAGAAAGAGAAAAATTATTATCTTTAAAAACTTAAATTTCTTTTTTTTTTTTCTTCCTAAATAATACAGGCAAGAAACTTCAGAATAACCCAGCAAGAAAAAATCAGTCTTTAGGTGCCTTGGGAGTTTGGAAAGCAGAGTGGCTGAAAGAAGTTGTTCCCTGTGAGGGTGAGGAGGCACAGGGTGCACAGGGAAGCTGTGGCAGCCCCTGGATCCCTGGCAGTGCCCAAGGCCAGGCTGGACGGGGCTTGGAGCAGCCTGGGACAGTGGAAGGTCCCTGCCATGGCGAGGGGGGAAGGAGGTGAGTTTAATGTACCTCACAGCCCAAACCATTCCAGGATCCTAGGGCAGCTTCCCAGATCCCATCCGGTGGACAGTGAGCCTGGCCCTGCCTGTGCTGGGGTCCCCTCGTCCCAGTCACTCTGCTTTGGTGATGGAGTGTGCAAAAGCACTCCCTGTACAGAGAGGGAATGGTGCTTTAGCTGCCTTTCTCCGTGAGGAACTTTATTCAGTTGTCCCCAGACATGCTAATTTGTTCTGAGTGGAAATAAGTGTTTCTGGACTTCCTTTGTCATTTTCAGTCTCTCTTTAACTCCCATCTGTTTCCTTCATGGTTTGTGAACTAAAAAAGAAAGAGGAAAGAAATGGAAAGGAGTTGATTTGAATTTTCCTTATCAAATGCTGTTACCGAAGTGGGGCCCTAGGGATCCCATGGAAAGGTTGCACATGCCTCTGCTGAAATCTAAACAGCTGTGGGAAATGCCCTTTTGCTGTACATGTTGCATGGAAGTCATTAATAAACTGCAGTTTCACTAGGTATTGCCAGATGCTGACTCTGAGAGCAGCAGGAGGTCAGCAGCCCTGAGGCAGCAGCGCCAGGGGGGGAACGAGCCACATTGAACCTCTGTCTGCAGCAGAGGGCTCCTGAGGAGACAGAGACCCCATCCCTGACAAGCACAGCCTTGGAGCTGTTCCGACCGCTGCCCTGCCCTGTGTGAGCGCTTGGCACAAGCATGGTGCCGGGAAAGGTTGGGAAAGCTTTTTTTCCTTCTCTCTGTGCCCTCCTCCTCCTTCTCCAGTGCACAGCATGGTTCCAGGAACAGCTGCTGCCCCAGACCCCACCCCAATGCATGAGGAATCACCTTGGGAAAAAACCTCCAGGATGGTCAAGACTAAGCTGTGCCCAATCCCCGCCTGCCAACCAGTCCAGAGCACTGGTGCCATGTCCAGTCATTCATTCCTTGGACACCTCCTGTGGTGGGGGCTCCACCACCTCCCTGGGCAACACATTCCAATGCTTAACAGCTCTTTCAGTCAAGAAATTATTCCCAATATCCAACTTGATCCTCCCCAGGCACAGCTTGAGGCCATTTCCCCTCATCCTGTCCCTGTTCCCTGGAGCAGAGCCCAAACCCCCCTGGCTGCCCTCTCGTGTCAGGGAGTTGTGGAGAGCCAGAAGATTCCCCTGAGCCTCCTTTTCTCCAAGCTAAAGAGCCCCAGCCCCCTTGGTTGCTCATCATAAAACCTCCCCTCCATTCTACCCTGTTCTCTTTTCCTTCTCTGGACACACTCAACACCTGAGTGGGAAGGGCAGGGGTCTGGTGGTGGTGTGAGGGTGATCCTGTCACTCCTGGCTGCTGCTGAAACCTGGAGCAGGATCCTCTCCACTTGCAAGCTGCCACAACAGCTCCTTCAGTGCAACAGTAGCATAGTGATGATTATTTTCAAGACCTTGTTACAGAGAGATTAATTCTTGTTTCTGGTTTCTGTCTCAAACTGGGCATTTCAACTGCACGACCAGGAAGCAGGCAGTGATTAGTAGTCTCAGGTATTTGATTTGAAGTAAGCATAAACTCATCAAAGCTAATTTTAAGGTGTGGGAATGCTTTCCCAGCACACAATCAGATACTCCAGAGCCAGCCAGCAGGAGGTCCTAGGAGAAACGTTACCCAGTGGAGGGAGAGTGCTGGGGTTTGTGCCCAGCTCACCCCATCCAGTGCCACCAGGACACACGTGGCGGTGTCACCACCAGGCTGGCACCACCAGGCTCGGTGGTGCTGCTGGATGCTCCGCCCTGGCCCTGTGCCCCTGCCAGAGTGAGCTGTTCCTGGAAGGGAAAACATCCCAGGGATGGTGGCTGAGGCATGGTGGGTACCAGAGACCAGCAAAAGCTGCTGCCACGTCCTGCCTCTGCTCGAAGGCTCTCCCCAAGGCAGTGAGACTCTGGGAAATGCTGACTCCTACACATGGGATCCAGTGAAAGGCAGCCCCATGCTTGGAAAGCCAATTACATGCTTTTGCCCAGGATCCTCTGTTAATGCCCAGGAATAACTGAATCTGCTCAGGTTCTGAAGCTCAAGGTCACCTCTGATGGCTCCATCACCAGCATTGCCCACAAGAGGACACATTTAAGGGGCACAGGGATGGGTGCTCCACTCCCCAGCCCATCCTGGGGATTATCCAGGGTCACCTCAGCTGCAGGTGGGGCCTGCAAGTAGGAGCAGGCATGGGCAGGATGGGCACAACATCTCAGCTCTGCAGAATGAGGCTGTTTTTCCTCCTCTGCAGAGGATAAAGTCAGTTACAAAGGAGCCAAGACAATTCAGCTGGAAGTGAGCAGGTTGTTATACCTGGCAGTTGATTTTCATAGCTTTTTTTATATGGTGCATTAACAGAGTAACAAACCCTGTTACAGTTTCATAAACATGATTTCGGACTGAACACCCTGTTTCAGGGCTGGCTCGTGTTCGAAGAGCAGGACAGCCAGCTGAGCGCTGACTCAAGAAGCTGGGAAGTGGTTTGAAAGTAAAAAGAGAACCATAAATGAAGCAAGAAGCTCTTGCGTAGGTTTGGGCTTTCTCACAGCTCGATGTTCTAGTTCAATGCGCCAGCTGAACACCTTGATTTTGGGACACAGGGGAGGATGGCTGCTCCCGATGTGATCACCTGCTCACCATGACCTTCTGTGTGCTTTTATTGGAAAATGAATTTACCCGCCGTATAATTAGAGAAAGAAAATAGTTTTGACCTCAGCTTCATACTTCTCAGCTTAATGTGTATGATTGCTTTGCCAGCCATTTATTACTGTCAGCATTTCCAGTCAGGGCAGTGGGGAGCAGCGATGGGAGGGCAGGAGGATGGGAGGCTGGGCATGTACAATAATAAAAAGCTGTTTACAATTGCATTTTAATCATAGATACACACCTGGGGTGCAGAAAATCCCACTGGCCTCAGTCACCAAAGGTTCACAGGGGTGCTGGAGGGGAAAAACATTGCTGCATCCCCTGCCTTGCCCTTGGTCTGCCTGCTGCAAGCTTCTCTCCTTCCAGAGGTGCTCCAAGGCAGGTACATCCAAGACTAATGAATTATTGATCAGAAGATAATAGGAGTAGCTTTATTTCTAATGTCTGAATTGTTTATTGATCCGCTTCACACGCAGAGAGTGGGAGGACTGAACATTTACCATGTGTTATTGCCACTGCACCCTTGTCTAATTAACACCCCCCTTGTCTAATTAACACCCCTCTGGGGTGTGTGCTGGAGAGGAGCCTGTGCCCAGGACTAGGACTGGGAGCCTGTAAATCCATCTGGGTTTAAGTAACATTAACAATGAAGGAAAACCCAGCAGCTTTAGGTAGTCATGGACAGGAGAGGAAAAGGGGAACTCCCTGTAATGGACAGGCAAAGCCTGGTAGTTCCCTGACACCACAGCATCTGGCATTCACTGTGAATCCCAACAGGATGAAATGAGAACCAGCCACTGCTTGGAACTCCATGCTATTTGCAAAGTACAAAGGAGTTCTCACTCTTGGATATATGGAAATCAGACAGGTAAAAGAAACAAGGGCTTAATGCTGCCTGATAGTATAAAGTGTTATGTGGAAATGGATTTTTTTTTTCCCAGTTCTTAACTGGCCTTTGTCCTTTAACCTTGTGAGACAGAACAGGTATCTAAACTGGCATTAGAATTTGTATTTCAAAGTAATATGTGCAAAAATACTCAATACAATAATAGTTTTTAGCTTTCCAATTTCAGCAATTTCAGGGTGAAGGAGACATGGCGATAATCCAGCATGTGCCAAACCTGTTGGAGGGCCAAAGCAGGAAAGAAGTTCTTCTGTTCTCATTAGATTAATGTGCCGTGGCATTTTAAATTAGAAAATATTAATGTCGAAATAATAGGAATGTGCTTGGGTAATTCTTCATTCCCTTCAGTAAGGAATGAGAGGGCTAAGGGAGAGCTGCTGCCAGAGGAGTTTCCACTGCCCCATGTTAATCCTCCCCTGAGTAGGCAGGTGCCTGGGCAAGCTGTGCAGAGGCAGAGACACATTCTTGCCTCAGGCGCGCTCTAGATGGGACTTCTGAAAATGAGGAGCCTTCCTGACAGCCCCACGGAGCCCTCCCTGCTCCAGGCAGAGGGTCTGTTCCTGCCCTGGGACCCCCAATATGCCCCCAGCTAAGCCATGGCATCACTGACAAAGTTTACCTTTTTCCTCTTTTATTTATAACTCTCATTTCTCTTTCTGTTGACTCTCTGATGGCACCACTCCAATTTAATTAAGTAAATAAATAAATTGATTAATTTCGATGCCATGGACTCTCCTGAGTCCTGACACATCTCCTGGCTGCAGGCTGGGCAGGGGACAATAATCTCCCCCTGGTGCCACCCAGTGCCAGGCTGTGTTCCCCTGTGTCAGCACAGATCCATGGACACTCACGTGCTCTCATGGTATCACCAGGACAGGGTAATGGAAAGAGGAGTTCAGGACATCCCTCATCCAGTGGCCATCCAATATTCCAGGCTCCAGAAGCTGGGCTGTGAGGACAGGAGCAAACAAAGTCAGTTTGATTTTGTGGACACAAAAAAACCTGAGCAGTTTTTTCCATTTTGCTTTGATCCAGAGCTTTTTTTAAAAATACAATTCAGAGGACAATATGGAATAACTGTGTTAGTATCTAATTATCTTTGCTGTTGACTCACTGCTCCCAGACAGTTTGACATGGTACTGGTTTTTTCTTTGAAGTGTTATTTCCAAGTAGCCATGAAATAGCACAGGATTACAGATGGAAACTTGTCTTACTTGGGATGTTTCTGAGAGGAATTGGGACAAACAGGTAGATGGAGATGCAGCTAATTAAACTGAGATTTGTGCAAAGACGAGAAAAAAAAGGTGCCTTATCTGGTGGGAAGGGCAGAGTAGAGGAACTGAGGACACCTGGTTTCTAATCTCCAGCCTTCCCTGATGTGTTGTGTAGCCTGGGGCAAGTCACTTAATTACCTTTTGTGTGACATATATTCATTCTCAGTAAGGACTAGGCATAATAGGACAAGGGCTGGAACCTTTCTCTACCCTGCTTTGCTTATGTCTTGAGCCAGGACAGGAGTCACTGGATGTGTTCAGTTTGGCTTTCCAAGCCTCATCTATGCAAACCTATCATGAGAAGACGTGTGATGATGGTGGAGAAGCCGTTGGCAGAAGCACTGCAGCACCTTTCCTTTCCTCCTGAGTTTCCTGCAGCAGCTGTACCTCTCCAGCACCAAGCCATAACCCGGACCTGTCTCTGTCACTGCTCTTTCTTCTCCATCCTCCTCCTCCGTCCCTCCCCACGCTCCTCTTGTCCTCACACCCACCCCCAGGTCCTCCTCAGCCATGGCTGTGCCTTTCCACGTCCCCTGGCACAGTATCCAGGCTATTGTGGTCCTGAGCAAATCTACGAGGGCAGAAAGGCCATTCTGCAGCCCCTGGTAGGTCAGCCCCTGCCCGCTCCTTCCCCCTGACTGGGATCCACTAAGTACAGCCAAGGAGTTGGGGACTAATAAAAGGAGCAATGAAGTCTTGGAATGACCAAGTCCCAGTGGAGTGGGTGCTGGCACCTTTTCAAACTGATTTAAAACAGGAACTCCCTTTTATCCTCCTCCCTTATCTCATTCCCCACCTCACTGATTCCTCATCAAACAGTTTAAATTAATTTGACCCTGCTGTTCTCTGCCCTGTTATCTTTTCCCCCCTCATTTATGAATTTTAAATCAACTTGTTAACTACCTATTTAGTTGCATAGTTTCCCTGTAATAATCCTTGCCCCTGGACGATTGAGAATTAATTCTGGAGACAGCACACTCAGACTTCCAACAGTGGCTGCAGTGTCAGGAAAGTGACTTTATACAGACCAGTAGCTGTTGGAATTCGGCTACTGGTGCTTTGTGTACAGCTGGTGCCCAGTGCTCTCCAAGCCAGACCCTGCCACACCATTCTGGTCTGGGCAGGACTAGGGCATCTGTGTCTTGGTGCTGTGCAGGGACACAGGGGCACAGGACAACTTCATTGCCAGGCAGGCAGCCCTGTTTTCTCCTCAGCCCTTCCCCATCATCTCTATCCAACCTCCCAGCCCAGAGCTCTGGAGCCATTTGTGATGCTGACAGGTACCATTTCCAAGATGGAAACTGAAGAAAAAAATCTATAATCATTTCCTAAGGGTTATAATAGTGGATTATGGATTAATAGGAGAGGGTAGAGAAAACATAGGAAGCACTGGAGGCCATAAATCCTGTAAATTAAGTAACTCTTTGTGTCAAATGATGGTGGCTGTGTGCTCAGGTCCTTGTGTGGCAGCAGATGGATTTTCTGCCTTGAGGAAGCTTTAATTCTCACCAGTATCAGGGCCAGGCACTTGCCCTCAGCTTCCCAGGAAAGGTTGAGGGACAGCAATGCTGAATCCTGTGGGTTTCCTCCAGGCTTCACAGCTGAAGGTCATTTCAGTGAAATGCTCAGAGTTCCATCTTTAGGAAGTTTAATTCCCCTCCCATGCTTTGCTTTCATTCCTTCTTTCTTGTTTCTCTGAAGTCATAGAGAGCAGCACTTCTTTATTCAACCCTACTGTGCATTCATCCTACTTGTTCTACTTGCACAGAGACATTGTGAGAGTGCTGGTACTTATTTTTCCCACTTTTTCTTGCTTTGGTTAGTTTGGTTTTTTAAAGTTCAAGGCTAAAGAAAGCTGTCGCAGAATAGAATTATAGAATCATAGAATCATCAGTGTTGGAAGAGAACTTTATGATCTTCCAGTCCAACCATCAACCCATCACTGTCACTCTAAGCCCTAAGCCACTAAATCACATCACCCAGTGCCAGATCCAGACACCTGTTAAACACTTCCAGAGATGATGACTCCATGCCCTCCTCGGGCAATCTATTCCAGTGCCCAACCACTTTTACCCATGAAAAAAAATTTAATGTCTAATCTGAATCTCCCCTGTCTTAGTTTAAGGCCTCTTCCTCTGGACCTCTTACTCTACTCTTAGGGTAGAAGAGACCAGCTCCCATGTCACTACAACCTTCTGTGGAGAGTGATAAGGTGCCCCCCAATCCTCCTCTTCTCTAGACAAGGTCCGTTACCTCTACCAACGAACTAGCCAGAGGACCAGCACAGCACGGTGTGTCAGCAGCAAGTGTTTTAGTTTAGCTGTAGGACATGCCTTCTCTTTCCAGCCTGAGAAGAGAAGGCTCCAGGGAGAGCTGAGAGCCCCTTCCAGTGCCTAAAGGGGCACAAAGAGAGCTGGAGAGGGACTTTGGACAAAAGCGTGGAGTGGCAGGACAAGGGGGAATATCCTGGCACTGTCGGAGGGCAGCTGGGTGGGATGCTGGGGCAGAGCTGGGGGGACAGGGCCAGGCTGGGAATGACCCTGGCAATTTTCATCCCTGGGATTTCTCATCCGTGGGAATTCTCATCCCGGGAGTTCTGCAAGGCCACAGGGCGCCCTCTGGCGGCCCCGCCGCGCAAGGCCGCAGGGTTCGCCCTTGGCCCCAGCCCCGTAGCCGCGGGCGCCCCTTGAGCACCCACACAGCACGGAGCACATTTCTGCCCACCCGTGTGTGGGGATCCCCACACAGCACGGAGCACCTTTCTGCCCACCTGTGTAGGGATCCCCCACACAGCACGGAGCACATTTCTGCCCACCTGTGTAGGGATCCCCCACACAGCACGGAGCACCTTTCTGCCCACCCGTGTGTGGGGATCCCCACACAGCACGGAGCACCTTTCTGCCCACCCGTGTGTGGGGATCCCCACACAGCACGGAGCACATTTCTGCCCACCTGTGTAGGGATCCCCCACACAGCACGGAGCACCTTTCTGCCCACCCGTGTGGGGATCCCCACACAGCACGGAGCACCTTTCTGCCCACCCGTGTGGGGATCCCCCAAACTGGTGCATGGATGCTCTCTTTGACAGCAGTGTGGCCATGGCAGCAGAAAGCTCTTTTTGGGGAACTGTATGCCCCTGTTTCCCCTCTGGCCTCTAGCATAGGGGAGTTGCTTCTCTGCCCACCAGGCCAAAGTCCTCCCTGCTGGGGCAAGCAGGTCAGAGACCCCCTCTATGATTAGCACTCATCAGGGTGCCGAGGTCTGGGATGACAGGCAGGAGATGCTCTGGTGGCTAGAAGCTTAAGAGTCTACATGGACACAGCACTGTGGGCAGCGTGTGGAATGGTGAGGAGGGATGATGGCCACAATGGGCTCCATGCCAGCTCCATATGCCCATGGCAGTGGCAGGAACACCAACAGGATGATGGTTGGGGTGCACAGGAGGCTTGCCCAGAACTGGTGCAATTCTCCCTTGAATACACATGCTTCCAAAAAACCTGGGATGCTCAGGGTGTGCCTGGGCCCATCATGGGGCCAGTGCAGCCTCTTCCTGTCATGCAGTCCAGCTCACAGGACAGACAGGACCAGTCTGCCCACTGTGTACCTCCAAACAGCTTCTCCTCCTTTAACTCATTGGCCTAGACCACCTCAAGCACTCCATGGGGACACAGTAGCAACATCCCAGCCTTGCCTGGACATCACCACAGAGCCCAGACTGCAGGGCTGTTCCCTAAGGCTGCACCTGAGCAGCACAGGGACGCCAAAATCTCTGCCTGAAGCAGGGCAAAGGTCCTGGGTCCGCCCAGAGCAAAGTGCAGCAGAGTTTGTCCTTGGCAGTGTTTGCAGTGAACACAGCCTGTGCCCCACAGAGCCACCCTGGGCATGTGCTGTGCCCCATCTCCAATGGCATTGGGGCACCCCTCACCCCCTCTGGAACAGCTCCATGACAGTGGGGTATCCTTCACCACCCCCTCCCAGACCGGCTCTATGACAGTTGGGCATTGCTTAACCCCTCACCCTAACACAGCAAAGGGCTCTCATTAACAGAATATAATGTGCACTGAAAATAACTGATGATCATCCTGCAGCCATCGATGCCCTGTCTCCTGTAATTCAGCTTTCCTCCTGTTAAGGGGCTGTTTTTTTTCCCCAGAGCCCAGCCTAGGCAGCAAAGGCTGAGCCATGGCCCTCTCCATCTGCCCATTCCTGTACACCTATCCCTGTTCCATGTCATGCCAGGCCACGGACAGGACTCTCCAACATCAGAGCTAAATCAGGTTGCTCATTGCACAAGGGTGTTCAGTCTGTGCCAGGGCACAAACCTGGACACACCTCTGTCCCAGAAGCAGCCCGAGGTGGAAGAGAGAGGAAGCCTTCCCTGTGGGCCAGGAGCTACTCCTACAGGTTCCTCCCGCTCCTCAGCTGCTGGCAGGGTGGTTTGAGTGATGCTGGATGAAGTATCTCTGCAGCCATGGCTCATCTCAAAGCCTTTGTGGGAGTCAGGATGGGCACTGCACGGCTGTGGTCGTCCCCATACACCCACCTGCAGCAGGAAGGTGGCAGCTAGCAGCAGCAATGTGGTTGGCACTGATCACCCTGCCATTTCTTGGAAGTGTTCAAAGCCAGGCTGATGGGGCTTGTAGCAACCTGGTCTAGTGAAAAGTGGCCCTGCCCATGTCATGGAGTGGAATGAGATGAGCTTTAAGGTCTCTTCCAACCCAAACCATTCCATGATTCTCTAATTCTCTCTGCCCCTATCCCAGCCAGGGCAGACAGCCACAGCCAGAGGCAGTGCTGGCCATGGGACTGACAGGCCTTTGCCAGCAGCTGCCCACCCTGCTGGGCCCCACCAGCACCTTGGCAGCGGCTGGGAACAGCAGCATTTGTTTGCAGAGCAGCAGCCCAGAGTGCTTGGACAGAGATGCACACTCAGCATAACACAAATCTCCCAAAAAAACTGAATAAAGTCCCTGGGCAGAGCAGGAGCAGGCAGGGACCCAGATCTCCTCCTCATGCTTGTCACATGAATGAGCTCTGCAGCCAGGCTCCCCTCTCCCCAGGAAGGGGATTGTGATACGTTGTGGGGAGGATTAGGCTGTTTCTGTTTCAGGAGGCTGGGAGTGTCTGTTGGTGAAGGGCTGTAGGGCTGCCAGGCCTCTTGCAGAACCACAGGCACCATGACCCCACAGAGTGGGGAAAATGGGCTCAAGGCAGCCTCCCAGCCCAGAACCGCTGTGTTCAGAGGGCTCACAGAGGGAAGAAGGGAAAGGAGGGAGGACAGCTGAGGTCTGCCTGCCTCATCCCACTCCCACCATCAAGAGGCCTGGCTGCCAGCAGCAGCCAGCAGCAGGTCCAAGCCAGCAGCTGGAGCACAGCCTGCTCCTCTAGGAGCCCCCAAACCCCCCCAGCTGCTGCTGAGCAATCCTGGCTGGCAACTTTAGATGTTTGGGAAAACAAACTCCAGGGGAATTAGCTCCCAAGTATTTCCTCAATTCTGCTTGCTATGAAGAGAATTTTATTTTGCTGTCCCTGGAGGAAGGAAGGCAACGTGGCCAGGTGCATAAAGGAAACCTGTGGAAGAATGGTGGGAATCTGGCCAGCAATATTCCAACTCCTCCCAACTCCTGGCATGGAGAGCAGGGAAGCACACATGTCCCCATGGATGTACTGTGGTCCTTTGCAAAGGAACCACATCCAGCAGATCTCCATCTCCTCCAGTTAGGCAGCACAATGGGTTCAGCCTGCAGAGCAGCCCTGGAGCACAAGAGCTGGTTTGGGCATCCACTGTCCACTCAGCCATCACCATGGGTAAAGCCAGGGCTCCCATTTGCTTTTTGGATCCCTGTGCCTAATTTTAGCTCCTCTTTTACAGGTACATAACACTGAGAGAGGCTCTGGGAGCCCAGGTCATGTACTTCCCAGCACTGTAGATAACTTTGCTTGCAGAAATAACATGACTAAATATAGCTCTGCTGCTCCTGAGAGCTGAACCAAGAGCAGGCACAGGGACAGCCCCTGCCTGGTGGGGGAGGCTGGCCCAGGGCAGAAGCTGTGCCCTGAAGGGGTGCCACACCTGCCATAGCAAGGACTGTGCTCCACCCCCAATCAGGGCACTTAGTTTATAGCCTAATACAGAGCAAGATTCTCCTTCCAGTCCAACCGACATCTTCCTCTCTTACCTGCATTTCCACAGCATTGGATCAGAGGAACAAGTCCCACAGGAGATCCTGGAACAAGGACAGGGCTGACACCCAGCTCCAGAGGGGGCATGGAGGTCACCAGTAGAGAACAACCAGGATTTACTACTGAAGTGTTCCCAGCCAGCCACATCCCAGCAGCAGGAAATTATTTAAACACTTTTTTCCTTAGAAGCAAGGTTGGCTTCCTGCCCTAGCTAAGTGAGCCTCTTCCAGGGGCCCTGGCTACAGGAACACCCATGTCAGCTGTGGACACAGCCCAGACAGGAGCCCCAATGACCACAAGAGGTAGGGACCCGCAGAAAAGAGCTGAGCACATTCTGCATTTCACAGAACAGATGCTCTTCCTAACAGGCATCACACCAATGTTCGGTATGGCAGAAGAGCCCAGGCCTTTCTGCAGCTCTGTCTGAATCCCACCAGAGACCACCCCACACACAGAGGGGACCTTGTCTGCAGCTACAAAAACTTGGATAACAGGGCAAGTTTCCCAGGGGTTGGTTATTGTGATGTGAGCCCATCTCTCTGGGGGTCCACCAGACACCCCATCTATAAAAATACAATTACCTGGCTTTACAATATCACAGCTCAGTAATTGTACAACATCCTCTTTTGCAAAATACTCCCCTAGCTTAATAATCTACAGTCTTTAAAAAAACCCCAACAGTTCAGGGTGCTTTATGAGATATTTAGACCAAAAAAAGCAAAATGGGCCTTGCAGACAAGGGAGAGCAAGGAGAGCAGTTGCAATGCAGGGCTTGAAGCTGCCACAGACTCAGAGACCCCAGAACAATTCCCTCAAGATCACCTTCATTTAACCCCTGAATTTAGTTTCAGGCCCATACAGGTGTGGTTCCACTCAGCCTGGAAGGAAACAGCAAGAGAATCTGCACATTATTCAGACTTTTAAGTGCATGTCCCTCCCCCTCACAATCAAGGCAGTTCTCAAGGCTTTTTATAGGTTTCTAAAACTAGAGTGCATGAGGACACTATGCTGCTGCCATCCTACTGCTAAGCAAAGCCTCCTCTTCCAGCTAGAAGGGGGCATCTCACCCTCTCAGTATGTGTCCAGCTTCCACAGGGTGCTGGAACAGCAAGTGTAGAGTCAGGCCCCACCACAGCCCCACTCACCCTATCCTCAAAACTGACCCTAAATCTATGTGATCTGGCACACAGAAATCTCACTTCTAAGAAAGAAGTTCGACATTTGATGGGTAAATTGTAAAAAAACAAGTTTATTTGAAAAAACTCAAGCCTCTTAACATGAATTCTGATCAACATTACTAGAACTTGAGAGCCATTAACCTGCTCCACGTACGTTGAGATATTTTCCAACACTAAAAAATAAAAAATAAATACGTACAAATTCTTTCCTCCCCCTTACATGTCCTAGATGTGAGAGGTTCAGCATCCACCGCCTTAAGATCTCAGTTGAACAGAAGCAAGTAAAAGAGGTTTCTCTAACAGATAAAAGAGCAAAAGCAGAAAAAGTCTCAGGGATGTACCATCTCCACTCACCTTACCACTCTGCCCAAGGTCAGGCACCCTAGACACTTGGCTGGATGGGATGCTCTGGTGGAAGCCCACCTCATGGGCAGGATGGGCCAGCACAGCCAACAGCAGTGTGAATGCCAGCAGCACAACCTGAGCCCATTTCACATCACCCAGCACTGGGCTGAGAAGAGGCACTATTGAGGCAGAGTGGGGAGGCAGGGGGGACTCCAACAGTCCCCAAGGAAGGCTTGGGCAAGCAGGGCTGCCACAGCCCTGGAGTGGGTGACACTGCCCAACAAGAACCCCAGCCATCTTTCTTCAACCTGAATATCCCATGAGAGAACAGCTACATAAACAGGGATTTTAAAGAACTACAGTAGCTAAAGTGTTTTCAAAACATACCTAAAGACCACCTAAAGAGCCAGGAGGCACTGGGCACGGGGGTTAAGGAGCACCTTGCCCCATGCCTGCATCTCCCCTGCAGAGGATCTGCAGTAAGAAGCGTGTGAAGCAGTATTCATCCAGGGCCGGCCCTGAAGCCCATTGTGCTTCAACAAATCCAGTATCCTGCTTTTTATGGCTTTTTAACAAGAAAACTCCCCGAAACACACACATATCCCCCCAACCCCAAGCAGAATACAGAGCTAAAGCACAGTTTAGAGTTAAGGCTCGTTCAGATTCAGCTAGATATGGAGACTGTAAGGCACATATTAGTACATTCATGTTACTGTTAAAAAGCCAGACTATAAAAGCCCCCTGCCCCTGGACACACGAGGATACTGCATGTGTAGTCCTGTTACCTTTAACACAGATGGAAAGACAATTCAGAGCCTGTTTAAAAATGAACACCCGGTTTAAACACTTCTTACAGCCCCCCAGCGCCAGCGGAGCTCTGCCCTGGCCACCACACCAGGGCAGCAGCGCTTCCCCGACACTCCGGGATTAAGACCGGTCCCTCACATGCGGCTCTCCTCCTCTTTGACACCACCCTCCATATTCTTCTGAGGTGAGGGGGCTACATCATTTTTTGCCTCTTTCTTCTTCCCAGCCTCATCAATGTTGGTCTCGTCCTCCTTTCCTTCCTTCTTCGCTTTCTCTTCCTTGGCCACCAGGCGATAGTTGATGCCCATCCCAATGAAGAGGTAGATCCCAGAGATGATCAGGACAACCCCACAGGCCCAGTATGTGTACTTGTAGTCACCATATATGTCATTGAGTTTCCCTAAAAGACAAGAGTATACAGTTCAGCAAGAAGCCCCCAAAGCAGCTCCAGGTCATGGAGATATTCCCAAGAGCAGCCCAAGCCCATCACCCTCACATTCAGACAAGGACCTGTCCCACATTCCTTTATTCCCTGCTCCCCTACCCTGTGCCACGGGTTCGGATCCCACTTCCTTGGCCATTCCTCAGTGGTCTACAGACTGCTGCCCCAGTGCCATGGGCTGCCCATGGCTCAAGGGAACCCATCACCACTCAGCAAGTCCAGGCAGGACAGCCAGAGTCAAAGAACCATAGAATCATTAAGGTTGGGAAAGACCTTTAAGATCATCAAGTTCAATCACCAACCCAGCACCACCCCACTAAAACCATGCCCTCAAGTGAGTTCTCCAGGCACAGCACACCCTACCTAACATAGGGGGTCCCAGAAGAACAGGGCAGCACTCCACGATGGTCACCAGGCCAACAGCACTAGAGAACCGCTGAGCTCCCACCAGGTCCATCAGGGTCTCAAAGAGAATCGAGCTCAGCCAGCCAAAGGCATAGCCAAAGAAGCCAGCATAAATGCAGAAGCCAGCATAGCTGGTGGACATGGGGAGCAAGAGGTGGCAAACACCATTGTAAATAATAGAAATGGCAAAGAAATATTGGATGCGGGGTCTGACCCACTTGGTGTTTGCCACCAGTCCCATGGAAGGTCTGGCAAACATGTCCACGAACGCCAGTATGGAGAGCAGAAAGGCTGCAGAGTCACTAGGAATCTTCTTGCTCTTTGCATAATTGCTGAGGAAGACCAAGGGAGCAAACAACCCGAAGAACATGATTACATTGCCTGACAGATAGAGCAGGAAGCCCCTGTGTGTGAATAGAGACAGGTCCAAGAATTTGTTGATTGTCTGGAAGACTGAGCGCTTCTCTTTCTTGGCCTTTCCATCAATGAGGTCCGTGCTGGTGTCACCATCATCCTTTTTCCCCGCTTTCCCAGCCTCCTGCTGCACTTCCTTATTGGTCTCTTTCTTCTGATCTGGCTTGGGACCTATAGGCCGCATCAGGGATCCAGCCACGCAGCAGTTCAGCAGGAGGCCACCCAGGATGAGGAAGCTGCCACGCCAGCCAAATATGCCAAAGAAGAGCTGGTTGATGGGTGCCAGGGTAGAGAGGAAGACAGGGCTGCCTGCCATTGCCAGCCCATTGGCCAGTGGACGCTTCTTAAAGAAGTACTTGCCAATCATGGTTAAGGCAGGGTTCAGGTTGAAGGCAAGTCCAAGACCTGCAGGAGAGAGATAAGGGGCTCAAGTCTTGGATGCCTCCAGCAGCACTGGCAGAAGGGCTAGTAATACAAGTGGGGTTTCAATTCTGGGGAGTTCACAGCTCCATTTCCAACTTAGAATCATGGAATCATTTAGGTTAGAAAAGTCCTCTAAAATAATGGAGTCCAACCATTGCCCCAGCACTGCCAGGTCCCCATTAACCCATGCCCCAAGTGTGACATCCACATGCTTTTTGAACACTTCCGGGATGGTGATTCCACCAGTGCCCCAGACAGTCCATTCCAACAACTGACTCACCCACTTCCCAGCTGGCATGAGCAGGAGTCAGCCCCTGCTGCCAGCTAAAGAGGCACCCAGGCAGTGACAAGAAACAGAATTCATGCAAATTCAGACATTAACTAATAATTATCGGGTTGAAGTTGCTCCTTTCACTGCCCCACTAGGGCAGAGCTATCACTTACCCCCTATGACCCCAACACAGAAGTAGAGCTCCTCCACCGTGTTGCAGAAGGAGGCTGCGATCAGCCCACAGCCGGAAAGGCAGCCGCCTACAATCATGATGGGCCGGCTGCCATATTTGTTCACCAGGATGCTGCTGATGGGACCTGGGCAAACAAAGGAGATGCACCAGAGAGGAGTTATCTTTGCATGAGAGACCAAACACACACACAAGCACACTGCAGCTTTACTGCCAGAGGATTCCAGCTTTCACACAGCATTGTCTCTCCCAGGGAGGGAACTGGGGTAAGGGGAAAGGACAGAAGGTTCAGAGGCAGCTGGAGACAAGAGAATCACAAAATGGTTTGGGTTGGAAGGGACCTTAAAGATCATCTTGTTCCAGCTCCTTGCCATGGGCAGGGACACTTTCTACTAGAACAGGTTGCTGCAATCCAACCCAGTCTTGGCCATTTCCAGGGATGGAGAAGACACAGCTTTTCTAGGCTTCTCTGTGCCAAGGCCTCATCATCCTCACGGAAGAATTTCTTCCTAAATATCTAATCTAAACCAACCATAAGAGAGAGAGAATTGTTGAAGCACAGAAAGCTTTGACTTCTCTGAGAAAGTTGCCTTCTGTGGGCTGAAACAGGAGCTGCCTGGCCACCAGCTGCCCCCAGAGACAGGGCTTTGGAACAGGCCGAAGCCACCTGCCTCATGCTGCACTGGGGGCTCTGCCCTACTTGCGGCCACCCACCCACCATGGGCTGGGGTCTCAGCCCCAAAGCAACTGCACATCTCCTGCCAGAGGTTTCTGATAAAGACCAGATGAAGCTGTGAGGAAACACCTTCTCTGGGTGCAGGTGAAGCTCCTCAGGCTTGGGGAGAAGCAGCAGTGCCTCAGGAGAAGGGGTGCTTCTGTTTTCACTGCTACCCCTAATGCAGACAGGGGCCAATTGCCCTTTTAAGTGCTTCAGTATCAGGCGCTTTAATCCAAAGCAAACAGTGATTAGAGACTGCCAAGCATGCTCTACAGACACTAAAATGTATTTAAATACACTGAATGAACATCCATTGAATATTAACAGACTTTGCTTTGCCATTAACAGACAGAGAGGTTGTCAACATGTTATTCATGGGTCCTCAGATGGTACTTGACCTTTTTGCCCAGTTTAAACAAAGCCTGGAGCAGGTTACAGAAGCCTTGGTGCTGCAGAGTCTGCTCCCAGCCCCACAGCATTCTGCTCTCTGCTACCAGAAGCTCCAATGCAATGCCACCAGGGATGGGCCATGGCTCTGGTCCTGTGAGAGGTGGCAGCAGCAGCACCTGGGAGCTGCCACATTACAAGGTGCACAGAGCACTCAGCACTTTGCAAAACCTGAACCTTGAACTCAGCAAATGTGACACCCCTGAAGAGTCTAAATGCAGCCACAGCCTTTCTTCCGGGAAGTCCACCTGAAAATAGCAGGCTCCAAAGGGCAATCAGCAGGAAGCCACACAGCTGGGCAGTGCCAGGTACTCTAGGGGCAATTCTCCTCATCCCCCCCTTTTCTAAAGGAAAACAACACCCATACCTGTTTTCTAGATTCACTGGAAGTGTTTTTGACTAAACATTACCCGATCTAACTTGATTGCTCAAGCTGCCAAAAACATGTAAATAATGGAATCTAATCCCAACATGGGGCTGACAAAGGAGCATTTGACACCATGACATCCATGCATCCTGATGATGACTGCACAGGGCAGCTGTAGGGAAATATGCTGCTTCCTCACACCCAGCCCTACCAGGACAGAAGCTGCCCCAGCTCTGTGAGATTCTACTACTCCAGAAGATGAACTACTTTTTCAGCCTCCAAGCAGGCAGGTGTCCTAGGAGACAGGGAAAACAGGATGCACACTGGAACTGCTCCAGTGCAATTCAGACTCTGTAAAGGGTCTGGTTTCAGGCAGGAATGAATGGGGCAGCAGCAATTCCAGTGCTTCAGCAGCTGGGGGATGAATAAAAAGTTCTGAGATGGAAGTGATCCTCAAGAATAGAGTCCAACTCCTGGCTCTTCAAAGGACAACCCCAACAATCCCACATTCTGCTTGAGAGTATTGTCCAAAATGCTCCTTGAGCTCTGGCAGCCTTGGGGCTGTGGCCACTGTTCTGGGAAGCCTGTTCAGTACTTGACCACCTTCTGGAGGAAAAATGCACCCAGGTAGATCTGGGGTACTTCCAGCATCCCTGCCACCAGCCACCATATGGCCAAGCAGACCAAGACCAGCAGCTGCCAGAATTTAATGGCTACAGCTCAGTGAAAGCAGGAGGGACAGAATCACCATGGAGGGAGGGGGACATTGGGACAACCACTACTCCAGTACTGGAGGAGGGAGTTCTTACCCCTGCTGCCAGGCAGCTCCAGACAGTGCCCCCAGAAGAACCAGCTCTGAGCTATTGGGAGAGGAGGAATGGCCCAGATTGGGTCTCATTAAGGCAGTTACACGGTTTACAAGCTTGTTACAACATTGGAGCAGGGAAATGTGCTGGTCGCTTCGCTAGCTGAGCGAGGACAAAGCAGAGCCTGTTCCCTGCAAAGGAAAAGCCTCGTGCTCAGCCGGGAGCTGACGTCAGGTCCTTTGGATGCACAAATCCAACAAGGTTGCAGGCAACCTGCCAGCTGGGGACTGGCAGCAGGGAGAAGCTCCCATTTGCCTCTGAAGTGGCCACAACAGCAGGCTCACAGTGTTTCTTTCAGCCCAGCACAAGACTGTGTTTGCAGGCACATACAAGACCCCAGGGTCCGGAGACCAGGAACACTCTGCATGCTGTTCACCCACTAAAAACATGCATAAAGCACCCAGCTTGAGAGTTAAAAGCCTTCAAAAGGCAGCTTCTGAAGGACAGGGGAGGGATTGGAGCTGTTTTGGTTTAGGTGGGTTTGCCTTATTCTGTTCATGTCTCTGTACTTCCAGTGCACACTACCATTCTCAAACAGCACAAGCTGCCTACAGCACTGCTTGGCACCAGCAAGCAGTAACATGTGGCACAAGGTTTCAGTGCACTCCAAGCACAACTGAGCTGACAAGAAACTGAGGACAGATGCCTACATACACCCACTATTCCCTGAATTGGAAAAAAAAATTAAAAAAAATTAAAAATCAATGTCTTATCTGAAAGTGCCCCTAAGAGCAGAGTAGCCACATTGCCACATGTAGCAGAGCAGCTCCCTGGCCTTCAGGAGGATGCTGGGAGTAGACACAGCATCTGCAACTCACTGTAACAAGGACAAGGGCAGAATTACACAAGTCATAATTCCCCGGAAAGATTTTACAGCTTTGCAGAGGACAGATTAACCCGGTTTTTGCACTCTGGGCATTAAATGGAACTTTCTGAGCAGCCTCCTTTACGAAAACTCATGAAGGGAGGTTTTGCTCTCAGATAAGGAGAGAATTCAAAGTGTTAGCAAAATTTTGGTTGTTGTCACCACAGCCGGGTGGGAATCACCAGTCCCAGCAGAAGAGTAGCATCTTGTGCTGTAATGCAGGAGCACAAGCACCACTGCCTCCACCCCACTTACCTCCTGCATACATAACAGCCAGCATGATGGAGGAGATCCAGGACACTTTGCTGCTGGAGGCATTGAAGATGACCTCAATCTCTTTGAAGAACACTGTGATAGATTTGGGGAAGGCATAGGAAAAACCAATGGAAATGAAGGCTCCGACGACCACAGCCCATCCCCATCCTCCTTCAGGAGGAGTGTATCCTTCAGGGCCTCCAATGGCCGGTGGCATCTTGAATCAAGTCGGCGATGATTCAGCTGGGGATCAAAGATCTGCAAAGGACAAAACATTGCCTCAGCTGAAAGCAGAATCTCTCTCTGCTCCTGGCACACAACTGCATGGCTCAAGCTCTGTTTGCAAGGCTGGCATAGCACCAGTGCCCCCACCACCATGAGGAAAGTTGATCCGTGAGGTGAGATCACCCCAGGATCACCAGCACAGTGGGCCACTCCAAAGCACATGCTCAGATTGCAGCTGGCCTTTAAGAGCCCAGTCAGCACACATTTTTAAGTGACGAATTTAAGACATGACATCCCGACCTAAGCTGGAAAGGGCAGGTAGTGTCTGTGACAGCAGCCAGGACTCATCTGCACAGGCAGAGCTCCCAAAGCATCTGGGTTGCTGGAGTGCAACCCCAGCACTGCAAAATCCCAGGAAGCCCCAGGCCACCTAGAGCTGGAGCTGCACACCAAGGATATTAAATGCAGATATACTGAGGGGGAGTAAGTCCCCATGCACGAGCGAAACAGGACACCCCTATTTCTGCTGAAAAAGGGCAGTTGGGTGTCACAGCACACCCACCATCCCCAAAGGTCAGTGGCTATGGCTAAACTTAGCCTGAGTGGTGACCAAGGAAGGCTCCCATATGCCACCAGAGAAGGCAGAGGTGGATCCATACTGAGAAGTCCCAGCAGAGCCTGGTTCCCCTGCAGTTTGGCCCTGGCAGGGCACTTCCAGACCCAGCTGCATCCAAAACCTCCTCCTTGATCAAAAAGGCTATGGCAGGTTTCACAAAGCACCCAAGTATAAAAACAATTAACTTAAAAAGTTCAAAACTAGAAATGACTAGAAAACAAAATAAACAGGAAGATGCCATTCAGGCTTGCTGAGGTGTGGAATCCCCTCAGAGAGGCTGACTGGGAGCAATCCAGAGGCCATCAAGGTCAGGCTGTTCATGCATGGGCCCACACAGCAGCAGAACCAGATCACACTCCAGAGCCGCTGTTACTCCAAATGAAGGCTGGTACAGGCAGCTGAGAGCAGCACAAGGCATCACAGCAAGGAACTGTAGCAAGGGCAGCTGCTCACAAACAAGAGTCACAACATGCAAAGCCACAGAAACCACTACCAGCCCCAGAACTCCTGTGCACCCACAGGGACTTCAGAAGGCATTTTCTGATGGACTGCAGCCCTCCCCAGCCTCACAGCCAGAAGTACCCCCACCTCACTCACCCATATTAAGCACCACCAGCCAAGGGGACAGCATTAGGCTCCTTCACCAGAGCCCACCCCACACACCACAGCTCTCTGCTGCTCAAGTTTGCACTCAAGGGCAAAAGCTACCTTCAAGCAGGAGAGTCTTTTCCAGAGCTCCTGAGGTCATGCCAGGCAGAGTGACAACTTCAAAGCAGTGTGGTGCTGGCTCAGAGAGGTGCAGCCTCCTATTTATAGCCTGCATCCGCCCCAGCTCACAGCGATTACCATCTCATCCATGGCTGCTGACATGCCAGCGTTTACCTGGCACATCCCTATAGCACACACTACAGGACTACGGGCTCCTGCCTTTTCATTCACTCTGTGTCACTTGGTGCACATCCAAGGCTGGGATCCCAGCTTCCTGGTCAAAGCACAGCTGGTGATCCAGAGTCATGGGGAGATCCTGCTCCTTCCTACCTGGCACTGGAGGTACTGGCAGCAGTTATCTGATACAGCACCAGGTTTGCCAGAGCCACTTGACACCTGGCTGCAGTGATGCCCCAGACCCACACAAGGCGAGAGAAAGAAAAGCACAGGAGGTTGGATTCTGTAAGCTGCTAAGACTAGTTTAGTGTGACCCAGACAATGATTTTTCACTGGCAGGGTATTTTCCTGCATCCTGGCCAGCGCAACACATGACCATCACGAGCAGCTCCAAGCCACCCGCCACTCCAACAAAGGAATCATTGACAAGACGCTGCCCCTGGCACGTCCACAGCTGAACTATGCCCAGGAGCCAGAGCCTGTTTCCTCTGATTTCCTCTCTGGGACTCAACGGATGAGCCGCATCTCCGGTGTCTGGCTGCAGGCAGATCCCTGGGCCAACACACACCTGTGGGCACCTACGTGGGACCACCGAGGGAGCAGCCAGGCTTCACAGAGACTCCCAATGCAGTCTGGTCTCTTGGAACACAGAGCAGCCCACCCACCCACCATGAGCACTGGGAATTGCTGAACATGCCCTCCCCACACAAGCTGCACACTGGAGCTTCCACCACCTCTTGCTTTGAGTCACACTGAGCTTTCACAGCCTTCAGTGAACCCTAAAGCATCATCCAACCACAATGATTTATCCAAAACATTTTTGAAAGCTGAAACTACCAGGTGTTGGCTATAAAAGCTCCCAGCAAGGAATATAATCTACTTGTGAGCACTAATTAAAACTACAGGCAATAAAAGCCATCCAAGGCAAAGGCTGAGGAGGTTTTGATGAGGTGTTGGGGATTTTTCCCTTTTGTTCCTGAGACATATACACTGGTTTAATTCTTTCACTGCTCCCAAGGAGCTCAACTGCTCCAAAATGACTGTGGCTTGGTTAATTTATTTTTTCTTCCCCTACAAGCAACATTTCTCCTCCTGAGGTGGCATCTCTCTGTAAAAAGAAAAGGCTTCTGGCAGGTTAGACATGACCTCTCTTGCATGGCTGAGGCACAATGAAAAACCTTGAGCTGAACAAGGTTTTGAGACCAAAGATTCCCAAAGTCTGACGCCAGAGAATTTACACAATGAGTTCTGCATGCCACAACACTCTTCCCTGACTCACTGAAAATCCTTAATAAGAAAGATCAGTTTTAGAAAGCTCATGATTCAACTGCATTAGGCTTCTTGACGATTTACTCCTTGCCCCCACACAGAACTAGGTTCAAACAAGTGAGGAAAAAAAATAAAGCACATGTAAGGCAGCCAGCCCAACTGGAAAGATTCCCTCCCTTTTGCAAAAAGGGAAATTAAAAAAAAACAAAAACAACCAGAACACATAGTTATGACATTTTCAGCTGTTTTGGAAGAGTTGCAACATGTAAGATGTGATTAGAAATCAAATTCACAACTGCCAGGCAACCAGCTACAGTTCAACCGATTAGGAAATAAAATAACCATATTTGCAGTAATTAAGACTGATGAGACCAAGTAATGACTGAGTATCACAACTGCTCCCCTATAAAAGTCCTGACTAATCTGCAGGAATGGGTAGCCTACAGCCACCCTCCTCTGCACAGCAAGAGTGAGAGCAGGAATTGAGACAATGAGGATGGTATCACCCCAAAACAGATCCCTCAGAAGACTAAATCCCTGCCATCTCCTAGGTCCCACCCACAAGCAGTTATCCTTTCTCCAAAGGGGCCTGGAACAGCATGATTTCAAGACTTTTAGTTATATAATGCAGTAAATTGCCGTGCTTTTGAAAGCTCAGATTGGCAGGACTCCAGCACAGAAAGACAGAGGCTCACATTTATAGAGCACTGCAAATGCCCCAAAGTATTTCTGGGGCAAAGCCTTTATTGAAGTGGTTCACATCACTTCTTTTTGGGGTCAAAGGAAGAGGGCCATTCCCCCATCCAAGCAAAGACCCTGCCCAGGCACAACACACCTCTGCCTCTACTCACACATCCCTCCAGCTCAAGGCTTCCCTACAGTGGTTATACACTCAGTGGCACCTGCTGCCCTTTGAGCTCACAAAGCCTTTCCCCTGGAGCAGGGCTCTCTGAGTACCTGGGAACTGGAGCAGGGCAGGCAGGGAGCCTGAACTCTTGCTCCATGGAGCAGAACAAGCTGAGAGACCCATATATTTCTCCCACAACCCACCATCAGCCGAGTGCCACACAGATTCGTGCTGCAGCCAGCGGAGGTTCATCTGGTCTCTTTGCAGGTGTGAAATCCACAGTGGCTCATCCCAGCCCTGCTGTCTTTGCTTCCTGCTTTCTGTTCCTCCTGTGCTCCCCCAGCTTGAGATGGACATAGCATTGTCCAGAGAAGGATCTCCACATCAAAAAGATGCCCAGGGATGTCCCAGCTATCCAACAGCCATCTGGGCACCTGGTGCCCTTGTAAGCTGGACCCAGCCTTTGGGCTAGAAATGCCATCAGTGAAACACCTAGGCCAGGAAGGATGGGCACAAAGCTGCCCCTTGCTAGCAGCAGAGTTTGCACTGCCTGAGGGAGCTCTTCCCTCAAGCCGCCAGCAGAAAGGGGGATGCTGTTCCCCAGGAGCTCATTCCCATCAGCCAAGCCCTAAGAATTAGCCACATCCAGCTCCTCAAAGCCCAGCTCACCACAAGAAGCTCAGCACAGGGCCATAAACATCCGTGGGACATTTGCCCAACATGGGGAGCTGGCAGGCCCCCAGAATCTCTCCTTCTGATCCCTAAAACTAAACTGAGATCTCCTGCTGGGGAAATGAAGGGGCTGGCAATCACCAGCTGTTCACAGCCTATAACACTCTATACCTTCAAATTTGGCCTTTTTCTGGCCTGAAGTGAGACGAAATAGAGATTGTCAGGAGACACCACTTTCACCAGTTAAGTGGGTTTAGAGCATTATGCACCGAGCTTTAATTCCAGCAGGCACCCACAGGCAGGGTTTAACCTGGCAGCACATGGCCTACGTGACTCCCCAGCGCTTCCAAGGGCTCTGCACCAGGACAATAGTCAATTGAGGCCCTGCTCAGCCCCAGCCTTTGCTGCTGGGGTGAGCCAAGGTCAGCAGCACAGGCAGGGCTCACTCAAGGCCGGCAGCCCGCACAGGCAAGCTCAAGGTTTTGGCCAGGAGCAGCCCAGCCCACTCAGTGCCTCTTCCCACCAGAAATGGCCAACACACTCCCAGACATGCCCTGGTCTGCCGGCCCGGTGAGCCAGCACCAGCACGCAGACAGACAGACAGACGCCATGGGGCACAGCATTGGCAGCCACCCTCCTCCAGCTCCCCCACTGGCAGCACAAGCCTCAGCCCGCAGAGGCACAGATCATCCTGCTCATCCCACCGGGCACAGCCACGGTCTTTCCCTGGACACTCACAATTACTCTCTGGTGGACACAGCTCCTCAGCCCCCAAAACGCTCCCAGCATGGCACAGGGCAAGAGAGGCTGCAACCTGCCCTGCAAAGTGAGGTGTTGGGATAGTTTGTTGGCAGCTTTGAGGGAAGCCAACCAACCAGAGAGATGAGCAGCTATTTGTGTCCACCAGAGAAGCTCCCGTCTGGGGCTGCTGTGCCTGGTTGTTAGCATCACCAATGCTCAGTAAGGATCAACCATCTTACTGGTGTGAGCAAGCATGAAGTCAAGCTTAAGCAAGATACCAACAAGCCCAAGGGAGAAAGCCTGGCTTATTTCTACACCAGAGCCTGGCTGTGGTCATGGCTGGTTTGCAGACCAGTTAAAGGAATTTTATGTGAAGCAAGCAGCTCTTGCATGTAGTCTGGGCTCACATCAGCTTTAGCACCCAGCACAGCACCCAGAGTCCCCCCCATCCCTAGGGAAAGGGATTCTCATGGCACCAGCTTCCAGCCAAACCCCTGTCTCAGGTGGGGACAGGAGGTGCTCAAGCCCCTGCACAGGGTTTCCCAGTCACACCCTGAGCACAAGCTGTGCTCTGCCAGGACACCAAGTTGATCCTCCCTGCACTAGCGGTGCTCAGGAATGCTCCCAGGACACCCTGTGCCCTCACAGAAATCCTCAGAATGAGAAAAATGTAGTATGGACTAGCATTGGCATTCTTTCATTAGAGACCCACAATGCCAGCCAGAGACAGCTCCGGGTGTCTTGGCAAAGCAGGGGGCTGCAAAATCACAAAAAGTCACAGCGGTTACCATCAAACGGAACTGGCTGTCCCTTCCCTACGAGCAGGAGTCTGAATTTTGATCCCAGCCACTGCCACATTATTGCTACCTTCAAGCCCTCAAACCACAGATGAGTAAGCACCAGGATGGAGGTGGGATATGCACACCAAGGACTCAAAAACACAAGGGTGGAGGTGGGAGAAGAGGTCACACCAAGGACCCAGCAGTACATGGATGGAAGTGGGATGGACACTCGCACCAAGAACCCAGCCCTCAAACCAGGACCAAGGCAGCACTGGGATGGAGGCAGGAGAGGAGGTCACACCGAGGGCCCAGTAGCACTCCGGTGGTTGTGGTTCCAGTAATTAACTACAGCCCCACGTGGATTTTCCTTAGCTACAGAACTACTCTGCAGCGGCTCTAAGGACACAGTGAGTCATACCGATACCACCAGTGAGAGGCTCCTACTTTCTTAAGAGTCTGTTATAGGCTTATTCCAGAGGAGGAAATGGGAAATGCCATAAAAGTGCAACAGTAGATTTGAACTACAGGGCCCTAATGAGATGCACCTCCCAAGCCTACGTGCAGCTTTTCAACTCCTCATAAAGGAGATATAAAATGACAGCGTGAAAATCACTGGGTATTTTCCACCTTAGCTGCCAGATAAATCAGGCCAACTGGGCCAAATAGGAGCCAAGAGAAAACACACGCGACCATTCACACCTTTTCCAGGTAACACCTCCTGAAAGGGAACAATGTTTCACACCTTCCCAAGGAGCTAGGACAGCCACAGGCACCCCCACAGAGAGATTTGACATACACTAGCAGAACTTGTTTGTAATTGGGAGGTCCTTCACCCCTGCGGTTCATCTAAGACCAAGGAAGTTCCTCCCCAACAAAGGCACTATCGGGAGCTTGGGGGAGTTTCTTTACACCCAGCACACTCCTGCTCCCTGCCCTGGCCCATTTCTCAGCGCTGCTCCTATCCTTCCAGACACAGCCAAGGCAACCTCAGCGCAAAGATACCCAGGAGAATCCAACAGCACTAAATGACCTCACTTAGCATGAAAATGGGATGCCTGTACATCACAAAAAGACTTAAGGCTCACAGAAAGGCACAAACCCAGAATCATTATACCTGCTTCCTTGTGATGCAACTAAGGAAACCCACCTTTTTCCTAAGAAAAAAATTGAAGCTGGAGAACATGAGTAACCATTGTGCAAAAGGTCCACACTTAAGGGGCAGGGTGTGAGCACTCAGGCCATTTACTGTTTCAGGACACAAATCCCACTTCTCCTGCCGAAGATACAATTCACAATTTCCTTATGATCCTCCTGTTCACACTCATCCCCTTTGTCTGAGTCAACTTTCAAACCCTCTGGCATTGTTCACCTTCATGATGCATTTGTGCACCCTTCAGCTGCAGGACTCCTGCCCGACCTGCAATACCCACCCTGGGTGAAGCATTCCAGCAGCATATCTGGAGCCCAGTCCCGCTAAGCCTGAGCATCTCACCCAGGGGCCAGCAAACACCTGCCAGAGGCCACCAGGCTTCAACCAGAGCAGACCGCAGGACCAGAGCCGGTCGGTCTTGGCTCTAGGAGTGTTCTGACAGCCCCTTGCTACCCAGCGAGTGTAAGCTACCACCAGCCACCACTGAGCTCTAGCAGCCCCAGCTTTCTGCTGCTGGTCATCGCAACGCCTCGCCAGCTAACCGATTCGCACACCAGAGGGTGGATGCTCGCCTCAAACACTTATGGGGCCAACATGACCTTACTACTACCTCCTCCCTGAGCAAGGCAGAAACAAGCGCTAAAGGGACCTTTCCTGGAGCCGGAGCACGGTTCCGCAGTCTATCCTGCACAGCCAGCAGGGGATCACGGTGCTGAATGCCTAGGGTGACTCACCCACCTGAGCAGCCTCGAATGCCCAAGGTCCAGCTCTGAGCACCTGCCAAGAGGAGTCACCTGAAGGCCGATATGAGCGGCATCGCGATGCAGAGCTCACCCAGATGCTGCTGAGCTCACCCGGAAGGCTGCAGGAGTGCTCCCATGGCGACGATGGGTACCCCTCTGCACCCCAATACCGCAGACCCACTCCCAGGACAAGGCTCCCACGCAGCTTCCAGGCCCTCCCTGCCTTTATCAAGAGCCAAACACACACAGTGATCACCTCCTTCCTGCCCCCCGGAGTTTATCGAGCACCCTCAAATGGCGCGGAGATTCCCCCGCGCGGCCCCACAAACACGCTGGGGGGAGCGTCCTGAGGGGCCGGGCAGGGGAAACGAGGAGCTCCCCAAGACAGGGACCCCCCACCTCGGGGCAACGGGGCTACCCGGGCCCCTCGAGGCCATCATCATCCATCCTCACCGTTCGCCGGGAGAAGGAGGCCGGGGACACCACCACCCCAGGGCGCTACTGCCGGTAAGAGAGGAACGAGGGCGCTCGGGGCAGGGTACTGAGGGATCCTCACCACGCGGCCACAGCAGAGCGGGAACAAAACATGGCTCCCCCCTCAGTCCGGGGGCGGGGGAGACCAGAGCGGCTGTTCCAACACAGCCACAAACGCCGGTGTGGAACCAACCGGCCACCGAACGGACGGGCTGCGCGACCGGCCACAAGGGCGACCCCCCGCTCCAAGAACGGCCCAGGACCATCACCGGCTCCAAGACCTCACAGCCGGGCCGGCAGCTGCGGCCCCAGGGAGCGCGGAGCTGCCAGAGTGCGTGGGGCTCCCATAGCCAGGGCCTGACGCCGACCCCCACCTCGCTCGCCCCCTCGCTCGCCCGTCCCGTCGCGCCACGTGGGCCGCCCGCGCCCTACCTGCGGGTGCCGCCGCCGCCGAGTGCTGCCGCCCCCGCCCCCGCCGCTATAAGGGCGGAGAGGCGCGGGGGGCGGGAGCGGGGCGTGCCCGGCCACGCTCCGCCTCCCGCGCGCCACGTGCGCCTCTCGGGCCCCCCCGACCCCTGCCCGCCCTCACGAGCCCCGGGGGCCCCGCGAGCCGGGCCGTGCGCCACAGCACGTACTGCCCCGGCACGGGCTGCCCCGGCACGGCACGGACCGCCACGGCCCCACGGGCCGCCACAGCACGTACTGCCCCGGCACGGGCTGCCCCGGCACGGCACGGACCGCCACGGCCCCACGGGCCGCCACAGCACGTACTGCCCCGGCACGGGCTGCCCCGGCACGGCACGGACCGCCGCGGCCCCACGGGCCGCCACAGCACGTACTGCCCCGGCACGGGCCGGCCCGCCACGGGCCCCCACGGCACATACTACCCCGGTACGGGCTGCCACGGCCCCACGGGCCGCCACAACACCGACCGCCACGGCCCCACGGGCCCCCGGTGGTGGCGGATAGGGCTTTGGGGCCGAGTGTGCTGGGAGGCCAGCCCGGATGACACTGCCCGGCGCAGCGGCAGCGCGGGACTTCCCTGAACTTGTCCCACGGAGTGACTCGGCGCAGGAGTTCCACTCGCTGGGCAGGAACAGGGGGGGTCCCCTTGCCCTCATCCCTCCCGGGGGTCTGACCCCACTTGTGGGATTCCTAGCCCCGCCATTGGGGATCCTGGCCCGGCTCCTGGGGGGCCCTGACCCCACTCCCGGGAGTCCTGGCCCTGTTCCTAGCATACCTGGCCCTGCCCCCCGTAGTCCCGGACCCCTTCAGGTGCAGAATGCTGCACAGTGTCTGTATTAAAACACAGTAGCACCTAAAAATCCATTAAAATTAAAATACCTTGCCTGATGATTGTGCTTTTGCGTTCACCACATTTCTTAGCGTTGCCAGCCCTTGCTGGCAGCTGTGTTCCCATGAAGGTAAGGACACACTGTGCTGGGGGGGGGCATTTGTGGTGATCACAGTTATTTCAGCTGGGCCTTTGTACCCAGAGATGTGAAGGAGCTGGCTGCCCTCGCCATTTCACTCACAGTTTGATTCTGCAGGATGAAACAGTCCCAGGCTCTGTGTGCCAAACCGTGCATGGGAGAGGTGCGTGGGAGAGGCCCTTGCTGGCAGCATGTTCCCATCCCAAGCGAGGCTCCTCATCTCTGGATGCAAACCAGTCTGTGGCAGCCGTGCATCCCATGTTCTTCACTCCCTGCATGTCCCAAGTCCTACACAAAGGGACTGTTACCTGGGCATGCTTTTCTCTGGCTGCTGTCTCCCAAAGCCTAATGATGCTACTTGACTTCTTGGTTGCATATGTAATGCTCTAATTTGTTTCATAGCCAAAAGAAGAGTGGTGTAGTTCAACTGTGAGTCAAGGAAGGGAAAGAAGGGAATAAACAGTGATGCTCCATAGATGGAGACAGAGCAGCTGTGTGGAGGTACCAGCTCTTCCATATCAAAGGAACCACTGCTCTTCCATCACAGCAAGCATGGTCACGGGTGTACTCTGAGCATGTTGAGGCACTGAATGGACCAGGTGCACTCAATAAAAGGCCAGGGACTACAACCAACTCTTTCACCCACTTCTGAGGTGAGACACCACAACCCAAAGAGTGAGTGGGTGGGAGGATCTCTTGATCCATCTGTTCCTGTGTGACTGAGCAGGGAGAGGCCTGTGCTCTGTTTTGCTTAAACAACAAATAAATAACAATTCAAAGGGGCAATTTTGGATCAAGCTCAAAGTGCCACTTGGCTCTGCTGTTAGGATCCTACCTAGGCTCAAGTGTTCCGCTCTGCTGGGGACGAGCAGTCAGAAGTGCTGTGGTGGATCCCAGGTGGGACATGGCCTTCCAGTTTCCTTTGAGAAGACCCAGTGCTCCTGGGATGAATGAAGCCAGAGAGCATGTCCTTTGTCTGGCACTGATGTGCAATGCCCCAGTGTGTGGATTTTAGAGCAAGGTGCAAAACAAGAGGCCAGGGATGGCAGAGCTCAAGTGAGCAGGGAGCTGCCAGAGCAGTGATGGACTGGAAGGGCAGGTGAGAAGCTGCAGGACATCTCTGCTGTTCCTGCTCCTGCTGCTCCTGCTGCTTCTTCATCTTACTGAAAATGGGAAGGAGTCCTTCCTGCTCTGTGTTGCTGCATTTTTGTCTCCTTTAAAAGACGGATTTAATAATAATCCTATTAGGAATTTTTTTCTTGTGAGGAAAACAGGATATTGTTTCAGGATATTGAGCAACAAAGCTGTCCTTGAAAAGCAACACTAAGCAGCCTCGCAGTCCTGTTTCTGACTGCATTTCTGGTGGACACTAATCAAGTTCAACATCCGGGACAGCCAAACCATTTCATTTCTAGAATGTGAGAGAGGCCTCAGCAGAGCAGTACAAATCCAGGTTTTCTGTGTTCCACTGTAAACATTATGGACCTCTAGTAATCTCAAAACATAATCATTAGTTCTGATTTCTCTTGGAATTAATGTCCGTAGCAGATGTAGTAGTCTAGTCCTCATCTGTCATGAATACGTATGTCCTGCTTGATAAGAGAGGTAACAACATGAGTCCAAATCCAGGAATTCTTGGAAATCTCTTCGGAAAGTCTGTTCTATTGAGATATCCATCCTAGTTTCCTGACTAGGCTTTGGAAAAGGGTTTTCTGAGCTTTTGGATTGACATTTCACTTCAACTGACTTTCCAGGCTCTGAGTTTACTCCATGACAACGGAAGCAGAAGAGAAGGCATCAAACCACTGTCCTTACAGAATGTGCAAGTTCTCCTCCATGGATGATATAGGTATGACATTGTTCAGGGGTGTATTGGTGTAGCAGCCTCTGCCATTGTTTAGAAAATAATCTGCCTTAGAAAGAAAGAGCCTGCTAAGATGTTCAAAATCGCCACTATTGCCATTTTGAGGAAGACCTCTGTGGTTGTGTTCATTTTGATGCTCATTTAGATCAACACTTTTTACCTGCCCGGACTCCCATTGCTGCTCTGTTGCTGCCTGTGTCAGGTTCACACATATGTCCCTCAGCAATGCTGACCAGCATTTAACAAGGTTTTGTCTCCCCAAAGATCCCCCTTGGATCCTGACACTTGTGGCCATGTCAGAGAGACCTGCATTTGCCAGCACGAAGAACCCCATACTTGTTACCTAGTGGCAGTGGAGATAATTCCTTATCAAAATTGGCATTGGGCCACCATGTGACCAGTGAGCAGTGAGACAGACAGTGTTTTGGCTCATGAGATGATGTGAGGCTAGCAGGAAGAGGATAATCTCCTGGAGTCTTTCTCAGAAGCCCTGACCAAAAGGGACTGCCACCTCACTGTGAGCTCCAGGGGAAGGGGAGTGAGGAGGATGGTGTGGTATGGTGGCAGTCAGAGGCAAGTGGCAGCAAGTCAGCTGGTCCCGCTGTTCCAGATGGGAAGAGGGTAACTGTGCCCTGTAGAGAGCTTTGCCTGCTGCATTTGCTTTGACCTGGCTTTGCTGCATCCTGCCTAAGAAAGAGAAGGCTGTGCTGGCTCCAGCTGCATACTGGCAGCTGCCACTCCTGCTCTTTGCTGCCAGGAGAAGCATGCTTTCCTTGGAGAGCTTGCCTAGAAATAAGTGAATCTTGACCACATGGAGACCACATGGCAAAACTGAGATGTCACCATTGGTGTAGTCCTCCCTTGTCCCTTGCACTGTGCCTCTTCCTCATGCTCTGGGGTAAGAGCTCCCTGGCTCTGTTCAATGGGCCGCTCATGCTGCAGCCTGCACAAGCACGTCACCTTCTGCCAAGGAACTTAGCTACCACAAGAAATAGAATCTCTGTTCTTCCTGCCCCTCCGTTCCTGGACCAAAGGAAAGTGAGGCTGTTCAATGTCCTTTTTCCAATACTAATTGAATGCTCTGTGAGGACTCACTCATGAGGGCCTCTGCTCCCTCTTCAAGGAGTATGTGGGCTGCTGTCCTTCCCTGATTGCTATTCCATATGCTCCCCATGCAGTGACTTGTTCTTTCCACATTCTCCTTCCTTCTTTCCCAAGTGCTGGCTGCCTGACTAGCACGTCTTGGCAACACTAGTCCTCACTCAACCAGGTCCATCCTTTGGGATCTGTAGCCACTGCTGCCAGTGCCTCCAGGCAGGCAGGGGAAGGGGCTGGTGTTTCCTCTGGCATGAGGGGCTTGGTGTGTGAATGTCACCCCAGGGAGTGAGAGCCCACTGGAATGGAGCATCACCACAGAGGAGACACAAAGGTGAGGCTGCTGGATGAACACTCAGCTGCATCCCAGCCACACTGTTGTTGTGTTGTTGTCTTCAAGCTGGGGTCACCCAAACCAGTCTGACCAGCACAAGATCCTGTTCTGCTACATACACCAGATGCTGGGATCATCTTTATCCAAAAGCCTGCTGGCAGAGCTGGGGACCCCTGAGGCAAGAGGCAAGGGTACTCGGTCAGGCCATGGCGGTGGGTGTGCTTCTTGCCGTGTCCAGCTCTCCCATGGGATCTCCACTGTCCCAGAACATGCTGTTTTAATGACTCTATTCCTGTTCTTGGGGTGGGGAGGAAAAGGTGGGGGCTCGGCAAATAATTTAACCATATCCTGCACCAAATAACTTCACATGTCAATAACACTAGCTCACCTGCATTTCATTCTCTGTTGTATCCCTGCCCAGAGAGGCTGTTTCCTCCTGGTTCCAGCCTGTCCTGCATGGTCCCTGGCTGTCAAGAGGTTGATGGCATTCCTAGCCATATCTCTTCATCTTCAAACAGGATTCAGCATCTCTGCCTCTCCACACAATGCATCATTAGGATCAGTTTCCACTGCAGATGGGTTTGTTGATTGGGCTGCTTCTAGGAGGATGCTACCTTCAGTGAGCTCAGGGTAGTTTCACCATGGGGATGAGCTGGAGCTTGGGGCTGTGCTCCAGTTCCGTTTCTCCTTTGCAGCATCTATAGCAGCTGTTCTCTTGGAATATTGCACAAAGCCAGGCTTCTCTCTTGGAGTACTTGACATTTTTGGTCCTGCATCATCTCAGGAGAGCTTGGGGCACTCCTGTAGGTGTGAAGAGGAAGGGAAAGGACTGCAGGCAGCCTGAGAGATAAGAGGTTTGATCAGCTGACCCTGACACCTGTGAAGATGTCTCAGTCCCTGGCCATGCTGGTCCCACCCCCCTCTCAGACCACTCCTGCCCCACAGCACGCTGTGGTTGTCTGGCCCTACACTCCCCTCCCAAGTCACAACATGGCTGGGATGGCCATTGGGATGTCTCGACCCCACAAGTCCCTGGGGAGGCAGTGAGTGCTGAGACAAGTGCGTGCTGAGAACAGACAAAAACACAAACCCCAGTATTTGTCCAGAAATCTGCTCAGAATTGCTTTGGCCTTGATGAGCCTGGAGGATTATTTTCCCTAGGTATTTTTAGACTGGAGCCTGGCAAGTACCAGACATGACTGGGATTTCCTGGCTTGAGCACCCAGCTGATGGACAGCATGGAACCTGCTTCTGCTGCTCCACTGGACTGTCAGCGCATCAGTGCACTGGGATGGCCAAGATGACAAGCGCTTAGGAAGGAAGGCACTTGTGGAGTGGGCCATGAGGTCACCCCTGGGCCATGTGTACAGCTCCTCGGGGCTGAGCACTTCTCCATCCCTGGGGAAGGCACTGAGCCCTCTCTCTCTGCCAAGCCAGCACCAGTGCAGATCCCCATGCTGCTCTGTATCCTGGGCTGCTCTGTATCTGGAAGACTGTCAGGGAGGAAGGCAGGGACATGCTCCCATTCTCCTGCACCAGCAAGGGGAGTGCAGAGTCCTCAGGTGAGCTCCTGGTGGTTCAGATTGGGTTTCTGAGGAGGACCACTTCTGGAGTCACACCTATGCCTGTGCAGTGAACATGACCCCACTTGTGGTGCCAAGGGGAGGCAGAGGGGACAATAGTCTGTGTGACTCTCCCCTGGCATCCCTACCCAGGTGCCTTGAGCTCTCTTGCCCCCATGGATAGCAGCAGCATGAGGACACTTCAGCCCCATTCTCACTCTCTGGGCTGCTCGATACCTAAATGTTCCCCCAAAATAGCCCTCCAGAGGCCATCTGTAATGAAAAGAGAGAGAAAGGGGTACCTGCACCACACTGCTAGCAATGCCCCAGCTGGTGCAGCTGCCTGTCTCTTTAAATGCCCGCCCCCAGCCCATCAGGCTGCGTGGAGGTGAGCAGGGGAGACAGGAGAGCCAACACTGGCAGTTTCTTGGTGGCTGAGTGTGTCACTGTTTCCATCTTCCCTTTGCTGGCAGGGCCCAGTGGCAGGACAGCCACGGTGCGCTCACATCCCACACTGTGAGCACACAGCCTATTGTGTGCATGTGTAAATACATATTTGTGCTGCTTGTTTCCAAAACCCCTCTTGTTCTGTTCCCAAAGAGCCTGGACTGACAATGTCAGGAAAGCCTCTGTCCCCCTGGCTTTGTTTGACCGTGCTTGTTTGGAGGAAAGATCCCCAGAGAGGAGCTCACTGCTGCTGCGTGCCCTGACACAGGTTTGCTTCTGACAGGGAGTGGGCCCCAGGTCTGAGCAGGGAGGATGCCCTGCAGGCTCTGTTCCCTCACAGGGCCAACCCAGCATCGTTTCTGACCCTGGGCAAATGGGAGCAAGGAGCAGTGCCTGTGGCTGGCTCGTTTGGAGATGGTTCTTTCTGAAGTGGGTCAGGTGCCCTCCCTGCACAAACACAGGCCTAAGTCCAACACCACCAAAGTACACTAACAGTTTGAGGCAGCCCTTGGCCCAGAACAGGTTTTGGGGACTTTGCCTTTTGCTACCACGGAGATGGGATTTCATGCCCTGCCAGCAGCAAAGCTCAGGTCAGAATGCAGCTGGCTTGTCCTTGGGAAGCTGCTGCTTCACTGCCACATGCACTCTCCCATCCCATCCCACTAGGATGGTCTCCCCACTCTGCCCACCCACCCTACTTGCTCTGCCCATTCTGCAGGTCATCACAGAATCATAGAATCATAGAAACATTCAGGTTGGGAGGGACCTTACAAATAGTTTCATTCCACCTCCCCTCAACAGCAGAGATGCCACACACTAGATCAGGTCCCACTCTTCTCTCTCTGAAATAGTGTTGTCCATAGTGGTGACTAGAAAGAAGGTTGTTTTGGGGAAGAAAATATATTCACATAGCCCAAGTCCTACCTTCTAAGTCAACATTACTGGATATAAGGTTTGGACACTGTGAAGTGTCCATCAAAACTAGCTCTCACCAGCAAATTCAGTTCCACCTTCTCCACGTGCTGTTTTATGTTGGGTTTGCACACACTCTGGTGACTGAGCTCTATAGGAGGTATGCTTTATGTAACTCTAGGAGGAGTTACATAAAGCAATTTAATTAGTCTTTTGCGCAAGCCAGAGCATCTTCTTCAACTTGGCAGGTACCCCATGAACTGACTTTTGACCCATTGTGGAGGCACAACCATCCCATGGCTCAACAGTTACATAGGCACAGGGTGGGTGCACCATGCTGGTTTCAAAAACTCACGGCAGAAAATAGTTGCAATAGCCCCAGTTACAAATCCCTGATCTTCCATAATCAGAGAATAGGGTTAAATGTGCCTAATAAGCTCATTCTAAATTGCCATTACTGCTCTAATAATAGCTGATAAACCAGGCTTTTGTGGGACAACAAACATTTCTGTTATTCCCCAAACCCAGCTTGGGGATAGGATAAATAAAGCCAGCTCTTGTTTTGAAGCAGGAGGTCATGCTTCCTCTTAGGATAAAGGCATTGCTACCCTTTCCCTGGTTTACAGGCTTAAAGGAACAAAATTGAGTGATACAAAATGTCAAAGAAAATTACATTTTCAAGCAGGAACAGCTAAAGACAAGTCAGACAGACTGGCACTGAGCTCCCTCCACATGTGTGTTTAGCAGATAATTTGTTATCACCCCAGTTCAAAGTTAACCTGCTGCGGGAGAGTTGGCTGATCTGCAGTGTTTCAGATTTCCATGTTTCAGTTGGGCGCAAACAAAAAAAACTCAAAAAGCTTGTTTTTGATTAAGCCTGTTGCTGCTGGGTACAAATACTTACTTTCTAGGTGGAAGTTCATTAGGGCACAAGCACCAAACGTGATTAATCACACAATGCCCAGTGCCATGGCTTGGGTGGCAGCAGCTCTTGATGCTGCCCTGTGATTTTCACTTCCCTGTCCTGAGCTGGAGGGACGAGGGAAGATGAGCAGGATGACAGAGTTTCCTTACACCCTCTGTCTTTGGGGATTCAGGCACTAGCCCGGGTGGACTAAAGTCTCAGACCTCTGCACTGGCTGCCCTCCTCTCTGAGCAGCACCGTGTGTCTCCTGAGTCCCCATTCGGCTCCAAATGCTCCAGTACAGGGATTCAGGGACTCCTTCAGCTCCATCTCATTGGGTCTGTGGCAGGAAGCTGTGGTCAAGGCTGTTTGCCTGCCCCAGCTAATCTGCTATTCTTACCTTGCGGGGGTGAGCTGTGTTTTCACTGTCTCAGAGATGGGATTTGCCTGTTATGCTTTGGAAAAGCAGCCAACTATGGTGCAGAGAGCGGGAGGGGAGGCACGTGGTCTGGGCTCACAGCAGATATTTGTCGTAGGGCTAGCAGCAGCTGCAGACCTCGCTTCCAGGTCTCCTGCAGCATCCCAGCCCCCTTTGCCTTGTGGCATGCCCTGACCATGCTCCCCTAGGATGCCCAGGGCTCAGGTCTCCCAGGATGGAGAGTTTCCCTCTAAGTGTCTGAGCTCTGTCAGAACCAGCCCAGCACCTCTGCTGCATTCCAAGCTGCACAGCTGCCTCTTGCTCTGCCCCTCAGCCCATGCTGGGGGCAAGAACCTCAGCCCCAGGGCAGGAATGGCCACACTGCCACCTGCCAGTGTTCCCCCTGCACCTGAGGGCTCAGCTCTCTGCCACAAAGCCACGGCACCCTGTCCCAGCCTCTTGTGTGTCTTGGAAAATCCCAAATCCCAGCTGTCACCAGCCACCCTTGACTAAATGACCCCTCCTCTGCTGTCTCGTCTCAGATCAAGCCTCAGCAAACGTATAGGCCAGGCAGGTCCTCATGTGTCACCAGCCATGGGCCCAATAGGGCTGCACGTGCACATGGCTGTGTAATGCCATAATGAGATTACACTGCGACATGATGGTCGTGAAATAATCCGCAGTATCATTCAGTAAATCCCAGGATCCAATTACCTTTCCACATGACACCCCTTCCTGAGCATGGGGAGGCCAAGGGGCTGCAGCCTAGTGCCCTGCCCTTCCAACAGCCTCCTGCTCAGCTCCTCCACTCCCCTGCACCTCTCTACCTCCTTGTCATTTAGGATTACCAAAGTTTGTGTTTCTCTGCAGGAGCCCCAACCCTCTGCCAGGCTCTGCTGCGTTTTCACAGCCGCCTGTTTACTCTCCAGCACTGCACTGACCCCCTGCCCACTCAGCCCCAGCTCTCTCACCACCCCAGCAGCACCCGTCCCAGCTGAGCTGCTATTCAGCTAGCTCAGGCAGTGATTCCAGCCTGCCCAGGGTGGGGCAAAGGGCCAGTCTGGCTGGTCATGGCCCACAGTATGCAGGAGCGCTGAGCACACTGCGGTGTTGAACCCAGAGAGCTCCGGCATGCACTCTGCCTCCCACAGCAGCAGCATTGTTTGCAAACATTGTTTTTCCAGGTCGTTTTCCTTGTCCTGGCAGAGCTGCTCCCGGGAGCCAGAAGATCCCTTTCTGTGAGAATAAAGCCCAGGGCACAGGTACAGCCGCACTGGGCGGCCCAGCAGCAGTGCCAGGGCACGCACGGTGCCCCGCGGCCGGCGCGGCGCGCTCCACTGCGGGCGCCACGGTCGCTCCTGGCCCTGGCAGGTGTTCAGACACCAGCGCTGTTGCCAAGTCAGGCAGGGAGTGTGGCCAGCTGCAAATTTCAGCTTCGTTTTTGGAGCCTTTGAATCACTGGCCAGCCGCCAGGGTTGTTATTTGTTAGTCTAAGTATTTTTTTCCCAAGTGAATTTCAAGCTGGTCAGAGCAGCCAGGCCGAGGAATTTGGCAGAGGGGCCTTCAGTATCCTCAGTGCCAGGGGAGTGGGAGTGCAGGCAGGATACTGTGGAGTGGTCTCCCTTGTCCAAGAGACCCCAGGCAGCAGAACAGCGAGATGCATCAGTGCTGGCAGAGCCTTCACACCAGGAAATCTTTAGTTTCACTTCCCTCATGGGGGAACTCAGACGAAACTCACGCTCACAGGGCGGAATCCATGGATCAGCCTGCTTGGTACATAGTGTGCACCTCTGTACATCCTTAATGCTGCATGGGTCTCAGCGAGGTTTCAGAAGCTGTGACCCCAGGTGTGGATCCCTGGGGTGAGCAGGGGATTAATATCACTCATTTCTATCTGAAGAAAACCATAATCCCACCCAAGCCAGAGCTGAGGCCATACTGAGGCTGGGGCTGTGTCCCATCTGGATACCAGAGCCCAGGAACTCTAACTCTGGCCCTGCTCTCTACTGCTATGCTGTCTACTCACTTTCTGGCGTGGGGGGCTGCACTGAGCTGCAGCTTTTTGCTTGGCCAGCTTGCACTTGCTGAGCCCAGGATGCAGGCAGCTTGCTGGGAAAGGCACCTGGCTCCCACACTCACTCATGTGAAGGTTTGGGCAGAGTTCACAGGGAGCTCATACTTACTGGGGTGGCCCTGGGTTCCAGGGAGACCCACCACAGCACCTGTGAGCTGCCCCAGTGGCAGCAGCCCTGGCTTCCACAGCTGTGTGAGGAGAGACAAAACAAAACAGGGGCAATTTTCAGGGGAAGAAATTGCTTTTCTACCCTGGAAACCTGAGTCTCTGGCTTCCGGAGATTGGGAAACAAAGACTTTGGAAGGGAAGGGCTGGCAGGTCCTTGGGAGAGCACAGAGCCATGGGGACAGGGATGAAACTGTGGCCCGAGGGAAGTGCCAGCAGGAGGGAGCCTGCTGGGATCTGGCAGGGACAGCGCACATGCAATTGGAGCATGTCCTGCCATTCCCCCCACACTTCCCATCTTCCCATCACCTTTCCAGCCATTGTTTGGCAGCTCCGGGGCTGAGGCACAGCATGGAGAGAGGCTGTCTTTTCTACTTTCCTGCCCCTCCACCTCTGCTCCCACCCCACCACCTTGCAGGTGGTATCTGAGCCCTACCACCAGGCCACATGCCACCAGCTCCTCAGGAATGTGGGTCAGGGGCACCCTGTGCTCTGCCTGCCCCAACACCCCACCACTGTGGGGAACAGCAGCTGGCTTATCCCAGGACAGTGTGACAGCAACCAGCACCTCCCCAGGAGCCCATCCACAGCGAGAAGCAGGGCCAGGATCCAGCTCCACACAGACAGAGACACCCACAGCAGTTAGAGAAGCTCTGTGGCCCTCTCCGTTTAGATGGATAAATATTCCATGATCCCATCTCTGGACAAAGCCATTTCTGTCATGTTGCCTCATTCTCCTGACATTACCATGATGGATTTCGTAAGAGAACTTTCTGCCAAATTGTCCAGTGTCTTTTCTGTGGCTCAGCAGTGGCCACTCGCTGGCCACCGCAGCCACATCAACCTGTCTCTTCCAAAGGCAATCCCAGCCCACCTGATGGCAGATTGAAAGGCTGTTTCTGCCAATAGAGTGGGAACATGTCAGTGCCCACCCAGTCCATGGCACAGTGGCTTGCAGCTCTGTGCTGTGGGGGACACTCCAGACCCCTGGAGATCCCTCTGTGTGCAAGGACCCTGCTGACATTTCCCAGCACAGAACTGGCAGCCCATGAAGCCTCACAGAGGGCACAGGGGGCATGTGGGAGCCCCCAGCGCCACAGCTGCAAGTCCCACACGAGCCTGAAAGATTAATGACCTTTTTCCAGTGTTTGCTTTAGGCAGACGCTCGTGCTCCAGGGCTTTGCTCAGATAACAGTCTGGTATGAGAATAAGCTCCCCTGGTGAGGTGCAATTTGGAGAACTTGAATAGGGGCTACAAAATGAGTTGCAAATAAAGAGATTAAGATCAGTATTTGTCCTTTTCTTTTCCTTTTTCCTTCCTAGTGGAGCAAAAATATTCCTGTTTATTGCTATAAACCCTTGGGGGTTGTGTGGTAAACTCCCAGGGGGAATTACTGTCTCAAGAGATCAGAGATCCCGAGAACATCCCCTTGCCAAATTTACAGTTATCGTTAGTTTTAATTAGCCTTGTTTATCTCTCCCTGCAGTGGTATTTGGGGAACTAGCTCAGGTCAAACACAGGGCAGTTCCCTTATTGTTACCAGATATCCAAAATCTCCCTTCAGGCCACACCAAAGTGTCACAATGTGGACACCTTTCTCAGGCCTCTCCTGGAGCCTGGCTCTGGGCTCCTGCATGTCTGCAAGGAGGAGTAAATGGTGCTGGGAAAAGGCCAGGAGAGGAGGAGACCCTGTTATCCCACTCCCAGCATAGCTCCCACAGCCCCCAGCCACCCCAGCTGCTCAGCTGCGACGCCTGTGCACTCACACCCTCCCTGCTCTATATTCTTCCTAAGAAAAGAAAGCATCACTGTCCTATTAATTATGTGAGTTCTGGAGCAATATTTTTCCCAGAGTCACCTACTGGTTCACGTATTCGTTTTCCAGGCAGCTTAGCCAGTAGCCTGGCAACACGGTGACCTTATGCTCTGCTCAGCTTTGAGCATTTTATTAGCCACACTGGACTCTCTCCACCGCTCCATATTGCTGAGCCCCTCATTAGTACAATTAATAAGCCGCTGCTGTCAATTCAATCAAATGCCAGGCTCAACAGCAGGAGAAAGCTTTGGCAGATCAAGTAGGGGAGATTCTGGGTAGCACTGGGAAATTGTAGGAAACCTTTCATCTCCCCCAAGGAGCCGAACAAGAATGGAATTGTGGGATTGGGATTCTCTCAGGTCATGTTTATTTATCGCTGGCTCGTTAGTATAATAAATCAGGTCCCCTGTCACTTTGAATGAACTCATAGGTTTGCTGGAAGGAACTTGGCAGAACACCTTGATATTATTAGTGATGGTGTGGACAAAGCCCCCTGAAAGGCGATGCCCTGGCTGGGGTGCGTGGGCACCTCACATGCACCCACTCAACCCCGCACCCCACCAGAGACTGGCGCAGTCATGTCAGGGGACCAGGATTGTCTTGGGACACGCCACACAGCATGTCCCAGGTACTCAATAGTCACAGAAATGGATGATTCTCCCTGCTCCTGTGCTTGCTTCAGGAGATGTGCATGGTGGGAGACATCCCCGTCTTGGCCTAATGTGTGCTGCCAGTGTGGAGCGCTGGGCAGACGGTGTGAGCAATGTTCTGCGCTGGCAGTCACGTGGATCAGGCACATGTGACAGCCCTTTGCCTTTCACACCTTTCTGTGTCCTGCCAGACTTTGTCCTGGCTCTGACGTCGGTGTGCTCTTTGGATCCCATGCTGGCTCCAGGAGCTCCTGCCACAGCAGTGCTGGGAGGTGCTGCAGCTGCAGGGCAGATGGGTGGCAGGTGAAGGCCTTGTGCTCTCACTGGTGCTCACTTTCTGCACCGGTGTGGCTGTGGCTCCTGAGCCTGACCCTGTGTCCTCTGAGTGGGACCTACCAGCAGCAAGAGACCAGGAGATGGCTTTCACATTTCACCTCTCCCTGAAGTGGGCGCACCCAGTGGTCTGCCAGAGATGCTGGAGGTCACAGTCTCCTGCCTTGATCCAGTGCTTTTCCACACCAGAGAAGGGGATGTGCAGGTTGGTTCCCACATTGGAAATAATGCTGAGTGACAATAGGAAGAGCTGTGATTGGTGTCAGTCTGAGTGCCCCAGTAGAGCAGCATCACAAGTGTATGTCCCAAAACCCTTCCTTAAATAAATTCCCCAGGAAATCCTTTGATCTGGTCTGAGGGTGAGAACATAAATTTGAGTATAGCTTAAAGGTTACAAAATAACCATTCTGTTTTATTGTTTTATATAAAACGTTGTTTAGTTTCCCTGATGTGATAAGTATTAAACTGTTCCTAATTCTCTTTTCATAGATCTTCTCTACGAAGACCTTCACCTTTCACCTTCACCACAAGTCAATTCTATCATCTTTGAACTGGACCTGCACCATCCTTGAAATGCAGGGATTCCCATATCAGCTCTATGCTGTTGAAGCATGCCCCATCTCCATCCCACCCTGTTCCTAGTCCATAAGAGCCTGGGAAGTTCCTGAGGCCATGCTCCTGCTCATTAGCTCTCTTGACTCCAGCTGACCTATAAATGTTAAAGGAAACAAAACAAACTGCTGGGAGGGAGAGGAAGGGCTGTAGGTGTTGGCCACATGTCAGTGGAGCCAAGCCAGACTCCAGCTGAAGATGCTATTGTGTTGCAGTGATTTCTCTGGAAAAAACAGGCCTGGAGATCTCCTTAGTGTTCCTGGGAAGCACTTGATGACCGGGAGGGTGTGGATTTGGGGCACCCAGAAGGCTGTGGGGGTACTGGGGGCTTTTGACAGTGTTATGAATGTGATCCTGAGCAGACGTGACTACAAACCTGCAGGACTGGACAAGGCATCAATGCCCAGTTCCAGCACACATGGCTGGACGTGCCAAGGCTCAGCTCTGGTTCCCAGACAGACAGTGGATGTCTGCAAAGAAATGCACATGCTGCACTTGGAGAGGTCCAGGACACAGGCAGGGCAGCTCCTGGGTTGCTGCCCATCAGCAGCTGCAGATTGGTGGTCCATTGGGCACCAAACCCATAGACTGGGAACCAGGAAGGAGATTGTGGCAATGGAGGTGTCTCCCGTGTGTGTCCAAGCAAGACCTTCCAAAGCCCATGGCTACTGCCCTTTGGGCTTTGTCACCCCTTTCAAGGGCAAAGTTCAAAGTTCCCTCCTGGTTTGTTGACAGAGTGGATGTGAGAAGGTTAGTGTCCTGCTCCTGGAGCAGATGCCAGCAGACTGCTGCATCCCAGGGTTGTCCGGGGGAGGCAGCAGTGCCACCAGCCCCCTGGCACTCATCCCTTCCTCCCAAGAAGTGCACTGGCCTGCATACTGGGGCCATGGGCAGACACAGCCAGGATCACCAATTTGCATCCCGTCCCTCAGGGCTCTGGTATGGTGCAGACACCCTGGGAATGGACTGGAGGAGACAGGAACATTCCAAGAACCCCAGCCAGAGCTCAGCCATTTCTGTGCCATGAGGAGGGTCTGTGGGTGATGGAGTTCTCTCCAAAGCTTCACAGGCAAATCACTTCAATCTTTTTAAACATCTGGCTTAAACCACCACCCAAGCATGCCATGCATCCCCAGTCCCTGCCCACACTCAGCATGGTACATAGAAAGCTGTCTGGGGACACAATGCTGTCCCTCTTCTGCACCACAGGGGAACCTCCTGCATCCGCCACCCCTGGACACTCCATAAATGCCCCCTCCCTCCTTATCTTTCCCTGAGCAGCAGGGGTCTTGGCATCTCCTTAGCCCCTGTTTCCTCTTCCAGCTCCTGTTGACACAGTGGCCATGGGAGAACAATGGGGCCAAGGGCAGCAGAGAGACAATCTGTCTGTTCCTCTGGCTGTCCGCTCACTTTCCTGGGCACAGCTGGGCCACAGGGACCTGCGGCACAGCTGATGAGGTGGCAGCACCAGGGAGAAGCTGTGGCAGGGTGACCCCACAGGGGGGCCACAGCCTGAGCAGTCTGGCACTGCCCCATCCCAGCACCGCAGCACTGAGCCTGCCACAGCATAAGGCCGCCCTGCAGTGCCTGGATGCTGGTGGAGATGTCCCAGTGAGGAAAGGGATGCAGATGAGAACAGGGCTGAGAGGGCAGCAGGGGCAGATAGAAAAGTGGATTTGGGGGAGAGAAGAGTTTTTATTGTGAGTTATTGGCCAGGCTGGCATCCCCTGCCCTCCAGCAGTGTCATTGGCACAAACATATTAAATAAAGAGCTCATTTCAGGCCGTGCTTGTGAAGGCCAGCAGGTTTAAAAACCTCCCTGAACTTCCAGCCTGCGAGGAGCAGGGAGGTAAGTTCAGCCTTATCTGGAAGGAGTGCTGGAAGAAAACTGTGTGCTCCTGAGGAGCAGCTGGACGCCCAGCCGGAGGTGCGGCAGATACTGCTCAGCCAAGGTCAGAGTCCCGCTCCGACCCAGCTCCGACAGACCCGAGGGCGGCGTGCAGGGAGAGACGCGAGGGGCCGGGAGCCCAGCACCTGCCAGCACCTCTGGCAGCCTCCGGCACCCCCAGCCCTCAGCCGGCAGCGCTTGGCTCAGCACCCCAAGGCCGCCCAGGCCCCTCTGCTGGGGCTCGTGTGCCATCCAGTGGCGAAGGCTCAGCCCCAGCACAGGCTGAGCCTTCCCACGCTGCCGCCCAGCGCAGCGCCGCGAAGGAGAGAACCGTGCTGGGCTGGAGCCTGGAAAGCATCTCGCCGTGGAGGACCCAGTGTGGAAGCTGCAGACAGCAGTGGGATGCGCTGAGTCTCCATTGCCACCCAGCCGGAGAAGCATGCCCAGGCCAACGATGCTCCTGGCAGAGGCAGGGAGCCTCCTGCTGTAGCAGGATCCCAGGCTTCCCGTCGAAATGCCCAGGAAGCAATCCAGATGTTGGGAGGGGAGAGTGGCCCGAGGGGGATGAGCAGGGCTGAACTGCAGCAAAGCCTCCTGCACCTTCCCTAGGATCCAGGATCTGTGCTGCGGAGTGGGGAGACTCCTCACCTCAGGGAGATGTTAAAGTCCTTCCATGGCAAGTCCCTAACCACTCGATCTGTCTCGTCCCAGCCAGGGACAGGAAAGGGAACGAGTGCCTCTTCCATTTTAAACCACACTGACACTGATGTCTGGGCTGTAATTAACTCCAGCAGGGTTGTTTCAGCTGTACCCTCGGTACCTGCCCTGCAAGGGCTTGTGCCCACTTTAGCACGGTCAGCAGGACTGGGCTTTGGAACACCTGCGGGCAATGCTGGGCACACAGGAGGTGTCTATAGCACCAGGCCTGCGTGGGCAAATGGATTCCAGAGGCATCGTCCCAGAGGACCCTCAGAGGGATGTCATGTCTAAATGGATACTGTGGGCAGCTACACAGGTCTTGGAGCTGTGCTGGACTGGGACTGGCAGAGGAAGCAGGAGAGAGATCCCTGCCCTGCAATTTTAAGGGAATTGCCTGAGAAGGCAGGGCCCCCAGCAGTGGCACTTGTAGTTTGGTGAATCACAGCAGATTCCTTTCTGCTCCAAGCTGTTAGGAGCAGCTCAGCAATTAAGACTGGCTTCTATTAATATGCAAATTTCTGCTGCCATGGCAATAATCTTATAAATGCAAATTGCACTGGGAACTATTGTTGGAGAGACCTGTGCTGGGCCCTGGACTTTATCTAAGCAGATTCTCCCAACTGAGCTCCCCTGAGCCTGTGGCAGCTGGGGGCAGCACTGCCAGTGGCCACCCTGATGCAGGCAGCGGATTCCCACCTGACATCTTCCCCGTCCTTGCTCAGCCCTTTTTGCACAGATCATAAAGAATATCCTGAGTTGGAAGGGACTCACAAGGATCATCGAGTCCAACTCCAAGCCCTGCACAGGACACCCCAAAATCCACCTTCTGCCTGAGAGCATTGTACAAACACTTTTTGAGCTCTGGCAGCCTTGGGGCCACGCCCATTCCCTGGAGAGCCTGTTCAGTGCCCGACCACCCTCTGGGAAAGCCTTTTCCTAATATCCATTTTGACTGTCCCCTGACAAAGCTCCAGACATTCCCTTGGGTCCTGTCATTGGTCACAGAGAGCAGAGATTGAAGCTGCACCTCTGCTGGCCTCAGGAGGAAGCTGCAGCAGATGATGATGAGGTCTGACCTCAGACGTCTCTTCTCTGGGCTGAACAAACCAAGCGATCTCAGCAAATCCTCATTCAACGACCCTCTCACTCTGTATAACTCCCCTAAAAGAAGGGTGTAGCCAGGAGTCAGGCTCTGCTTCCAGGGAATGAATGACAGGACAAGAAGAAATGGCCTCAAGAGGTGCCGGGGGAGGTTTAGATGGGATATTAGGAAGAATTTCTTCAAAGAAAAGGTGATTAGACATGTAACAGGCTGCTCAAAGAGTAACCATCCATGGAGGTGTTTCAGGAACAACTGGATGTGTCACTTAGTGCCACGATCTAGTTGACAAGGTGGTATTCAGTCACAAATTGGACTCGATGATCTTGGAGGTCTTTTCCAACTTAAATGATTCTGTGACCTTGGCCAACCTGGAGGCCATGGCCATGGCAGTGGGGTATGGGAGCAGCCTAAGACCCCCGTTAGGACGCAAATGGCATGGAGGGGCTGCAGAGGGCACACAGTACTGGGCACACAGTCGGTGGTTTGGTCTGTGCCCAGGTGCTGTAGCCAGGCTGGGCACTGGCGATGGCCAGTGCTGGCCATGCTGGTGTGATCCAGGTGGAGCCCTTCAGGTCTGTGTGCCCTCCTGCTGACTGTGGGAGCACAGACTCAGGCCGTGGTGCCAGTGGAGCTGCACAGCTCTGGGGACACCTGAGCACAGGTGCGCTGCAGCCACAGCCCGGGGAGAGCGTGACACGGAACGGATCCGCTTGGAAGGAACAGCAGTGGGTCATCTGAGCCCTCCGTGCAGACCCCGACACCCACCGAAAGACAAGCTGGCGGCGCAAAGGCCGAAGCGGAGCCACCGAGAGCGCCTGCCAACACGCCCGCCCGTCCCACCTCAGGCCGCACCGGAGCCCTTCCGGCCCTGCCCCTACACCGCCAAGCGGAAGTTGTGTGGGAGGGGCTTGCGGTGGCACCGCCCCCTCTGTGCCTGCAGGCCGCGGGGCCGCCCGGGCTGCCGGCCGTGTCGCCGCGCATGCGTACCCCGCCCCGAGAGCCCTGCTGGGGGTGCTGGGCGGGGCTTGGAGGTGGCACCTCGCTCCCCTGGCCCCGCCGAGCCCGGCTCGGTAAATCAGCCGGGAGTCAGCGAAGGGCGGCGCTTGTGCTGGCTCTGCCTTTCGGCGCCTGCGCGTTGCGGTAGCTCCGGGCGGGGCGGCGCGGCCGGGCCGGGCCGGGGGATGCGGAGAGCGGGGCCGGCCGTACGGGCCGCCCGCGGGCCGCCGCCGCGGGGCCGGCCCCCGCTGCTGCCGCTGCTTCTACTAGCGGCGGCAGCGCTGTGTGCGCGGGCGGCCGCTGCTGAGCCCTGCGCCGCGCCCTGCTCGTGCCGCCGCGGCCTGCTGGACTGCAGCCGGCTGCGCCTGCCCAGTGGGCCGGGCCCGCGGAGGATTCCGCCGCTGCCCGCCGGCACCACGGGGCTGTGAGTGAGCGCGGGGGGCTGCGGGGCCGGACGGGCGGTGGGCTGTGGGCTGTGGGCAGGTCTCGGCCTGGCGGGGGTGCGGGCCCGGGGCCCGGCGGCGGGGGCGGTGCGAGGCCCGGGCTGAAGGGTCGGCAGGGCTCGGCGCTCGGTATCCTTATCTCGCTCTGTAACTCCTGTCAGGAGGGTGCAGTCAACTGGGGGTCGGGCTCTCTTCCCAGGTAACAAGCGGTAAGACAGGAGGACATAGTCTTCAGCTGTGCCTGGGGAGGTTCGGGTTCGACATCTGGAGGAATTTCTTCACAGAAAGGGTGATTAGGCATTGGAAGGGGCTGCCTAGGGAGGTGGTGGTGTTCAAGGAACGACTGGACGTGGCACTCAGTGCCGTGGTGTGATTGACAGGGTCGTGTTTGGTCATAGCTTGTACTCAATGATCTTGGAGGTGTTTTCCAACCTAATAGTTTCTGTGATTTTGTCCGCGGGATGTTCTCACGGAGCCCGGAGGGCTGTGGGCAGAGCACCCGGCAGTGGTGCCCCAGGGTGGGAGGCAGCTCTGCAGGTGGGGTCTCACCTGAGCGGGGCAGAGGGGCAGCATCGCTCCGTCCTTTGCTGCTCATCCTGGGGGATCAGCCCAGGGCTGGGGGGGGCGTTGTTCTGGGCTGCAGATGCACGTTTCTCTTGAGCTTCTCATCCACCAACATCACCAAGTCCTCCTCAGAGCTGCTCTTTATCCATTCTGTGTCTATCCTCTGTTGTGGCTTTCAGGATTTTGGCACATGAAGCATGGATGATGTTTTTTCTTGACTGATACTACTCTAGCAGTTCTGAGTCTAAATGAGCTATAATGTATACCAGCTGTTTAAAATTAATCAAAGCCTATTTTTTCTCACATGATCAAGTCCCTGATGTGCTTTTCTCTATTAGTTCTGTGATACCATTTCAACTGGCACTGGGGACTAAAAATTCTTCTTTTTCCTAATTCTCAAATTACTTGCAGGTGGTGCTTCCAGTGTGTGTGTGTGTGCAGGTTGGTTTTATTTTCACTTTTTGTTTTTATTGAAGCCAGCAGAACAAAACTTGGTTTTTATGATGGAAGTACTCAGGAAACTTCATTTTGCCTCTGAAGTTATATATGCTTTGTGGCTAACCTGGTAGGTGATGAAAAGTGTTGTGAAGTTAGGGAGTTATGAAATTTTTTTTTTGTATGTCTGCCTGTTAACATTAGTTTCTTTAGAGTAAGGAATGCCAGCCCTGTGTGTGGGAGCAGAGAGAAGCACAATGCTGGTGGTCACTGCCTCTAGTCCCATAGTGGCAGGTGTGTTTATATATCCTGGTAACCAGACAGATGATGAATAGAAGTAGTTCAGGTATCAGTTAATTAGTTCAGCAAGTTCTGTTCACAGTAGATTTTTTGGGTGAGCTCAACTGGCTGCCTGCATTCTGCATCAACACCTCTGCAGTGCCACAGTATGCTCAGCTTGGCTGAATTAGGATCATTCATCATCCATAATCACTTTGGTATGTGTGTTCTGTTTTATTTACTTAAGAGATGAGTACCACTTAAGCTCAAAATGAATGTTTAGATGATGTTATATACAATACCAGATGAATCTCCAAAATACAAATTTTGCATGTTTGCTCTGTATTCTGCTCAGCTTGGGCCTCCCAGTTATAAAGGTTGCTTAAAGGATGGCTTCTTTGGCTTTGGCTTTTCCAGAACAAGGGAATGGCATCTGGTTCTCCAGAATAGCAGGAATCTTAGCTGTGTGATTGAATGATCTCTAAACACAGAAAATCAGCCAGGGTATTAATTCTGTTTTTTGTGATCAGTTGGTCTGTTTGAAAAAGAAAAGCATTAGTAACAGAATGTAGATATAAATAATGTCAGAATCACTTTAAATATCAACTCTACCCAACTTCTTGAAAGAGGACTTATTGTAATGAAAACTTCATTGTAGTCCAAATCTGAGTAATAATAGAAAAATACTTCCTGTGCTTTCTGAATTAAAATCTTAATTTCTAACTCAATATTACGACAGTAGGTTTCTGGGGGGGATAACTGGTTGTTAGCACATCCTCATCACCTTGGCCTCATGGCTGTCAGTATTTAGGAGGAATTTGGAGGAATTTAGTGTCCTGAATAATTTTAACTTTTGGTCAGTCCTGAAGTAGTCAGGCAGGTGGACTAGAAGGTTGTTGTAGGTTCCCTACCCAGCTAACATATTCTATTATAGTCTTCCTGAAAACCTTAGAAAAATCAAGTTTCAGTTTTCTATGTGTATTAATCTTGCTTCCAAGATGTATGTCAGTGCCCGCTAGCTGTGCCTGATATACAGGTTGGTCTGGCTCAGAACCCGTGGCCTGGTTTTGCTCATTAGTGGAGTATCTGCGCACCTTGAGGGGTGCAGCGTTATCTTCCATGTCCATTGTCTCCTTCCTCCATCTGTTGCACACTGGTTCTCTGGAAACAGCATGGCTTAGTACTTCCTGCTCTGGTTAAACACTCTGCTCCAAGATTAGACTGCCAGCACTGGCTGGGTGCCTGCATGTTTGAAAAATTCAGGAAAGTCTACTGCTGGGATTTGGGATCATATTTCCCTCTACCTGTCTGTGCCAGGCTCCTGTGGATGCCCAGAGGCTGGGGCTGAGCAGGGTCCAGGGGAATGTGGGCAGCTGGAGAGAGTGTCTTGAGCATTCAGCCCCCTGAGGTGGGAAGCCTGCTCAGGAGCAGCTCATGCTTGGTTGTTTTTGTGTTTTTCCTAGTGTTTAGGGCTGGCTTAATTACCACATGTACTGAGGAAGCAGAGCTGCAGAATAGTTCTGCGACTGGCTGCAGTTCTTCTCTCCAGGTTCTCTTGAGTCTTTTTTTTCCAATTGTTTCCAAACCCACACTGCTCTATCTGTATAATTTGCATCCTGGTGTAATTAAAAGAATACATTAACAACTGCCTGACTTGCCATGACACCCAGGATTTTAATAATTCAGCAGAATCTTTACACTGAACCTGAGTGAAAGTTAACAACTGTAACTATACTGTAGTTTGTCAATTGTCAGTCCATGTTGTCTTTTAGTAGGTTGTGGTCTTACAGATCAAAAATAATCTGCCAGAGCTCAGGGAGCGTTTGGACAATGCTCTTAGGCATGCAGTGGAATTTTGGGGGTGACCTGTTCTGGACCAGGAATTGGACTTAATGATTTTTGCAGGATCAAGTTTGGCCCTTGGTGCATTTGGAGTCAAGCACAGGCCCAAAGCTGTTGCAGGAACAGAGGACTGTGTGGATGCTGTGGCTTGTCCAAACCTGGTTGTCAATGGAAATATTTTGAATTATACTCATTTGCATTTTAATATTCATTTTAACAGATAAATAGAGTTGTGGTTGCAAAGTGTGATTTTGTCTCTTGTGTCAGCATAGCTGCTGCCTGCCTGATACACAAGGATTCAGGCTCTTGGCGTGAGCTTTCGGAGATTCACCTCTGTGCTGGACTTGTACCAGCAAAATGTCACATAGATGGGTTGGTTTCACCTTTTGGACTGACATCTGCCTGTCCTTTCTGGCATGGCTGGGACCGGGTTTCCATCACAAACCTGATTTTTTTTGGTCCATCGTGACTAGAGGCAGCCTGTGCTCGGAAGTGGATGCATCTGTTGCATTTATGCACCAAGTCCAAGGCAAAAGTAAGATACTGTGTAAAGTTACAGCAATGGGAATAGCACCAACACCCAATGTGAGCATTAAAGCTGGATTTAATGACTCTTGCCCATTGAAAGAGTCCAACTCCCACATTTGATTCTTATAAGTAAAACCAGCTGGTGCTAAAGCATCTGTTTGTAAGATTCCCAGCCTCAGGGTTCTCTCTACTTCAGCTTGTTTGGGAATTCTCTGTATATTGTTCCATTAAAATAAGCCTGCCTTGGCTAGTCAGCATCTTAGGAAACTGAGAAAATGGAAGCAGTTCAGTAACGGGTGTTTTGTAAGAAATTACTCTCATGTCCCTGCAAAGTTTTTCTTTCTTCTAGTGGACAAGTGTTGTTCGTAAAGCTCTGGATTAAAGCCAAAATTCTCTGGTCAAGTACAGTGTTCCTATCAAGAAGCTTTAACTAAATTTTTTTTATTCAAGCAGAGAAACAGAACTGTTTAGACTTTTAATTGTGAGTGACCACTAAAACAAGCTCTTTTCTTAAGTGAAGGAGCAACTGTATAAAATACATAAATGCAGTTTCAAACTTGAGATTGCATAATGTATACATGTTTTGGGTTTGTTGAGCTTTTTTTATTATTATTCCAGGAACTAAATAACTTTTTTCTCTGTTCTCTAGGGATTTAAGTCATAATCATTTATTATCATCCAATTGGAGCATTGATTTGTCTGTCCCTACTCTCCAAGAAGTGTAAGTTGTTTTTTATGAGGATAAAGTCTAAAGATAACCTTTCTAATTAGAATGTTTTAGTGCATGTCAAGATACCTGGTCTGTCTTGCAGAAATATTTAGTGCAAGTTAATTAAAAATTGATGCTCCATATTGGCAGCACATTTTATGTATAAAACTATGGTGTTGTGAGCAGAAATCTTTCTCATGAAAGAGCAGAAGACCAGTGTTTTTAAAGAGAAATGAGAGTATTTGTTTTGGCTATAGCTGATTTCAAATGAAAGAGAAGTAATAGTATCAATGAAAATGAGAAAAGCTAGCGTGTTTCACCGTTCAAATTGTTAGTATTTAAGCTCTTGAGGAATCTTTTTTGTCAACTACTAAGTATTGTTAATACAGTAAAATTTTTAACCATTGATATGAATTATTTCTGTATACAGAAGGATTTTTCTCCTCTTTGAAGTGTCAGTAATCTTTTTTGCCCTCTATTTAAGGAAAATGAATTACAATGAGCTAAGTGAAATTCCATATTTTGGAGAAACAACTTCGAATATAACTCTTCTTTCATTGTAAGTAATAGCTCATCTGCCTTTTTCTTGTTTAACAAATGGGAGAACCGTGTTAGAGTTCTGCTATCAAATTGTAGGAAAACATCTTTTTTTCTTGAAATACCGCTCACATGAAGAGCATCAGGGAATATGTAAGCGCTCTTTAAAGAAATACAAATCAGTTGGACAATCAAGTCACCCTAAATTACCAATAAAATGCAGGCAGCTTTAAAGGGGTGGGATTCAGTCCAGGAACTTCCCACAGGACCAGCTCATCTATAGGCCTCAGAATTTGAATCTGTTCATATGTCATGGTGGCAAATAGCTCTTGGATTTGCAGTATTGCTTTAGGAATTAACACTTTTTTAAGCCTCTTGTGCATGTCCCATTTATGAGGCTCACTAGTACTGTTGATATACAGAATCCTCTTGCTGTTTCAGCTGTGCATCCAGAAGGATGAGATGTTGTGATAATCATATTTATTGCTGATCTTTTTCAGGGTGCACAATACCATTCCAGAAATAAATGCTGAGCAACTCCAGGTCTACCTTTCATTGGAAAATCTAGATCTTAGTTCTAATCTTATCTCAGAAATTAAAGCCTCTTCCTTTCCACGAATGCAACTGAAGTACCTGTAAGTATGAGTGATCTTCTGTTTCTGGGATTCCTGGCTCTACAATGATAGGGTTGGAGACCTCATTTACTCTTAAATTAGTGTCCTAAAGTCGACATCCTTACACAGCTTTGAGCTGGTAGCAGTGCTTAATGGAGCTACAGATGTCCTTGAAATAAAATAGTTTTCATACCAATCTGTATTGTATTTTCCCAAATAACACGGAAAACAGCAATTGCTGTTGTCAGAATGCAGGTACATAAGCCATCAGGGACAGGGAATAATTTCTGCCCTGTTTGAGTAGATCACTGTGGACATTGTGTTAACCACTTCTAACTGAAACATGGACATGCTGTAAAAATCAGCTCCTCACACCTATTCCTTTGGGAAGAAGGATTTAGCTTGGTGATTTAGATTTCTCATGTAACTTTGCAAGGGTCATGGGTTCACTTAATCAGTGGTTGCTCTGAGGTGCTTGTGTCATTGTGTTCATCAAATTCTCTGTGTTCTGAAAGGCCTCCTTCCTTTCTTCCTTAGGAATCTGAGTAACAACAGAATAACTACTCTAGAAGCAGGTTGCCTTGATAACTTATCTAGCTCACTAATGGTGATAAAACTGAACAGAAATAGGATTAGTATGATTCCACCAAAGATCTTCAGATTGCCTCATGTGCAGTTTCTGTAAGTAACAGTCTTGAAAACATCCAAACAACATTTACAGCTGAGCTGTTAATCTCAGCATGTTCTTGACTTTCACACAGTGATGCTTGTTGCAAGGTGTCTTAATATTTGACTGTCATCTTTATGAAAGGGAACTGAAAAGGAACCGGATTAAAATAGTGGAAAGTCTTACATTCCAAGGATTGGAATCCTTAAAATCCTTGAAAATGCAGCGCAATGGGATTAGCAGACTAATGGATGGAGCATTCTTTGGCCTGGGTAATATAGAGGAATTGTGAGTATGCCTGGTTGTGGAGTTTTTTAGCATAAAGAAAATGGCTCTGGGGGGTTGTGTCCTGTATGGTTTCCCTTACATCAAGGCTGTGCTGGAATATTGACAAAATCATAGGAAAAGAGTTTTCCCATTATTTTTATGTCATGTCTGGTTACTTCAGAAGTGGTAAGATACATTTCCCCATTCCTGGAAGTGTTCAAGGCTAGGTAGAATAGGGCTGAATAGGTTGAATAGAGCAACCTGGTCTAGTGGAAGGTGTCCCTGCCCATGGCTGGGAGCTGGAATTGGAAGATCTTTGAGGTCCCTCCAACACAAACCAGTCTTGTGATTCCTTTATATTGGTCCTCTTTCCAGCTTCTTCCTACGTGTTGATCAAGAATGTTTGCCTCTGTAGTTGCTTTTTGCTGGTTTTTATTTGCAGTCCCCATAGCACGGGGTTGTTCTTTCCTCCATGACTTTGACAGTGTGAACACAAGGATGTATGATGTGATGTTAGCAGAAGACTTCTTTTTTAAAAAGTTGTTTTTGAGAATAGAGATTATAGTTTTGTTTCTGCCACTCATCCCTGAAGCTGGTGTTTAGTTACTCAGTTCTTCATATACTTTAGTTACTTTTTTTAAAATTTAACAGGATTGAAAGAATCATGCATTTTGTGTTGTCTGAAGCTTAAAGTTAATAAATAATTTTGACATCCATAAGGTGAAATTTTGTAAGTAGATGTTTCATTTATTATCTATTTGGCAAATGTTTTTTCCGTCTAATTCATTAGAGAACTGGAACATAATAACTTAACAGAAGTAAACAAGGGTTGGCTGTATGGGCTGCGGACATTGCAACAACTCTATGTTAGCCAGAATGCCATCACCAGGATCAGCCCAGATGCATGGGAATTCTGCCAAAGACTTGCTGAGCTGTAAGTCCTGGGCTACTGTTCATTGGGGATTTTTGAAATGTTGCAGTTATTGATTGGCAAGAATGAATTACTGAAGGAAGTACTCAATTTCCTTGCTAGGCCCATGGCAATGATGTATTTTAATTATAAGTGTTCTGTTAGAGAAATTAGAACACAATAGTCAATCAAGTCAGATAGTATCTTAATAATTAATCCCCCTGCATGCCATTAAAGTGTGTGTTGAATGTTTTCAGAGACTTGTCATACAATCAGCTCACTCGCCTCAAGGAATCTGCCTTTGTGGGACTTGGTTTATTGGAGAAGCTAAACCTGAGTGACAATCGCATTAATCACATTGCTGATGGTGTCTTTAGAGGTCTGACAAATCTTCAAACCTTGTAAGTACAGAAAACTTCAAACAGACGTTTTTCAGTTTAATGCAATTTTAGTTTAAGTGGAGCTTTTGGAAGTAGAGATAATGGATATTGCACTGTGGGAGCCTGAGATCATTGTTGGTGCTGTCCTGCCTGCAGGTGTGGAAGGGCTGATAATCTTTTGGTTGCCAAGATGACAGAATTCCAGCCCAGCTAAAACAAGCCAACTGCTCAATAGCAGAGGTATAAGAAACAATGACTTGGTGACCTTGGGTACTCAGATGTGTGTTCTGTGGCTTCTGAGAGGTGTGGGTACCTTGTGTATCCAGTTGTGAAGCAAATAGCCTGGAGCTCTTTATTCTAGAGGGTTTCCCTAGGTTTGGAACCTCAGAAACCAAGGACTGAACCTTTCTGTGTTGTAGAAGGTGTGGTTTAGCCCATCTTGCTCATGTTCTGACCTCACAAACATAACTGGGGGTGTAGAGTTGCTTCTTGCTGTTTAAGGCACAGCTTTGCACTTGCCAGGACCTTTTCTGGCAGATCTTGGATATTTCTGAAGAGATCCAGTCCTGTCCCAAGTAGCTCTGAACAGTTGTAATTATCTTAAACAACAGTACTTGAGAAAGGAGTGAAAGTTTATAACCCCTCTGTCACTTCATTAAATAAATGCTTAATTAAGCAAATTCACCGGAGAGGTTCATGTAAGCAGTCATACTCTGTTAACTTTAATACAACCTTTTAATTAAATAATTAAACCTAATTTCTTAGATTTAGAGTAGCATGAAAAAGAACAAGAGCAGATTAATTAGTAAGTTGTCCTGGGCTCTCAGGGATGTCAACAGTGAGGGCCTGGCCCTTTGCTTTGGGACTGGAATGTGCAGGATGGAGAGCAGGGGTGATTAACAAGGCTCCAAGCATTAGTGCCCAGCCAGGCATGAGGAGCCAACTCCTCTCTCACACAATGAGGGGTTTTCTTTTGGGCTGCTCACTCATTTTGCTGAGTGGTCTGAGTAGTGGAGTGTAAAAATACCTCAAAAAATGAGAGATACCATGTGGTTTTTGTTCCATTGTTGGTTGTGTGCTGGTTGTTTGGTGCTACAGCTGGTGTATGTATTTCTGTGTGTGATTTTAACAGGACTTCTATATTTCAGAGTAAGAAAAGTAAGAAAATTGTGTTACCACTGATGATATCCTGGAGGTTGATCCCAGTCTCTTCCACAATGGTGTTCTACACAGTTTACAGTCTCACATAATGGGAAAGTAGATACCTCATTTTCCCCTCATTAGCACAGGGAAAGAGGTGCTTGTATGAGTGGTATATACAGTTGCCTGTGTATGCAGCTAGATTGTGTCAGTTGACTTGTTTGGAAGCTTTATCTAGCTGTTCGTAGAATATTTTTTATTAGCATGATTTCCTTTAAATACACTCCTCTCTATGCATGGTGGTATCAAAACAGCTGCTTTTGGCTCAGTCCATGCCATTCAGGCTAAAAATGCAAGTGAATTTATTTCATCTTCTTTCTGAAGAGCATTTAATCCTCTCCAAACTGTATTATTGCTGTATTGCTTTTGCTGTTCAGACCTTTCTTCTCCATGAGGGGCTGAAGTGCTATGCTGAGGTCAACCAGAAATACCATTAGCTGATAACAAGATTTGTGAGCAGAATATCAACTTCATCTTGAAAAAGCCACCAAGGTGTGCCTGACAGGCCTACACTGTAGCCTGGGTGTAATTCCTTAATATGCTAATGCTGGTATAAGCCTGTTACTTATGAAGGTTAATGCTGCTGGTGTATTGGTTAATTCCCTTACATGAACCAACTTGCTTCAAGAGCCTCTCCCAGCTCCTGGCATATAGTCCATCACATGAAAAGTACTGGTCAGACTGGGGCTTTCCTTAAATGCCACATCAAGAAGTTCTGCTGTGGAATTTGTTTGTGGTGCTTACTGCAGCACTTATCATGAAGCTTTCCCTTTTGCCCCTCTGAAGTGAGAAATTCATTTCCTGACAAGTTTAGTTTTGTAAAAGTTTGAAACCTTGCGGGTGTGCCAGAGCCCCATACCTGGCCTGTCTTCCCCAGCTCACCACTAGCCCTGGTTAGAATGATGTTCCAAGTCTTCTTTCTGAGAAATGTCTTCTCCTGCAGGGACTTGCGGAACAATGAGATCTCCTGGGCCATAGAAGATGCAAATGAAGCTTTTGTGGGACTCAGCAGGCTGGATAAACTGTATGTATTACAAATTAGGGGAGCAACAGCATTTCCCAGGCATGCAGAGAGGGAGAGTGCAAAATATTAAGTAATTGCCAGTCAATGACATGAGGTAGAAAGCCTTTCTCACAGTGTTTCCACTTGTGTGTAACAACCACTCGATGTAGTCCTGAGTTCCTTGTTCAGGGGCATCAGATCCATGTAGCACTGCATTTCCTTACAGCACCAATTTGATGAGATGAGCATAAGTATTTGACTGCATTTATTATTGAATACCTCACTCCCTCTGTGTGGTGATTGTCATTTTTTGTGTTTCTGTGGTTTGGGTAAAAGTTACTACTTATCAAAAAAACAACCCCCAAAATACAAAGTATTTTTGAGCAAATTTGAAACACTATTGCATTAACAAACTGCTTGATACTTAGACTGTGCCCTTTTCATCCAGTGCCACGTGTTTTCTGGGAAGCTCCATCCTGTGTAGTTACAAACTTTGTTTATAACAAATAGCCTGGTGTGAGGGTGCGGTCCAGGAAGTTGTGTGGTGGTAGCAGGTTGGTATTAGGAAGTTATTGCTCCATTCCCAAATTCTACTTACTGCTCTTTCATCCTCCTGACTTAAATTATCTTCTGACACATTTCTGACCCAAATCTCTAAGTTGAAAAGAGAAAAGAAGCCCTGTTCTCAGGAAAAATAGTTGAGCCTTTAAGCTAAAAAGAATAGTGTTTAGTCCTGTATCTCAGCTACAATTAGAAAAAAATGTAGTTAAGCATCATAGGGTATTTCTTTTGGGTCTTGTTTCTGAACTCATAATGACATTCAGACTGGTTTCTGGGCCTTTATTTTCAGAATCTTGCAAGGAAACCAAATTAAGTCAATTACCAAAAAAGCATTCTCTGGTCTCGAAGGACTTGAACATCTGTAAGTATTTTAATTTGTAGAACTCCTAATTATTTGTCAACTTTAGTCTTGTGTTTTTTGTGAGATTTTCAAGTATTTAACTGAAGGCAGCATATGAAATCACACTGACTCCTCATTGTACTCTTTGCTTAACTTACAGAGATTTAAGCAACAATGCAATAATGTCCATCCAAGAAAATGCCTTTGCCCAGGCTCAGCTGAAGGAGCTGTAAGTTCATAACAATTATTTAGAGATTCTTTACTAGCCCTACCTTGGAAAGAATTCTTCAGCCATTGTAGGGTTGTTTGAGGTTGTCTGAAGTGTGCCTGCTTTCATCATGAAATATTTGCAGCAATGCTGGTAAAATATCAACTCCAAGTTGGTAGCAAAATATTTAGATTTAAGGTTTGATAAAATCTTCAACTGCATTTCCTTATTTGCAGTTAGGAGGAGTTAACTTTTTCTTGCAGTACTGAACCATTAAGCTTTTCCTATCCTGATTTTGCAGCAGGCTCAGTGCTGCATGTAGGCAGTGAACAAAACAAATAATTCATCAGGAATCTCTCAGGGGGATTAGCAAATCCTGTGTTTTTCTTCCTATTTATGGGGGCTAGGGAAAGGCTTTAAAATTCACAGCTAGACAAGATTTTCTATGTGCTCAGCAGATGTTTAAGCTGATAGGGTCTCTTGTGGTCTTTAGACATCTGAAGTAGTATAATGTGAAATGACCTTCACACCCAAGACTAATACTACTGTAATGCAGTCCTTTCTGTGAGATAAAGTCTCTGACTGTTGTAATCTGGTCTAAAACTGTTTACTACTCCATTAGTTAACCTTGGCCAGATGGACTTAGTCTGCAAGATCTGCTGCTGTGAGGAGACTGTTTCAGGTATTAAAGTTGCCTTCTCTGATGTATTTTAAAAGTGATGAGTCATTGATATATGCAGGCAAAGAGCAGGATGGAATCCTGGCTTGTTTGGTGCCTCTTTTCTCCCATGACTGGCTGCATCTTAGGATACATCATTAGGATACATTCTTATTAAATGCTAGACTGTCTCAAGTCAGTCAAACTCGTATTTGGCAAAGAAAACTCAGCCCCCATGTCTTGAAGGCAGTTCAGAGGTGGCGTCTGGCTCTCCAGCGAATGAGTAATAATACTTGGGAAACTTTGAAAGCAGATGGTAGGAAAGAAGAGACCCATCATTGCTTTCTGTCGGTAGGTCTTCTGTCAAGCAGAGAAAACAAGCTGTTGCAGTTGATATCTGTATGAAATAAATCACTTTTGGCATTAAATATTTATCAGCTGGCATTAAAATGAGAATTGAGGCTTTTGCTCATTTCATAATGGCAGTTGTGTTTAGTTTGAAACATGGAGCTGTGCTGCAATGTTATGTTCTTTTAATTGCTTTAAAGAGGGATGAGATAATTGTAAAGACAGGCTTAGTGGTTTTGGGATTGTTTTTTTAGAAGTTGAAACTCTGAGTTTATATTCTCCAGGATTAAAATGAAATGTTAGGTTTTAATGATGATATAGAGGGATTGATTCTAGCATAAATACCCAAGATTTTATAATAAATACCTATAAGTATAAAATAATACTGTAAATATGATATGTCTGTATGTGTATGCTTTAAGTCGCTTTGCTGTGTGAAATCACATGTATGCATGTGAACTAACCTTCACTCACCCTTTTGTTTTGCTCTGTTTCTGCAGAGTGTTGAACACAAGCAGTTTGCTTTGTGATTGCCAGTTGAAATGGCTGCCCCAGTGGCTCAGTGAGAACCATTTGCTGCGGGCTGTCAGTGTCAGCTGTGCTCACCCTGACTGGTTGGCAGGACAAAGCCTTCTCAGTGTGGACCCTGATGACTTTGTTTGTGGTTTGTATTTTTAGTGACTTTTGATACAAAAGCACAGTAACACAAGTCATGTAGCTGAAATCAGGCTGCAGTTCTGAGGAGGTACTTGGTCCTGGCCATGGTGCCCATGTACATCCCTGAGTCTGCTGTAAGTTTGGGGTTTAATTCTGCATCTCTTTGCTCTGTTTTGTGGTGTTTGAGCACTGAAGTTAACCTGAAGGAGTAGTGCTGTTGGGCATTGTTTTTTATTTAGCTTACTAGTAAGAAAGGATTATGCTTTCATTCTCCCTGCTTATGACTGACTACCTTTAGCTTTGTAAGGTCTGTTTGACATTTTCTTCCTGCTTCTTGCCCGTACCAGCAGAATATTGCAGAATCATAAAATAGTTTGGGTTGGAAGGGACCTTAAAGATCATCCAGTTCCAACCCATGCCCTAGACAGGGACACCTTCCATGAGAACAGGTTGCACGAAGCCCTGTTCAACCTGGCCACGAGCTCTTCCAGGAATGGGACAGCCACAGCTCTGGGCAGAAATTAGAGTAGTTCAGGCTCTGGCACATTTTCTGGTGCTCCATAACTGTGATGTTTATGGTGATCTGAAACTCTTTGCCCAGAGTCTGCATGAAACCTGTGGCAGGCCTGATGTTTCCTTTTCCTGGTGGGCAAATTTTATAACAGTTACTTGTGTACGTGCAATTCTTTCATTGCTTTGGTGGCAAAGGCTACAATAGTAATCGTGTAGGTGCATGCACCTACTTCTCCACTCCAGTACCACCACAGTGGCATCTGACAGAGCTCTGCATGTGCCTGTGGGAGTGTCTTGGCTGAATTTATGGATATGGAAACCATTTTCATCGAGTGGGATGAGTTAGTGGAGTTCCAGCTTGTTATGCTTTGTGCTTGTAGAACTTCAAGGCTCTTCAGGGTATTTAAACTATCTGAAAGTAAGTCTCAGTCCTTCATAAAATGGTCTGGCTCTTCAGCTGAGCAGGATTTTTGAGTGTGATCTAAATGTAGCAAGTTTCAGAAGCTGGACAAAAGGCAGGGCTGCTCAGCACCACATTTCTACACTGATTGTTTTCAATGCTGATTCTTCTGCGTCCTTCACAGCTTGATTTCCAGCTCAAAATAGCTGAATTTGTGCCCCTCAAGCACGACATCTGTTCCCAAAGTTTTGGTTTTGTTTGCATTCTTTTGAGTGAGTTTTCTTGCAATATTAATTCAAGTTTAAGAGGAAAGTAGCTGATCTTCGTGCTTTTCTTTTCAGATAATTTCCCTAAACCACAGATCAGAGTGCACCCAGAGACCACGGTGGCCCTGCGAGGCACAAATGTGACCCTGATGTGCACTGCTGTGAGCAGCAGTGACTCCCCCATGGCCACAGCCTGGCGCAAAGACAGCGAGGTCCTCTATGATGCCGACGTTGAGAACTTTGCCAGGTACCAGCAGCAAAGTGGGGAGGTGCTGGAATACACCACTGTCCTGCACCTCTTCAATGTGAATTTCACTGATGAAGGGAAATACCAGTGCATTGTCACCAATCACTTTGGCTCCAATTATTCCAACAAAGCCAAGCTGACTGTCAATGGTAAGTGATAATGGTAAAAAAGGAGAAACACTCTGAACCTAAAACTCCATTTAAGTAGCTACAAGTCTATTTTTCGCAAGCTGGCCCAAAATACTCTTGCAAATATCAATTGGATTTAGATGTATCACACATAATTTTATAAAGCTGGAAAGAAGTGATTTTTTTTTTTTTTTGTGGATGAAAAGCCTCTGTTCACTTTTTTGACAGTGGCGTTTATCTCCCATGCTTGATTAGAACACAATTAGTTGTTCATTTTGTTAATTGGAGGTGGAATTCTTTAAACTAAAAGCTCCCTCTACTGTCTCCTCAGAACTCAGCACCTTTCCCACATGTTTGTAAAACTGGGGAAGACTCATCAGAAAATAAGTGGTAAAAACTCTGAAAAGTCAGAAGTGAAGTATTTTTTTTTTTTATTTTTAGAGCCATCATGATTGTCTTCTTACCTCCCCTTCCCTCAAAATAAACAATGTTCACATCAGTCAGCAGACCACTGGTCCCCACAGTACCTCAGAGAAGAGGTGATGAGATGGAAGCATGCCTTCCCTGTTAGCAGAGAAGAAAAATGTGGCAAAGACTTTTCCCTTGATTCTTTCCATGAGAAATCATCTTCTTCCCTTCATCATCTTAGAGGAACTTAAGGGCTTTAAACTGAAAGAGAGTACATTTGCATTGGATAGTAGGAAGAAATTTCTCCCTGTGAGGTTGGCACAGGTTGCCCAGAGCAGCTGTGGCTGCCCCATCCCTCTAAGTGTTCAAGGCCAGGCTGGATAGGGCTTGGAGCAAGCTGGGAGATGGGAAGGTGTCCTTGCTCTTGTCTTAAGGATCTCTTCCAAATCAAAGCATTCTGTGGTTCTATGAACACTGTAGGTGTACTGCATTTAAATTTTGGGAGAAAGGCTCTTAAAACTAACCACTGAAAATTTGTGCAGTTCTTCAGAAGAATCTGTTGCTCTCTCTTATGGAGTGTTTCAGATATGTTTTCAAATTTGCTCTCTACTGTGGAGCTTTTGCTGCATTTTACCTGATAATGAAAATGCTGAATTGATGTCCCCTTTGTTCCAGAGCTCCCTTCTTTCCTGAAAACTCCCATGGATCTCACTATCCGCACCGGGGCCATGGCCCGCCTGGAGTGTGCTGCTGAGGGCCACCCACCCCCACAGATCTCCTGGCAGAAAGATGGTGGCACAGACTTCCCTGCTGCAAGAGAGAGGAGGATGCACGTCATGCCTGAGGACGATGTGTTCTTCATTGCAAATGTGAAGATGGAAGACATGGGGATCTACAGCTGCATGGCCCAGAACATCGCAGGGGGACTGTCAGCCAATGCTACCCTGACTGTGCTGGGTAAGTGTGACTGGCCTGTACTGGCAGATGGATCCCTGCACAACTGCGGTGGAAGTGTAGCTTAGCTATAAGTAGCAAGTTGAAATGGTGGAGAATGAAGTTAAAATACAAGGAGCAGCATTTGGTGTGATGTTTACACAGTGAAGCTTTAGAACCTGAGTTGCAGAGCTGCCTGGTGGAGTTGGAGTTAGTGTGATCTTTGCAGGGAGCTGAGGGGCGTATCTTAGTCCAGCAGTGTAGGTCAGGCAAGTAATTTGTGTCGCCTTATAGCAAATTTTGTCACAGGTAACAAACTTGCCACAAAGAAGACCAATGGGATTTTGGGATGCATGCGAAAGAGCATTGCCAGTAGGTCAGCGAGGTGATCCTGCCTCTCTGCTCAGCCCTAGTGAGGCACATCTGGAGTGCTGTGTCCAGTTCTGAGCTCCTCAGGACAAGAGGGAGAGTCCCTGGAGCAAGTCCAGCAGAGGCTACAGAGATGATGAAGGGACTGGAGCATCACTCTTAGAAGGAAATGGTGAATGGTTGGACTTGATAATCTTAGAGGCCTTTTCAAACCTAAATGATTTCATGATTCTGTGAAAGGCTTATGGAACTGGGCTTGTTCAATCTTGAGAAAAGATGGCTGAGAGGAGCCCTCATCAGTCTGTGTCCGTGTCTGCAGGGAGGGGTCAGAGGATGGACCTGGCTCTGCTTGGTGCTGCTCAGCAATGGGACAAGAGGCCCAGGGCAGAAACTGATGCACAGCAAGCTCTGCATGAATGTGAGGAAGAACTTCTTTACTGTGCAGGAACAGGCTGCCCAGAGTGGAGTCTCCCTAGCTGGAGATGTTCCTGGATGCAATCCTGTCCCATGTACTCTGGGATGACCCTGCTTGAGCAGGGAGGTAGGACCAGATGACCCACTATAGTCCCTTCCAAGCTGACCCATCCTGTGAACCATGCTGAGTAATAATGGAAGGTCAGTTCCTTCCAGACTCTTAACATAATGGCCAAATTTAGAATTGGAGTGGCACAGGTTTCCCAAAGCAACTGCAGCTGCCCCATCCCAGGAAGTGCTTGAAATGCTTGGGTGGGCCTTGGAGCAACTTGGTCTAGTGGAAGGTGTCCCTGTCTGTGGCAGGGGATGGGACGGGATGATCTTTGAGTTTCCTTCCAGCCCAAACCATTATATTTTTCCATGATTCTTTAAAGTTATCTTACAATTTCACTTTTTGTCCCAGAAACTCCTTCCTTCATGAGGCCCCTGGAGGACAGGACAGTGACCCGAGGTGAAACTGCCGTCCTGCAGTGCATAGCTGGTGGCAGTCCTGCCCCTCGCCTCAACTGGACCAAGGACGATGGTCCCTTGACAGTCACCGAGCGGCATTTCTTCGCTGCAGCAAATCAGCTCCTCATCATTGTGGATGCAGGACTGGAGGATGCTGGGAAGTACACATGCATCATGTCCAACACACTGGGCACTGAGCGTGGCCATATTTACCTAAATGTCCTGGCTTCCCCCAACTGTGATTCTTCCCAGAGTGCCATTGTCCATGAAGAGGATGGCTGGACAACAGTAGGGATTGTGATTATCGTTGTTGTGTGTTGTGTGGTGGGAACGTCCTTGGTGTGGGTTATCGTCATCTACCACATGAGGAGAAAGAATGAGGACTACAGCATCACTAACACAGGTTAAGTGTCAAATCAACTGTCTCTGGTCCTGTTTTTAGTCAAAAACACTTTAAATTTCTGGATTTGTTACAAATGGATAAGATTAAAGAACTGAAGATTTCCTTCTAAAATCCCTTCAGGGTTTTGCTCAAATTCCTCCATTTTAGAAGTTCTTTTAAATACCAGAAGTGTGCTAATTCTATTCCTTATACACTAGGTTTGCCCTACATTGAGGGAAAACAGTAAAGTTTGGAAGTAGATATTTGAATAAATTTAGAAATGTTTTCAGGGCCTGGAATAATAGGTGTAAAGTATCTTTCTGGCCCTGTCAGCTTTGAACTGGCTGTCTGGATTTGTAATTACTGAGGTAGAAAAACGATACCTACATGCAAGTTGAAATTCTGGATATTCTTGTTAATGTGGGGAATAGTGGTGTTAATACCTTGAAATCTTCACACTGTTTAATGTTGCCAATGTTAATTCTGCCTTGCAGAGGAGATGAACCTACCTGCTGACATTCCCAGCTACCTGTCCTCCCAAGGAACACTGTCTGAGCCTCAGGAAGGCTACACTAGCTTGGAGGCAGGGAGCCATCAGCAGCTGATGCCTCCAGCTGGCAGCTACATGCACAAAGGCACAGATGGTAAGCAAAGGCCTCAGGTGTGTTGCCAGTGCCTCATCAGGATGCCAATGCACAGTCTCATCCTCACAGGTTAAGTGTCAAGATAGATCTTTATCCTGTTTCTTTCCTTTGGCATCTCAAGAGCCCAGGCAGAAGAGGTGGAAAATAGATTTTGCTTGGCAGATGACTAGCTGTGACTCCTATCCTTGGTATAAGGTTGGCTGGTTGGTTTGTTTTAAGGTTGGTTGGCTTGTTACAGTTTTAACTAAAGGGTCTGCACTATTTCCCTACCTCGTTTGGACATTTTTCTGGATGTTCGTGTCATTGAGATGCCTTCTTTGTCATCAAAATGCTGAGGACTCATCACTCGTTACATAGGCTGGCTTGAAAATTGATCCTCAGTGTAAATTTTTCACACCCATCCATGGTCCCTCCAGCCCAGTCCCACTGCACTAGAGTCTGTATGAGGAAGGAGTTGAGAAGCAGCTCATCTAAGTGACTGGTTTATCATCAGCTCTGATCTGTGTGGGCATGCAGGGGCAAGTCAGGTCCAAGCTGGATGTGGGCAGGTATCCCAGTTTAATCCCTAGGCTGTTTCACCCTGGTGCCCAAGCTGGCTGCACCTGCATTGAACTTTTTTGCCCATGAAATAGGGGAACATGTCTATGGTTCCTCTGGTCAGCTTCAGAAGGGGACTGCTGTGGAGAATTTGGATGGGGGAACCTGGGGGATTTCTCATGTGACCTCTCAAGCCAAGTACTCTGTTACTCCCTTAACTCTAAAAAGAGCCTTCAATCTGTGCTGCTGTAATAAATGATCATACCAGGACATAAAGCCTGTGAAAATCTGGCATCCTCATCCTTTTGAGAGTATTTTATTTTTCCATTGTGTTCATCAGGTGGTGCAGCACCATTAGTGATCTGCTCAGATTGTTATGACAATGCCAACATCTACTCCCGGACCCGAGAGTACTGTCCCTATGCCTTCATCACCGAGGAGGACCCCCTGGATCAAAGCCTCCCGAATCTCATGGTGCAGATGCCCAAGGAAACGTACACAGCACACACCCACAATGAAACCAATGCTCTGGGTAATCTCTTAGGAGACAGAGATGTGCCTGTCCTCCTTGCCAACCATGACAAAAAAAGCGATAAGAAAATCTCTTCCCAGCAGATTATTGGTGAGTGCCCACTTTTCCTTTTGTTGCTTTGTATTCCCTAATAACTTTGGCTTTCATTATGCTGCCCTTCACTATTGACAAACAGCTTCAAGTGCCAGTAGTTTGTGGAATAACTCACATGTTAAAACACTTGTTCTCCAAATGCCCATGTTGCATCAGCAAGCAACAGCTTGCATCCAGTACCTGAGATTGAAGAGGGTGATGTTAAAAAGATAGAATTTCTTAATTTGCAGGTTTAAGTTTGTGGAATGTGAGTCTTTGCTTATACTTCAAGGACATGTGTTAACCAAAAGTTGGAGCTTCACATAAGAAATTCAAATAGCCTTTCTGTTTGAGCTGGCCTTAAGTTCAAAGAACTCCCTAAATTGGTTATTTTTCTGTTGACTTTCTTCCAGATCACCTTTTTAAAAATTCACACTGAAGCTCTATGTGTTCCTGGTTACTGTAAGAGATTGCTGGAAAAGGAGAGCATCTAGTAAAATATGCTCTCAAAACCAGAGAAAATAATCTCAGAAGGATTGTAACTGCCGAGTCACAGAGCTCAAATCTTTTTAAAATCTCAGTGTGATTGATCTCTGCTCTTTATGAGCAGTGACAGCACCTGAGGAACAGCTGGAGCTGTGTCAGGAATGGTTTGAATTGGGTATCAGGAAAAGGTCCTTCCTCCAGTGGGTGGTTGGGCACTGCCCAGGTTCCCCAGGGAATGGTCATGGCCCCAAGGCTGCCAGAGCTCAAAGAATGTTTGGACAACGCTCTTCAGGCACAGGGTGGAATTTGTTGGGGTGTCTGTGCAGGGCCAGGAGTTGGACTCCACGATCCTTGAGGGTCCCTTCCAACTTAGGATATTCCTTGACTCTATGAACTTACTTCTGTTTATCTTCTAATTTTTCTCCCTCAGAACCCTTCCAGGTTCCTCTGTGGGGAGGCAGCAAAGACCTGGCTTGCTCTCACCCGCAGTTCCTGCACCATCCGTTGGCCCACGAGGCGTCACAGCCGCTCCGGAGCGACAGTATTGCCAACAGTGGCCGGGACCAGGCATCACCCAGGTCCTGCCGCAGGCTGCGGGAGGAGAGTTTTGATTTTAACAGGACACGGAACATTCATGACCACAGTGAAACCACATAAAACACTCGCAAAGCCTTGAAAGCAAATCCACGTTTTGACTGACTGTATTTACTACCTCAGTACTAACCTAACCCCAAGGCCAAAGATGCTTGTGTACGTGTCTGCAAGTACTAAAGAGTCAGACTCTCTTGGAGGAGATGGCACATGCCCTTTTTTCTGCAATTTTTCCATTGGAAATGGGAATGTGCACCAGAGAACACATGGAAAATTAGTGCTATCTACAAAAATAACACTAAAACATGGATTGTGTGATGCTGGAAGCAGTCTTTGTGGTGGTGCATGTTTTGGAAAGCTCTGAAGAATGTGTGTAGCTATTTCAGTGTTTTGTCTGCTTGGAAACAAACCATCAGGGCCTCCTCATGGAATTTCCCCGGAACTGTAAGTGTAAAACTCTTGGCCAGCTTTTCCTTCCTTAGACTGTTGGCAGGTGTCTGTTGCCAGTCTGAATTTGGGGCTTGTTTTCTTCTATGAATAATGGACTCTAGTTGTAAATAAACTCGCATTTATAAATATTTTGTATACACTAAGCATATAAATGTGTTGACTGTAATGTAAATTATTTTTTATTATGCTAAAGTATGTATCATACTGTTAGTCTTGACAGCTGCATATTAAGCCATATGGGGAGCTTGGGGGGACTGAAAGCTTGTTTGTGAGGGAGTAGAGCTGTCTTTGTTTTGAAAAGTGCATTTACTTATAGATATGTGGTAGAACTGTGATATTGATGAATTTCATTGTTGCCTACAACTGTGTGCCTGGCTGCAAGCTGATTCATTTCATGATAGTAGCAGAATTTCAAGGTTTATCTAAGCTTTTATCTATGAAAAAACCCTTTGTATTGTATCTGCTGAGAGGGTCTCCAGCTGACAGTTAAGTGAACTTTTAAAAAGAATGTGGTGATGAAAAGCATGAGGTAAATTGAGAGAGCACTTGATGAATACTTATTTCTTCTGCATAGCCAAAGGCATATGGAATTTAAAACACCGATCCTTTTCTGTTGTAAAATATCAGGCTACATTGTTGAACTAATAGTTCCCTTAAATCTTGGTGTGGTCAAAATATTTAAATATTTGACAGGTGAGAAATGATACAATGCAGGGAACCCCTCACTACTGAAAGATCTTGCTGACACAGAGGAAGCTCAGACTCCATAGTTTCAGTGAGATGTGCCTGAGAAAATGAGGATGACAAATGACATTATAAAGGCTTCCTGGAAAGTTGTTCTTTTTGGGGGAAAATGCCCCTTTTTGGTAGAAGGTGTTAAAAGACTCCTCAGGGATGGGTTTTCAGCAGGTACATTGTGCTCTGTGGTCACGCCTTTAGAGTGAGGTGCTTCCTTCCTGGTCACTACTGTCTGCTTTGGAGCTATAGGATTTGGACCCAAATAAAGCCATCTGTGTGATATTTTTATAAAGAAACCCCTTTTTGGCCCAGCTCAGTTGTAGGTATGTGAGAATTCCCATTGATCCATTCCTGGACTGATAGATTTGCGACTCAATTGTTAGGTCTAGTCGTGCAGAATCACAGCAGAATTTAGAGACTGAAGTATTTGAGTAAATGAGTGGGGAAACACTGGGATTAATGATGCTTTTCCCATGACTCTTTGGACAGGAATAATAGTCAAAATCTTGCAAATGAGTAAATATTTTTAAGGCCTTTTCCCATGCTCTCAAAGCCAGCATGGCTGCTTTGGTAGACAGCAGCTTTAGTGGGGAGGGGATGCAATTGTCCTTGACCTTTTGGTAAAATAGAGAGAAACACTGGTTTGTAAATTTTGGAATTCTGACAGGTGAAATCTTTAAAAAAAGAGAAATTTATCAGTTCATTTCTTTCTGGTTTTATTTCCTCCAGACTTTTCCTTCCCAGACAGCATTTAAGGCACAGTGCTTATTCTGAATCCAAAGTGCTCCCTGCTGCAAGGACCCAGCACTGTCAGTTTAAATCCAGATGAAAAAGGTCAGGTCATGCCATGAAACTATAGCAGCAGCAAAGCCTTATCATTTTGGGCTGCTCTCTCAGCCAGTAGTCACTCAGGCTACTGGGACAAGGTGCTGTTGGCATCTGTGATTGCCAGCAGTGGGAAAACCGCGTCCCTGCTGCTGCTCTCTCAGCGCCATTTGGCAAATGCTTATTCCTGTTTCTTTCATTCCTCTCTCGCTTTGTAGAAGCTGAGCTCACACATCTGTCACAGTGCAGCTGGCATCATCCAGACCCTGAGAGTACTTGGGGTACAACTCTCTGGAGCAAGAGAATTCACTTTAGGTAGGTGAGACCTGCTTGTCCTGGGTCAGGGCTTTAAAATCGCTACTGTCTGTACCAGGACTATACTGGCTGTCAGAGAGTGCAGCTAAAGCTGCTCTGATTTCTGTGAGAGATTGGCCTATAAAAGCTGAATCCTGATTTAAGACATTTACATCCTTCCATGAGCATTTAAAGTCCATAAGCTGGTTGTAAATAGCTGATGCTTGTAAGTAGGTGACACTTTGCTGCACTGTGGAAAAACTTCTTTGGTAGACTTGGAGGAGAAAATCATGTGTGTCTTGTTTCCCCTTTGTAGAGGGACAGAGTGGCCTTTCTTTTTTCAGTAAAAACAAGCAATTGCCTCAATCAATGCCAAAGCACTACCGGTACAGGAACTGAGGGGGTTCAGAAGCAGCAAGAGCAAAGCTGCTTCTGTTCCCTCTTGCTATTTCCTATTGTCTATTTATATTTTTTTTTCACAGCAGAATGTATATTTTGTATAGCATATGTAATATATGATTGTCCATTGTAACATATGTCCAAACAATAAAGTGCTGTATACATTGAGCATTCAGTGTAACTCTGTTAGTTTGAAAATTGAATCATTATATTTTTTCCTATGGTATTTAATTTTCATAGGGGGAAAAAAATAGAGTAAACTTTGCCAACTGGACATGGTTCTGGGACTCTGAGATTTGGACAAGGTGACCTCTGGAGGATGTTTGCATCTCAACCATTCTCTGATTCTGTGGTTGTCATTTCAGTTTTCCTGCAGGAAGTACCTGTACCCTTTTTGGAAAATGGAGGAGGGGTGGTTCTTCCACAGTAGTGTTAACTCTGTGCCAGGAGCCTTGCACATCACTGTGCTCCCCACACTTTTCTCCTGCTTTTCCAATGCTGCCCTCCTGCACTCTGGATCCTCTGAAAAGATGATTTTCTTTCTAGCAATGAACTGTCAGCACAAGTTAGTGGGAGCATCTCCCACATGCCAGCTCAGCTGCAGGAGGTGCCGCTAGCCCAATCCCTCCTGAAAACCAGCATGAGCTTTTTATTCCTTTGAATAACTCCCTCTCTCTCTCCCTGCATTCTCTTGCTGGTTCACGTTCTGATAATCACCTTTGTTTTCCTGTGCTCTGTCCTGTGTTCTTCACTCTTGTACCTGTTCCCAGATCTTAGCACTGACTAGCTTTTCCCAGGTTAACCTGAGCTCCTGCAGCTGCTTCATCCCCGACTCCTGCTTACAGATGTTTACACCCAGGGAGAGGGCTCCCAAGACCTGCATGTGCCTTGTTCCCCCCACCCTAGACATGCTGACCTTCATGCTTATTCTGGACTAGGACTTTGCACAAGGGCATGCAGTGTCAGGACAAGGGGGAAAGGCCTTAAGCTGATGAGGGAAGGTTTAGAGTAGATATTAAGAAGAAATTCTTCCCTGTAAGCGTGCTGAGGCCTTGGCACAGATTTTCCAGAGCAGCCTGTGGCTGCCCCATCCATTGAAGTGTCCAAGGCCAGGTTGGGCAGGGCTTGGGGCAGCCTGGTCTACTGGAAGGTGAACCTGCTCATGGGCAGGGGGTGGAACGAGATGAGCTTTTAGGTCCCTTCCAACCTAAAACATTCCATGATTCTGTGATTTATCAGCTCACATTCCTGATAATCAGGGATTCCTTCAGCCTCTGCCTGGACTAGGACACTACCTGGCTGGGCAGGGGACAGCAGAGTCCCCTGCCACCTCAGGAGGACCCCCTTATATTTTTAAACCATATTTGGGTTTCCCTGGAGCTGAAGCATTCAGAGTGTCCACAGCATTCCCCAGATCCCAGCTTTTTGTGTCCTCCTAAATATTTTCAAGCCACCTCAATTGCAGGAGAATGGCCTCAATTATCCTAACCAGCCCCACAAGCCCTGATTTATCCAGGAGTGTTATGGAACTCCACCCCTGTGATCATTTCAACAAGATGCTCAGGAAAAACCAGCTACTGCCTTCCCAGGCAAGTTCAGCTCTCCCTAGCACAGTGTCAGAGCCAACAGCTATTGCAGATAAGATCATGAATAGTTAATGTTCTCAGTTACCCAAGCATATTTAAAAATTAACACAAGCCTGGTGCTGATGAGAGTAAAAAACTGGGTTATCAAAGACAGGAAAAAAAACAGAAAACAATTGCATTTGCCCTTGGGCTTCACTAATGACTGGGTTTTTGTGGAGGATCCTAGTCCTTCCTCTCTTTAAGCCTTCAGTGGTTTAATACTGGATGCTTCATTAAAGCACCTTCCCTTTTGCCTGCCAGGTTCTCCTTCCCTCCTGCAGGAGTTTCTGGCCCCTTTGGATGTGTCTCCAGGCTCCAGTGTGATGGTTGGTGCCGTGAGCATAGGCCTGGGCACCGTGGAGTGAAGGAGCTGATGAGCACAGTGGGGTGGGCAGGGTTGTGGGACATGAGCAGGGGCAGGGGACTGGGTGAAGCCCCCTCTGGGAGCAGCCCCATGTGTCCCTGGGGTACCTCCAGACACCCACTTGGAAAAGTTACCCCCTCATTTGTGGGTTGATGTCGTCACCTTCTGTTAAATTGACCCTCAAGTCCCTCAGGTGTGGTCTTAGCAAGGGAATAAACAAATAGCTGAGTTGGAAGGAGAAGACAGTCCTTGGGTTCACGGGACCCTCAGCCTTGGGGGCTTTGGACTCCAATCTCAAAGCAGCCAGGGCTGTTACCTGCATTGGAAGCCCCATGAACTCCAGATTGCTCTTCCCTGCACATAGGAAGCTGGAAGATACACAGAGTCCTTTTTCAGAATGAACCCACATGTTCATAAGCAGACAAATAAACTCCAAATCCTAATTTTTATGGCTTTGGCCCTGAAGTGGCTCACTGGGAACACCAGCAGCAGGGATCACAACCCCAATTGCACAATTGTTGGCTCCATGTGGAGGGGGTAACTTCAGACAGACAGCAGGATATGTTGTTCCTGTGTGGCTTCATGATGGGAATTACAGTCTTCATGTGGGGTTCCCCCCAGTCCCTCACAGTAATCGTCTGCCTGTAGCACCCACCACACTGTCAGTCAGACCCTCATTCCAAAATGGGGGATCCCCAAGGTCCTTAGCGAGAGTCAGGGACACCCTCTCTGGAGGAGAAGGTCTGTGTGAGGGGGATGGGATGGAAGCATTTCTGGTTAGTGGAAAGCCCTCACTCAGCAGAGCTCAATAACTCATTGAAAAACACTCCTGCAGCACTGCCTCTCTCCCAGGCAAGTCCTCTCAACCACACTTGTGGTCATGGAGCTGGCAAGTTTCTGAGCTGGCTGAGGTGACACCAGGGTCCTCTCATCCTCCCTGTGGCCACATCCTGAACCTGAGATCCTACGGTGCCGGTATGCCCCATGAGCAGTGATACCTGGCTCCTTGCTGCACTCCTGCCCTCCCTTTCAGGTTCTGCTTGGATCTGGCTGTTCTGATTTCTTGCTCCTGGTTAAGGAACACAAAGTTTGTGACAGACGCCTTTGCCATTATTCTTCCCTTAATGTTGTTGTTGTTTTGTGTTACTGTCAAATTGCATCTTCCCAAAGTCCTTCCCATCTTGTCAGCTGCAGATTAAGCGCACGAAGGGCTGAGTAATCTCCTGGCTCTGACTGGGGAAATTGCCTTTTATTATTGATGAGGCAGCACTGCCTTTGGAGGACACAACTCCACTGTGAGCTGGAGCAGGAGCTGGGGAGCAATGCTCAGCCCTGCCAGTGCCTGTGGGTGCTCCCAGGGAAGTCAACCTGCCTCTGGCCTGAGCAGGTGGTGAAAAGAACCAAGCAATGCTGCATCAAGGTGGATCTGAGGCTGGGAAACTCCCGTCGGGCACCTCTCCTGGAGGAGAAGCCTGCTGCAGTAAAGAGGCTGATGCTGCTTGGAGCATCCCTGCTTCTCCTCCTGCACCTCACAGGGAGCAAGGCAACCACTTTCCCACTTTGTGCTTGTCCCCGTTGCAGGTGAGCAGTGTGGCACCTAGAGGCATGGCTCAAAGACAAGCCCTGTGAGGATGGGACAGTGGGCAGGGAAAATGTGCTATCCTGGCTGATTTGGGCTGGGGGCTGCTGTGCACAGAGGTGAGCTGTGCACGTCCACATCCAAGCTCCCATTTTGTTCAATCCCCTTGGGTCCTGGTGGGGCATCACGAGGAGAGAATCTGGGTAATGGTAAAAACTCTCTCTCCGAATAATAAATATTTATGTGTGTTTACAGTGTGTTCCTGCTCCTGGCTGCACAGGAGGGGCTGCTCGGAGCAGTGAGTGTCCACACACGTGTTGTGGAGTGAAGACGTAGGTGTGACAAGGTGGCCATGGGCCCCTCAGCCACGGGTGATACAGACATGACTGGGTCTGGCTCCTGTGCCCATGGCTCTGCTGCTGCTCTTGGAGGGCCTTGGTTTGTTCCCACCTGAGATTGGCACTGGCTAATGGCCCAGTGGGGTACCTGTCGCAGGAGCTGGAGGAAAAGGGTAGAGGGTGCTGGCTGGGAAGGGAGCACATAGGGGAAGGACATTGCTCCTCTGAGCACTAGTATCCCCTTTCTAGGGTGGATCTTGAGCTGCTGAGGAACTCTAGTTACACTTCACTCCATGAACAGTCCCACCTTTGCAAAGTGACTGACACTTCCCATGATGTGCTAAAAGGTCCTTGGCACCAGAACAGTTCCTGCAGCATGGTTCAGCTGGTGTGAGCTGCTCCTACCCCCAAAACTGTGTACAACAGACCTGGACTGCTGCAAAACAAGAGGAGCAGGGCAGACCCTGCTCCCAGGTGTGGGAAGCGGCAGCTCGGAGATCCATGAGGCACAGGGCAGGTGGTGCATTCCAGGATGCAGCTTTACAAGAACTGCCTGGATCTTCCCATACATATTTATACCCTCCTGTGCCACATAGGAGTGTGGCCAATGCTCAGCTGTTCCTTTGGCCTTTCTCCCAGGCAGCCACACAAGGATCTGCCAACAGTGGGCACAGGGATGACACCCCTGGTGCCGATGCTGCATCCTGGGACCCTCCACAGGACCTGCTGCCACCACTGGTACATGTCACAAACTGTGTTAACCCTGCTTTGTGGGTGCTGTGGAGCAGGACAGACTGTTGAGCACAGCGTCCAGCTGCCCAAACAGGATCCAAGCTCTTTGCAGCACTGAGTTCATTCTGCTTCCATGAAGGTCATTCCCTTGGTGTGGGCCTCCTCCTGCTCGGTTTGCTGGCGGAAGTCCAAAGTCCAAGGCGGTCCATATCCCAGTGGTGCTGTAAGCAGAGCACCGTGGCTGGGAAGGGGCTGAGGGCTCTGTGCTAGTGCCCTTTGGTGATGAATTGAGCAGAAAACTGCCGAGTCAACACAAGCTCAGCAAGATACTCTTGTTGGAAGCCACCATAGCAAGTGCTACTATTTTGCTGATAAATCTGATTTTTAAATGAGCTGCATGTCAGGCTGGTAAATAATGCATCTTGTAAATGAAGAGAGCTGTAACCAGGCTAGAACAAGCAGCCAGTGCTGCAGGTACTGCAAGTCCTGCACAGCAGGGAAAGCAGTGGCAGCCGTTCTTGGGAGCACATTCCCTGAACTGCTTCTCAAATTGTTAGTTCCCACAGCACATTCCACGAGCTTTTCACATAAGCACAAATCCAGGAGTAGCAGTGATGGCAACAAAAAGGTTTTATACAGATGAACTTCAGAGAGCAATAGGGAAAGCAGGAGGCTCTTGAGGCAACAGTCCTTGGGAGAGATGAATCTTTTTCATTTCAGGAGCATTTGCAGCCACATCAGAGCCATTCTGGTGGTCTTCTTGCTCCAGATCCTGACAGACAGCTTTTCCTAGACTCTTACCACCAATACTTGAGTAGAACTGATTGTTAATTACTATTAAAATTCCCAGGAGCTGCACAGTACTGTGTGCTTCCTACCTGCCTGGAACAGATGGGGCAGAAACTCCCTGAGGTCTTGGATACGTGTGGCTTTGCACTGGATAAAACTCCCTGTTACCTCCAGCTTTTTGTGGGGAATTCCAGCCCTGAGTGGGATGTGCTGGGGAGGCGGGGGGGGGGGGGGGGTCAGTCCTGGGTGCAGCTCTGAGCTCAGTGCTATGATCTGAAGGGTTTAGAGAACCCTTAAAGAGAACTTTAAATCACCATGGCTGATCAGTCTTGAAAACCACTTGTGCTGAGGGCTGTCACTGGCTGCTCGTGGCACATCCCCGTGCATATGCTAGCCATACGGAGTCCCAAAGTTGTCCTGATTGGGTTCCAGCTCCTCCACAGATGCTTCAGGTTCTTTGGGTGCATCAGCCAGAGAAGAGATCTGTGCAAGGGAAGGATTTGGAGTCAGAAAGCACTTGGACTGCATAGCAGCTGGAGTGCGTCCTGATGAACAGGTTTCCTCAGGGCTGCAGGGGAATAAAGCTGGGGCAGATCCCAGTTTGTTTTTTAAGTCCTGTCCCCATCACATCTGGTGGCGACCTGGGACCTTCTGCAAAGCAGGGACACTGGCACAGAGCAGCATCAATGCAAACACCCCAGGAGCGAGGCTGGAGCTTGGTTTGGTGGCAAAGCTCCAGCAACCCTGACTTCCCAGGAAGGCTGCTGCCCATCTCTGGAACAGGCAATGGCACAGGCTGCTCAGAGCAGCTGTGGCTGCCTCATCCCTGGAAGTGCTCAAGACCAAGCTGGACAGGACTTGGAGCAACCTGATCTAGCGGAAGGTGTCCCTGCTCATCACGGGGGTGGGGTGGGGGGGGTGTGGAATGGGATGCGCTTGAAGGTGCTTCCAGCACAAACCGTCCTGTGATTCTATGATCTTTGGGCAGGCTGCAAGGAGCAGAGTTGGTCAGTGATTATGTGCTATTGGAAGCAATTACTGATCAACAAAGTGCCTTGAGGTAGCCTGAGGCTGCGGGAGGGGTGTGAAACCAGTACAATGGTCTCCTTGAACACTGCTGAATGTGCAGGGAAGAGTTAATGGCTACTTAAAACTCTGGACGATTTCCAGGGTGATAGTCAAGGTGCTTGTGAACTGGTGTTGAAAGACAAATTCTTCATTGCCAATCCAGCTACCATCCTTGTTCAGTTAAACTCTGCAGCAGATCTCCCACAAAGCTAATTTTCTGCTTCTCTGGCTTAATTCTATTCATATTTTAGAGGGTAATTAGCATCACTTGGTGTCCTTATATGCCCAACTCAAACAATTGCACCTAGATTCAGGAGTGAAAGTTAATGCCTCTCCATGTAGGTTAGTGCCACAATTTATGAGGAGGGCTGGGGCCAAGCAGAGGTGGGAACCAGGGCACCGTTGCCACTGCTGCTGCCAGAAGCCTGGTGCTTGCTCTAGTGCAAAGATTCCCCAGTTTCCATTTGAGCTGTTTTCTGGATGCTGTGGCTGGCAGCAGTGAGCCCACAGTGCCAGCGGCTGCCTCTGCTACTCAGCAATGGTCAGAGGGGTGCAGGACAGGCCTGATTGTGCCCGGCAGCGTGTGACAGCAAAAGGATGCCGAGGGCACACCATGGGCACACATTGGTTTCAGGGTCATGGGGGACAGTGACAGGGCTGTCACCTGCCACACAGTCAGAGAGGCTCAGCCAGCAAACAGTACCCAGCAAAAGGCAACCAGACATTGTGTTTGGAGGCCTCATTTATGGAGCTGCTGATGAGGCATCAGTGACTTTGATAATGTCAAGGACTAGAAAGTAAATGCTTCCACTATAAATCTTGTCTGCTTTAAAAGTAGGTTATACTTTCAAAGTGTGCTTTAATTCTTAGAAATTTGATATTTCTATGTCAATTGTAAGACAAGTAATTGGATGATGAGCAGGTTGTTACTGGAACCTGAGATTAAAGGCAGGATTTGAAATGCTGTGTTGCGTGAAGATGGGTGTTTTTGTTCACTGCAAATGTGACTCTGGAGGTTTTGCTGGCACCATTTCTGTTTGAAATTGTGGTAGCATAGAATATCCTGAGCTGGAAGGGACCTGCATAGATCAGCTCCTGGCCCTGCACAGGAGAACCCCAAAATCCATCCTGTGCTTGAGAGCATTGTCCAAATGCTTCTTGCATTCTGGCAGCCTTGTGACCATTCACAGGGGAGCCTGTTCCAGCGCTCAACCACCCTCTGGGGAAAAATCTTTACCAAATATCCAGCCGAAACCTCTCAGCACCCATGGAATGGCCCTGGCAGAGAAGACCACTCTCCCAGGAGTGCACCTGCCATGCCCAGGGTACTCACCCACAGAGTGGTGTGTCCATGGAGGGAGCAGCTCCAGACCTGGGCTGAATCCTCCCTGGGAGTGGGTTGTTTTAATCGCACCAAGCAGTTTATCTTGAGGGTATCAAAAGCTCTTTTGGCTGGGAGACACTTGGGCTGCTTCTAGCAAAAACTCTGCCTCCTCCTACCCTCATTCTCCCCTTCCTGCGTAGGGAAGGAGTTTTCCACATCCCATGAGCAACATTTCCCTGGTCTGTCCCTTTCCAAATCGCAAGCTGCACTACTGAAAGCTGGCATCAAGACTCTGAGGTGAGCACGAGCTGGCAGAATCCAAGCCCTCCCTGTGGGGCCGCAACCCCAGAGCCCCTTGACATGCACCATAGCTGTAACACCTTGGCCGTGGATTCCCCTGAACGGATGAAGCAGCACTGGTAGAGGTCCTGGGGCACCCTCTGTGAAACTGCTCTCACCTGAGGGGTGCCAGAACCATGCAGCTCAGTCCCAGAGCTCCATGCCCAGCCTGCCTGAGCTGAGAGGAAAATGGGCTCCGTTTAATGACAAGAATTTCATCTTCCAGCCTTAAACTTTCTGTAAACCAGCAGCTGCTGGACAGATGAGCTGGACTCCTGTGCCTAATGTAGATTGATAGCAGAGCAACTTTTCTGTCTTAATTTGCAATGACCTAGAGAATTAGCAGAGAGGATCTGTTATCCTGCCAGTGCACTAATGACTCTGGCAAGAGAAGGGCTCCCGAGGGAAGCAGTGGTATTTGCTAACCTTTCCCCAGTTTGCTTTACATAATAACACACTCCTCCAAATGTCCTCAGCATGACTGGCCATACCCCTTCACCGGCACACACCTTGATATTTCACTTTTTAAATTTCAAGACTATTGCACAGTAAGAAAAAGTGCTGAATGCCTCATGTCATTCATCTTCCCTCTCCCTTCAGAGGCTATCCTTAGCCATGCCATTGGTTTAGCAATGCAAAGGGAGGTACTTTTCCTTTTCAAGGTCTCTAAAGATTTCCTGTATCCATATGTCCAGCTAGAAAAGAGAAACAACCTGAATCTGCCTGCCAGTCTACCCTTCAGCTCACTGCTTTTCTCCAAAATGGATTGCAAGGCTGGGAGCATAGCAGAGATCCTCTCCAGGGGCATTTCTAAAGGCAGCGGGACAGCTGAGCACACAGTGTGCTGAGGATCAGGCAGGACACTCCAATGACATACCATCCCAATGAGTGTCACTGCAAAATATCATGGAGTAGCCATGGAAAAAAGGACCTGGGGCTGCTGGACATGCACTAGCCACATGTGCTGGGACCCAGAAACCACCCTGAGCCCTGGGCTGATCACACAGTGTGGGCAGCAGGGGAGGGGGGATTCTGCCCTGCTCAGGTGAGATCTCACCTGCAGAGCTGCTTCCAGCTTTGGGAACCAACATCACGAAGATGTGGAGCTGCTGGAGCAAGGCCAGAGGAGGCCACTGAGATGCTCCAATGGCAGCCAGGCTCCTGCCAAGGACAGGGATGGGAGGATGGTGTCACCGATGTGTCCCTGCTGGCTGCCGGGTAACAAGTGTCTGCTCTCGTTCATCCTGACAGTACTCCAGAACACAATGCACCTTCCCTCAAGAGCAGGCTGCAGCTGGCAGCCCTTCATTTCTCAGGCTTAAAAATAGTCAGAGGAGTTATAAACAACCTTGCACATAACACAACAGAAATCTTGTTTTTCATCCTCTCTGTGTTCCTTGTGGGAACAAAGGCTCTTATCTCCTTTCTGTGCTCGGTTGACCGCTCTGTGCAGGAGAGAGACATGAACAATACAGCACATCCAGCACCTTGCCTTGTGTAAAGGAAATTATCTATTTATTTATTTCTGCTTCTGTGATGCTCCAAGTTCTTCAGGGGAACCAGGATGAAGCAATGAAGCAGCAGCTCAGCAGCCACTGGACAATTGTGTGGAGACTGGTAGCCACCAGCCTCTGAACTTTCAAAAAAATCTGCTTACAGAGGGCAGACTTTGGCTCTTTCTCAAGAGCTCCTTCCAAATCCAAGGGCTGTCTGGAAGACTCACATTAATAAACAGTTGCACATTTACAGTTATGAAGTTTTTATCTTCTGCTAAAAGGTATGAATTATGCATTGGGGAAATACATGAGTTAGTAGTGTGTAAAGAGCTCAGAGCAGCCCACGGATCCACTGTGTGGAGGTGCCATGAGCCCTGTGGTTCCCCTGTCTCTGCCAACCCCATTCCGGCTGTTGGCAAGTCGGTGCACAGGCTCCTGTGCCGGTTTGGTCCATGCCGGTTCCCAGGCTGGCCTGGGAAGTCTGTGAGCATGTCTGGCTCTGCTCTCCCTGGGAATGACACAGCAGCCAGTGCTGGTCCTGCTCTTGCTGTGCCACCAGCTTTACCACATCGGGCTTTCCCCACAGAGTGGTGATAGTGAAAACCAGAGCCACACTATTTTGCTGTAATAAGGCATTTTCTTTAATCTTTCAGAGCCTTCCCTTCACTGCCACAGGGGAAAGCTCTTGATGGTGGCTTCAAGTCTGGCAGTAGGTTTGGTTTTTGGGGACCTGACTATACGGGACTGAGTGGTTCATCCCACCCATGTGCTGCAGCCATGGCAGCATTGCCTTCCCGTCCTTGTTCCCTAAATCAGCTGCTGTTAAAGCTTTGTCTATAGCTCTGCTTAACTAACAGAGTGTTGCATGTAAAGGTTCTTATTTATTATTTGGCAGATGGGGGTCTGTTAAATTCCAGTTAGAAATGAGTTGTGGGAAGATCAGGCTCTTTGCAGAAGCTTCCTCCTAAAACAATGGAATGGGACCAGGGACATGGAACTCATGCACCCCATGGCACTGTCCTGGGAATGAGGGAGAGCAATTGTCAAAATTAACTTCATAGAATCATGAAATGGTTTGGATTGGAAGGACCGTGAAAGCTCATTCCCTCACCCCTGCCACGGGCAGGGACTCCTTTCCCAGGCCAGGTTGCTCCTCACCACACAGGATTCTGTGCCACAACTCCCTGGTCCTGTTGTGCCACTCAGGCACATGATGCTCTCCTGCTTTATGTATGCTGTAAATCCTGAGAGATTTCTTGTCTTTTTTCTCTTCCTTCTCTCCATGCACAGCCCCTGAATAGCCACCTCTCTGCCTGCTGCTCTGTAGGGAATTTTTACTGGTGTAATGCATATTTTGACAAGGATTGTGAAGGCCCGAGGGTGACAAATATTAATTGCACACTGAATTTTCCACTCATTACTAGGACAAAGCTTCCCATGAAATAATTCAGAAGTGGAAGAGATGCTGAGGAAACAACTTCTCCAGAATAGTGTCCTGGCTCCCATGAGCTGAAGGAGAGAGTTTCGAATAAGCAACAGGCAAACAGTTTGACATAGTTTTATTTTCTCCCAGCACCACTGTGATCTATAAGCCATGGCAGGCAGATTTTTCCAAAGAAGCTATAAGAACTCATTAATATTCATGTTGTTTAATCATGAGGCAGCAGTGGCGCAGCAGTGATAATACCCAATGAGTTTTGATGCACTGAGCTCACATGCCTAGAGGCTCCAGCTCTGTCAGCTGGGCTGCTAGGTGATGGACAAGATGCTCTGCTCCTCTTGTCTTGCTCGGGCTTGTCTCCCACCAATCCAGCCACTGCTCTTTTCCATCAGTCTGCATCTCAGCCAGAGGCTGTGCTCTGGGAAAAGCCTCGCTGCTGTGTTTACCCATGCAAGACAATCCTTGGAACCTGCTTCATGGCACCAGGCAGCATTCAACATGAACCTGCAGTTAATTATGCGTTCTTGCTAAAATGGTTGAGTAGCCTACATTCTGATTGCTGTAATTGCATCCTAATGAATTTATGTGTCAGCTTGTTACATGCAACTTTGGTGTTCTGTAAATACCAAATTAAGTTGATTGTTCAGTCTTGAGGCACCTGAGGCACAAGTAGTCTACAATCAACTTCCCAAATGGAGAAGGCTGGACTTGATTATCTTGGAGGTCTTTTCCAAGTTTAATGATTCTATGATTCTATTCTATAATTATTCCAGGAGCTTAGATGGGGAAGGGCTCAGTGCCAGACCTTGCCAGGGACAGAGTTGGGCTCTGCTGGGCAAACAGTGGGATGTGGCTCCAGTGCCAGACCAGTGTTGGGCAACCCCTGCCACCAGCCCAGCTGTTGGAAAACACTGCCGATGTTCTGCCAGTCCATGGACAGGGTTCCTGAAGAGTCAGAGAAGAAACTACAGAACCATCAATTAACCTGGAGAACAGAAAACTGTAATCCTATTGACTTCAGTGAGAGTTAAAAGCAAACACTTCTGTTAACTGTTAATTATAATTGAACAAGATCAGAAGCCCAGCCTCTGCTCTATGAAGAAAATTGAGGCTTCTACAAAAGTTACCAAAATGATGCCATGCTTCCATTATGGCTCTTTACAGAACATTACTTATTGTCAATGTCTTTCATGTTTGCTACCAAAATACAAACAATAGCTCCCTACAAAACTGTGCATGTTAGTTAACCTCATTAAATCCTAAAGGATTAGTCAGCTGTTCCTCAAAGTTATGTGGCTTGGAAGGTGATTTTCTAATATGCAAACTTCAAAGGAATTTTGAAATCCTGCAGCGTAAGCGAGACAGACAAATGTTAATCCACTGGAGTGCTGCTTAATGGCCTGTTTAATTTTCATCTTGCTTGGTCTCTGTAAGCAGCTGGACATGAAGGCTGCTTGAAATTCAGCTTCCTCTTGTATCACCCCACTCATCGAACACGGATTCCTCTTCCACATGGATGAGAGTGCATTCAGGTATGGCCACGCTCCTGCGTCTTTTCCCCAACCTACAGCTATGCATGGACACAAACCCACTTGGGGAGGGCCTCCCCAGGACCACTGGTGGGTGATCATGGTTTGAGTTGGAAGGGACCTAAAAGCTCATTCAAAACCCCCTGCCATGGGTAGGAAACTCTAGCACTATCCCAGGTTGCTCCAAGCCATGGACGACCAAGGCAAGAGCCTTGGACACTTCAGGGATGGGGGAGCCACAGCTTTTCTGGGCCACCTTTTACCAGGGCCACCTTTTACCAGCCACACCTTTTACCAGGGCCTCAGCACCCTCCCAGGGAAGAACTACTTCCTAATAGTTAACCTAATTGTCTCCTGTTTTAGTTAGTGTTAGGGAGGACAGGGAGTCTGTGCCTGCCCAGCATATCATGTGGAATTGGGAACCCACCATTGCACAGTCTTGGTGGGAACTACCCTGACTCAAATAAATAATGCTATTAACTGGGAAGTAATGAAGGAATTAAACACACTGAATTTTGAGAGCACAAAGAACTGAAACCCACAAATTAATTAAGGTTCACAGCCCCCCTGTGCGATTCAGAGGTAATTGCTCAGTTCATGGTTCATGTGGGAGAAGAGGGAAAGGAATGTGGCACAGTTGTAGCAGCTCTGTAATGTAATAGAAGAAGCACAAGTGGTACTTCAGCCCCAAGAAGCATCTCCTGCCTCCCCTGCACCTCCTGGGGCTCACAGGGGACTGGAGGAGCTGGGCTTGTGTGCTCCAGTGTTGTGAATGGAGTCTGGACAGAGATCCCTGGCTCTGGTCCCATCCCATTGCTTTTCCCCATTAAGCCCTGCAGCATCAGCCACGCTCTGCCAGGACACTCAGATGACTCTTGAGATCCCTACCCATAAGTGTTGGAGGATGTTGCTGTAATGGAGACAGCCAGCAGTAAAGTCAGCAATCCAGGCTGAATAATGTATTCACTGATGTGTTATCAGCTGGGAAACCTGTTAGTAATAAAAATACATGAGCAGAAGCAAGAGCACATGAATGTTTAAAGGGACGAGGCCATTCTTGAGGATGACACTTAGGCGGGCCCAGTGTGAGTCTGGGTGTCAGACATATCAAAAGGCTGCTGTATGGAAGCATTTCAGCATGTCTAACATGCAGGGAGCACAGCTTTGCCTAAGGGATCTTATTTCATTCACCTAAAAATGAAAAGCATCACACCATACTCTGAAGATCAGTGAAAGATCCTGACATTGGACTCAAGGATCTCAAAAGTCCTTTCTAACCTAAATGAGTCTCTCCTCTTCCAAGTAAAGCAGCAAGATGAGAGGAGATGGCTTCAAGTTGCACCAGGGGAGGTTTGCATGAGATACTAGGGAAAATTTCTTCATCAAAAGGGTTGTCCATCATTGGAACAGATTGCTTAGGGCAGTGGTGGAGTAACCATCCTTGGAGAGATTGAAAAGATATGCAGATGTGGCACTTGAGGACAAGGATTAGTGGTGGCCTTGGCAGTCCTGGGTTAATGGTTGGACTTGGTGGTCATAAAGGTTTTTTCTGACCTAAATGATTTCATGATTTTATGATTCCTGACCCTTATGTCAATAACAAATAGCGTCCAAAACCCACAAGCGGGAGACATCTAACAACAGGACACGCTCTTTTTCTCTTTTTTTTTTGCAGAACTGGTTTTGAGGGCTGACATTGAAAGATGAAGTACTGTGTAGTCCCTCCCCTCATCCTTCAGTGAGATTGAGCCCAGCAGTGGGAGTTGAGAAGTGATCAGTAAAACAGATGCATCAGCAAAGAAAGAAATGTCCCTGCTTTGTGAAAGGGAAATTAACTTTAACATCTTTGTTATAAGTCAGAGGAAAGGTTGGTGCTGGAATGGTGAGCTTTGAAGATTGTCATATTGTCGTTATTCATTAATGACTACAAAAGAAGCTGCCTCTAAATGATAACATTATATGGAGTATAATGGGAAAACTGTGAGGCTTCTATTAGATCCCATTTACTCCCAAACAGTCCTTTGCAAATAACTTATTAACAAAACCCAGCAATATTAATCCGGTTTTGGCTACAGTGACATGTGTTGCTGTACAAACACTGCCAGGAGAAAAAAGAACCTAGAAAAGCTCTCCCTGTATTTAGAGCAATAATTTAATAACTAAATTATAATAGGACAGGAGCTCCAGACTTATGGATGTCATAATGCAGTGGGAGGATTTTTGTCTGGCTGATGCAGGATGAAAAAGTAACAAAGAAATAACATAGAGAAAGGTGTGTCACCAGTGTTCTCAGAGGAATGGTGACATTGTACATAAGCTCTGGTTCTGAGACTGCCTCTGCAATGTGCTGAAAACCATGCTGAAAGGGAGGAACCTGATCCAGAACTGGACACAGTGCAGTGGGAAGACAATTTATTTCTCAGTGGATGCTCAGCCATGGCATCTCTCAGCAAGAGTGTTGTGGAAGTCACAGAAAATAAAGAGACTTTTACATCTCAAGCATGGGGAGCTCTGGGTGAGTTGCCATGTACAGCCCCAACCCAAGGGACCTCTGGACCCCAGGTGTATATTTTTTCCAAAGTTCTGCCTTTATTGTAGCCAGAGCTGGGTGACCTCTGCCTAGAGGTGAACTTTTTTTTTCTGTCAGAGTGCGTTATTCTACTTCCTGTACTAAAATGCAAATTAACTTAAAGCCTTTGTAAGCAGCTTATTCAATATGAGCTGTAATTTCAGCTGGGGCTGTAAAAAATTCTCTCTGTAAAACTTTTATCAAAGTTATTTTGTGTTATTATTGCTTTCTGTGACATGTCTGGATTTTCTAAACAGCAAATAATTCTGCACTTATCTTGGTTCCTTTGATAATATTTCCTATGACAGATCTACTGAGACTCTAGCTACATTATTAACATGAAAAAAGAAGAATGGGGACATTCTTTTCTAAATAACTCTGTGTAAACCCTTGCATGCTGCTGCCTAAATATTAATCATGGAAAGACAAGAAATGTATTAACCATATAGATTTATACAAGTAATGTAACCAGATCTGCATGAGCTGTTGCTCAGAATAACGAAGGCAGTCATCCTTATGCTGGGCAAGGCTGATCTGCTCAAATGAGGCTTTCTGGAAGGTACAAGCAGTTGGAAGACTGACAGAGTGATGAAGTCGGTGATGTCAATAGCAGTCAAAGAAAGGTTGGCTGTGTCAGTCTGAAATCACACCTCAAACACTAGGGAATGATTCCAGGAGAGGACTGATGCACACACAGGTAACCCTAGTGCTCCCTCCAAATGTAGGGGTGGGGAAGGAGACTTGTTTTTCACTTCCTAACACTCCACTGCTCTTCCTTCATCCTCTTTTCTAGAAGTCAAGAGAATTGTTAGTGTGTTGTTGCAGCTCAGACCCGTCTCCTCTGTCAGTAGGGCTAGTGGAACTGGAGAGGGCAGGATAACGCCCTCAATCCTCTGTCACTGGTTCCAGTCCACTCAGATATTTCAAGGTGTCTGTGAAAGACAGGCTCAGACCTGATATGCAAGACTCAGGCTGGGAGGTGATGACTGACAGGAGTGGGCATCAACTCTCAAGAAAATTGAGTTTCCTTTGGCATTCTCCAGAGAAGTTTGTGCACAGACACAGAGGGCTGGGAGTGCTGCTCTGTGAGTTTTGACTGGTCCTCCTTGTTTCCCCAGCTGCTCAAGCAGCTGATATTCAGTGAAGAGAGAGAAAGTGACTGCTGAAAAGGAGCCAGAATCAGAGAGGTGCTGGGGATTACTTTTATGAGACAGACTGGGACAGGCTTTTGGACCATGCCAGCTATCCCAAATCCCTGTGAACAGGGTTATAAAACTTGACAAGGCTGCTGCAGATATTTCATGTCCTATTAAAGATGTAAAACCACTGACAGAGATGAACTGCTTACAGATGCTAACTCACTGCTGGCAAAGGAGGCTGACAGCAAGGGGAAGGTCAAACAAAGGATTTTAGTGGGTGATGATCAGAAACACACCCAAGTGGAGAGAAATAGCTGAATGGATGGTAAAAATTATAAAACATCACCAAACCAATAGCTTCGGCCATTCCTAATAAGTGGATGAATAGCGTACCTTGCCGGTCAGTTCCACATGCAGAGGAGAGTTGGCCTGTGACACCCATTAGCCAGGGTTTTATCCCAGCACAGACCATTCCCAGTCATTGAATTTAGAGCTACAAAGTTGATCAAGAGACTGGAGCATCTCTTACGAGGAAAGGCTGAGGGAGCTGGGCCTGTTCATCCTCAAGAAGGGGTGACAAAGAGGGGAGCTCATCCATGTCTATAAGTGTTTAAAGGAGGGCTGCCAAGAAGACGGACCAGGCTCTGTTTGGTGGTGCCCAACAGTAGGACAAGAGGCAACGGGCAGAAACTGATGCACAGGAAGTTCCACCTGAACATGAAGAAGAACTTCTTTATATGTGAGTGACACAGCTAAATATATTTGTGAATCACAGCTAAATAAACAGGCTCATGTGAAAAGAAAACCCACTGGGTTTGTGGTTTCCAGTTGAAAAAGTATCTGCATCTGTTCATATTGAAATTGTACGCACTGTTCTGAGCTCTGCTTTGGCCTGAGGTGCTCAAGCTACTTTGAACCAACTGGTTCCAGTGGCAGTAGCCATGGGAATGCTGGGAATACACAGGAGTGATGTCTCTGCCTGTCTGGTTGTGCAGGCACTAAGTGCAAACATGAGAGCGGATCATGCACACCCCACCTCAGCTCTCACACCTATCTCGAACCCAGCTGCCAAGGGGGTCTCCTCGCTAAGGGATGACCCTGGCTGAAGGTAAACTCTTCCTTCGGTGGGAGCTGACTGGGGGCTCTTAGCTGAGAAAGGCCCTGGCTGAGGGAGGCTCCTGTCTGAGGAGAGATCCTGACAGAGATGCTTGCTGACAGGAAACCCTGCCTGGGATGGGCACTGACCGAGGAGCTCCTGGCTGAGGAGAGATACTACACAACGCAAGCCCTCGCTGAGAGGGCACTCTGCTGCAACGGGCGCTGGCTGGGGAACTCCTGGCTGAGGGGATATCCCGGCCTAGGCGGGGACTGCCTGAGGGGCTCTTTCCGGAGTAGGGGGCCACATCCGGAACGTGCCGCAGCTCCTAGAGGGTCCCGGCCGGGCCGGGTCTGAGCCCCCTACATGCCCCGCCCCGGCCCGGCCGGGCCCGGCCCAGCACCGCACGGCCTGTGACAGGCAGCCCCGCGCCAGGAACGGGTCCCGGGCGCGGCAGGAACGGGAGGGGCGCGGCCAGTGAGGCCGGCAGGGCGCGGTGGAGACGGGAAGGGCGGAGCCTGGAGGGGTGGGGCCGGCGAGGCGGAGCTGGGGCGGCGCGGCGGGGCGCAGTCGGGCGGCAGCCGCGGCCGGGGCGAGAGCGGCGGCAGCGCGGGGTGGGTTGCGTCGCCCCGTGTTGCGGCATGTCCAAGACCCTGCGGAAGAAGCGGCACTGGCTGAGCAAGGTGCAGGAGTGCGTGGTGTCCTGGGGCGGCCCAGCGGGCCCCGACCCCGATCTGCTGCGCGGCGGCGCCGAGCGCGGCGAGTTCCCGTACCTGGCGGGCCGGCTGCCCGCGGGCGGCGAGGGCGCGCCGGGCCCCGCGCTGCTCTCGGGCAAGGCGCCGGCGCCGGGGGACGTGCTGCTGGAGGTGAACGGTACTCCGGTGAGCGGCCTCACGCACCGCGACACTCTGGCCGTGGTGCGGCACTTCAGGGAGCCCGTGCGCCTCAAGACCGTGCGCCCAGGTGAGCGCCCTCCGCCGCCGAGCTGGACCGAGGCCCTCCCGCCGCCGCCCAGCCGGCCGCGCGTAGGCCTGGCCGCGCCGGCGCCCTGCAGGGCGGCGGGAGGGCCGCGGCGGGAAGCGGCGCCCGGAGGCAACCGGGCGGAATCCGGGGCGCGGGTGCCCCGCTGGGAAAGTTTCCGCGGGTTCGGGACGGCGGCACTGCCGAGGGGGGTGATGTAAGGGGGGAGGCGGTCCCGGAGTCCCGGGGCGGCCCCAGGACGGTGCTCGCTCGCCCGTCCCGTCCCGGTGGCTTCTCCCGAGGGTCCTCTCCCCGCCCGGAATGCCCGGCTTGGCGCCGCCGCGATGCGGTGTTTGTGCGGGTGTGACCCTTGCGGACCTCCGGGTGACTCAATGGCCCCCGGAGGGTCCGGTGCCTGCGTCCTCCTCTCGGAGGTGCAGGAAGTGCTTTCCGTGGTGTTTATATAATCCGCTGCTTGCAGAGGTCGAGGGTGGCTGGGGAATGGCCGGGATGGAGCACCGGACTGCCATCGCTTCATCCTGTTGGTTTCCCATTTGGCAGAGATAAAAGCCTGAGAACAAACTCCGGCTGTTCTTTTTTCCACAGATTTGTATTATTTTTGAGTACACTTCAATTAACTAATGCTTATGGTAAAATCATTTTTATCAACATGCCTGTTAAATGTCAAATTAATGCTGAATAGTGGCACCTGCAGCTGCGTGAGTTAATTCATTAGCTCCAGAGGTACCTACTGCTTTCTTGGTCAGGCAACCTAGATGTGAGCCTGCTGCTTTATATGAAAGTGTCTTGGGAAAAAATATTTTTCTCTGAATCCCAGTGGATATCAGTATTTCTATTATAGAACCCCTGTGACTGGGGTCTGTAATATTTCTCATAGAGCTTCTTTGCTGAATACTTGTCTTGTTCTTCTTTGGTAATTGGTGGGTGCTATTTGACTTCATGTAATACATATTTTAAGTCAGGTTTTCCCTGTTTGACCACTAATGGAAAGTCGTCTTCTATGTAGAGACTGTACTGTTGGTCCTGATTCATATGACTTGCTAAATTAAAACAACAATCAAAAAAAATGAAACAGACGCACATCTTAAAAGCACCTACAGAAGCTTGGTAGGTTTTGAAAAAGGTCTTAATTTACAAAATTGGAAATCTTTTCTGAAGGGAGAAAATGGAAAAGAACAAACAGCTGCAAGTTAGATGTGAACTAAGAGGATTTTAAAAAGAGGGACAAATTGTTCAAGATAGAAAATAATCTCTTCTTAAAAGAGAAAGCTTGTGGAAGATGAAACTATAGATCAAAGGGATTTCTTGTATTTCCTATGGAGGGAAATAGGAATTTTCTTGTGCTGGGAATTTCTATAGCAGCAATGTCAAACTGTCAAAACTGCCAGAAAAGATTTAGAAGAAATTGCTGAAATTAGCAGTAGAAAATGGCAAGAGCCAGATGATGATCCTGAGGACTTCCAGGTATCAAGTATTAATAGTAGTGTGTTACCTGTTCCTTAAATTCTGGGTGTTGCAGAAGGAATAGGAGTGGGGAATATAGAGTACTGATGAGAAAAGGATCCAGAAGATCAACAGAGGCTGGTTGGTGATTCCAGCAAGTTGATTAAAATTTGAGTTTTAGAAGAGAAGGAGAATATTGGGGATGTGAACCAATACCACTTAATGAGGAGAGAGGGCTGCTTTCACTGGCTGGTTTAATCAAATCTGAGTATTTTGGTGAGGTGGATTTTCAAGTAGGCTTTCAGTAAGGTATCACTGACTTGGATGAAGATCTTGCTGAGTGAGCATGGTGTGGCAGTGTAGCTGCCAAAATACAAGAGCAGAATTCTCCTGTGGCTTTAGTAACTGGTTAAAACAGAGGAATGGTTTTTTCAACAGAAGAAAACTGCTGCTGGAGTCTTGTAAGGACCTGTGCTGTTTAGCATAGTCATCCAGAGCTTGTAAACCCAATGCTGGTGAGTTGCACAAAGAGAAGTAGCATTTTTGTGCTGATTTTATGTAACTTTTGGAACAGATAAAACTGAATCTTCAGATCCAGCAATTTTTCCTATACTGGGACATATGTACCACATCAGATGATTTTTGTAGTCCTTTTCTCTGTTAGATTTAGTGTCCTTGAATACGGTATTTTGAAACATACTGGTTTTTGGTTGTTTTTTGCAAGGCTGCTACAGCCGCTCAGTGGCGGTTTTCCAGTCAGGGTATATGTAATTAGGAAAGTTGTTGACAAGGCATTCTCTATGAAGACTGATGACTTTGAATTTGGCTTCCCTTTTGATCCAGAGGCATCCAAACCTGCCAAGTTTTGGAAGGCATCTGGGAAGGTGCATGGGACCATGTGGGTGGTTGAGGCGAAGGGAGTGAGGGCCAGGAGCTGGTGGTCCCTGGTAGGCACATAATATGTCTGCATTCTCAAGGACATGTAACTGCCTTACTGCGTTTCAAGGTCCTGTGTTTCATGATTTTCCTCAGTCAAAACTGAAACCATCATTTGAAAGGCATGGAGTGTTCTGCCAGCAGACCTTTGTATGCCTCATGGCTCTTCAGGCTTGGGTGCTATTGGGACAGAAGACTGAGGGGATCTATTGTCAGGGGTTGACAGTGAGGGATTTGTCTCCTTGAATCTGAATGGTAAGGTGTTTTTAACGTCTTGATGCTCACAGTCTCCCTGTGCATTTTAAAGGGTGAGTTTGGTGCTCCATCTTCCTGGTGAACTCTGTGCAGGTGACCATGGGCAGCAGGATCTGGACTGCTTTCGTTCAAGTCATGATATAGTCACTCCCTCATTAAAGGCAGTAACAGCTTTAGTTGACAGCAGTAAAATCTGTGATACTTCTTGCAAGCTCATGGAAAATTTTAAATGGAAATTTCAAAATGCTGTTTAGGCTTGTTTAAGACACTTGAAGGATATGAATGTTAATTTGAACGCCATCTGTTAACTGCACACATCACAAATGATGGACCATTTTGTTGATTAAGAAATTTGTCCTTCCCATTTTTGTTCTGTCTTTATTACAGAATTACACAATCAACTAGGTTGGAAAAGACCACTGAGATCATCAAGTCCAACCTATGACCTAACAGCATCTTGTCGACCAATGCCATGGCACTAAGTGCCACTTCCAGTCTTTTCTTAAACACCACCTTCACCACCTCCTTGGGCAGCCAATCCAATGCCCAATCACCTGTTCTGTGAAGAATTTCTTCTTAATGTCCAACCTGATTAGCTGAGGAGGGAGAACAAGACCAGTGTGCCAGGGCTGAGTATCATGTCCCATGTGAGGATGGTCTCAGGTGTGTGCAGACTAGCCAGAAAATCCAGAGGTCCATTATGGATAGGGATTGACACAGCATAGTCTGTGGAAGGCCAGTGTTGAGTACTCTGCCAGTGGCACTTGGGACTGATGCTGGGATCTAAGCTGTCTAAATAAAACTTAAATTCTAGAGGAACTTTGAGATGATAACCATACCTCTGTTTATGTGTAGTTTATCATTATCATCTTGGTTAGATGAGCAAAGCAGCCATACAGAGAGCTAGGGCAGCTTGTGCAGTGGGATATCTGTATGGATGTGCACGGAAGCTGCCAGGGGCCAGCTCATCCTAATGAGTCCATTTGTATTTTAGCTGTGCTTGAGTAGTGCTGGTTTTTAGCTAATTGCCTGCTTACATGCATTCAAACAATGGCTGCTGTGTGCTCAAGGACCTTCCCTGTCTGGCATTATTCGGATTAGGGTATTAGCCTTGTAACTGGCCAGTGCTGCTGCAGGGTCTTCTATTTCCATTAGTGAAATAGAATGTTGTAGTCATATCCATGGTATTTGAGTGCTAAGTTCATCCTCTATAGGTATCTACTTTCCTTCCGGTACGTGAAAGGAACCTACAAGAAAGATGGATATTTTTGGAAGCACAAGTTGCGATAAGACAAAAGGGAATGGATTCAAACTGCAAGAGAGTAGGTTTAGGTTAGATACCAGGAAAAAATTCTTTATTGTGAAGCTGGTGAGGCATTGAAACAAGTTGCCCAGGCTGTCCCATCCCTGGAAGTGTTCAAGGTCAGGTTGGACAGAGATTGGAGAAATGTGGTTGCGGCGTAAAACTTTGATGGTCTTAAAGGTCCCTTCCAACCCAAACTAGTCTGTGATTCTGTGATTGCATAAAATTTATGGTTGCATGCATATTCAAGGGCCCTGAGCAACCTGATCTAGGGGTGGTATCGCTGCCTGTGGTGGGAGGATTGAAGCTGGATGGTCTTTAAGGTCCCTTAAAAACTAAAACCATTTTAGGATGGTGATTCTGTGATGATTCAGAATTAGGCAGAAGGATGTTTGTATGTGCAAATGGGGTTGCTAAAATACTCATCAGGACAACCCTGGGTGCCTTCTTTCTTCACAGCAGCATGGTAACTAAAATACACCAAAACTAGACTGGAGACTTAAAGTAAGAAAAACTACTGATATCTACAAGTTCCTCTTTCTGCAGGCTGAGTTGCCAGATACTATGTAGGAAGGAATGTGTTCTCCTTCCAGATTAAGGAGCTTTGATGAATACAGCTACTCTGTGTCAATTACTATACTTTCATGGCCGCTATGAGGAGGATGTGGGAGGAAATGGGCAGAGTCTTAGGGCTCTTCCACTTGAGAATGTTTCCAGAGCACATAGTTTGGTTCCTTGGTTTTGGAGCAAATGCACCTTGGCTCCATTGTGTCAAAACTGATCTTTAATCAAAAAATGCAGCAAGATGTAAAAAGGATGAAAAGTCTTCTTCAGGTTAACTTTTTTTTCAGTGCTCCTGAAGCTGTTAAACCGTGATTTCCTATAGTTTTGTTTCCTATAGTTTTCTGTTCAGTTGTGGCTGGAGCTCTTCCTCCAGCTGGTGCATTTATTTTGTGTCTCCAGTCAGGATTGCCTGGCCTCTGGTGAGTCTCAGTTTGTGCTTTGATTTTTTTTTTTTCCCCAGTGGAACACGTGGAGGACATCCCAGCTCGTACTGACAGAACTCATGTGATCTTTTTCCAGTCCTTCATGCGGTTTTCAATAGGTTCAGTACACCCCAGTCCAAAGCAGATGTGTTGCTGCTCTATGTGCGCTCAACCATTGTCTGCAGTTTTGTGATGTGACACCTCTAAGTGCTTCAGATCTATTGCTTTATTTGAATTACAGAACATTAGTGCAGAGGATGAGAGGATTGACAGGTGGAGGTACTCATACCAAACTGTTTTTTTTTAAGTCTGTGGCCTTACCTTCCCAAAGAGCCTTCCTGATCAACATGTAATAGAAGCTTGCAAGAAGACAACTTATTGCTGGAACCATTTTTTCACATGACTATGATGAATCCCTAATGCTTCTGTTACCAGCAGGAGTTAATGGGAATGTTATGACTTGGTTTGTGCATGGTGGGGGGTCCTTTCTCTGATGCAGAATGAATGAAAACGGTGACAAATCCAGTGACTTGGAGCCAGATTCAGCACTTGAGACACAATATTTGAAGCCAAGTATCTGAGGTTCATTTACATTTCCTCTTGTGCTTGAGGTAGGCACAAAGCCTCCATATGGGGGGGTAAACATTTACATGTGTAGCAATTAACGCAGAGAGGAAGGTGAGCCATACTCCCTGGCAATTTTCACAAAATTGGATGAATTCTAAAGGTGCCATGTTGAAACAGAGATCAGAGTACATACACTAGGATAATTTTGTCTCTCAGGGGACAGGCATTACCCTAATTCTGTGTTTCTGTGGAAGCTGGCAGTGGTCTAGCTCTACGATGGAAGAGAGGAATGTGTTACTCAGGAAGCCCAAGGAGCCGTGCATCCACCTTAGGTCCCACAGCCCTTGGTGGGTGTTGGGTAGAGGCTACAGAGTGCTGCTGTGGGAAACTGCCCTCCCTGCTTGAGAGTTAGTGGGGAATTGACCTGTTCTGGACTGCAGAGGAAAGCTTGAGGCATTTAATCATGCTACAAAAAGCCCAAAGCATACAGGTCCGCTGTAAAGAATGGAGGTATCCCAGTTTCATCAGATGATGCTGTCTTGAAAAAGAAAACAGAAGGGGAAATGCTTTCTGCTGGAGGCTGTTGTCTCTAAAACTGTCCTATATCAGTTTGGGAGCTGCCTTGCACAAAAAGCTTGCACCTTAAATGTATGGATGCAGAGGGCTATTAAGCACTATTACCAGTGGGTATTAGGATGTTCATGTACTTTATAATCTTGCTTCTAATTTTCCTCTTTATATAAATGTACTCTTGACCAAGACCTTAGTGCCTTTCCCTTTCACGTACTTCCTTGTTTAAACTTTACTCCGATGAGTGCTGTGGTAATGATCACACCAGCGATGCCCTCTAATGATTCTGCTCTTTCTTGGTGTGGTCATTTAGGTGATAAGGAGGCCTCACGTGGCTTTTGCGACTAATTTGTACTTTGTTGTTCCTATCAGGAGAACAGTTTTCTTCTCTGTTTCTGTCCTTGATGTCTCTCAGGGGAGACCCTGTAGGATAGTGCATTTATCTGGAACTGGTGATGGGGCAGATGGTGCTGTCTGTGTTCTCTAAACCCACCTCTTTGGATCCACTGTTTTAGGGGAATCAGATTTTCACCAGGACTGTACAATCGAGTACTTGTATTTCAGATATTCCTGGAAAGAACTTTCCTTGTGCGGGTAGACAGTTTCAATTGAAATTCTTTCATATATGTTTATGTTGGGTTTTTTCTGAGCCCCCACCAGCCTTAGATGTCCATACCAGCAGAGATCTTGCTTAAAATCACTGAAGGGTAATTTTGCTGCTACTCTGCAATGGCAGGAGAGTTTTTTTATCTGTGAATGAAGTCAAGAATGAACTAAAGATGAACCTTTATTAGAAGTCATGATTTTAACAGCAGATTTAATCTCAATGACTTTTGTCTAGGTATGACTCTTCAGTTCTTGTCTGGTTTTAATGAAATGCTAGTCAGTTGTAGAAAATGGCCTTTTTTATCTCAGAAGATACAATAACCTTACTTTTTTAAAGGAAGTTTCATTTTGCTCTGATAAAGCAAAGACACTTTGAAACTAAACAGTCTTTTTGAAAACTTCCTAAAGTAAGCAAGTGATGCTCATATAACTTGCTATGCATTGTGCTCTTTTATTATTGAAGCATCTGCTTCAAGTTATTTTTCAGCTGCAAAACTTAAAAGAATCTTAAAATGTGACAAGGATTGTACATTCAAATTGACAGGTGAAAAAATTATTCTAGTTTTCATTATTGCTCTGTTTGAAGATCTTTAAATTCATTCTTCTGGTTCTTGCTTTTAATTCACAATGCATCCTTTTAAGAGATATCTTGTTGTGTTCATGGGCTGTTAGTTAAATTGCTTCTTGTTTCCTGAATGGGAACAATTTTCTTCTTCGAAGCAACCGTATTCTTGAGAATACTAAATTTGAATTCAGAAAAATAAGAGCTCTTTGTATTTGCGAGTAAATTACTTATGTAGTTCTGCTGAACAGAAGGTGAGAGGAGAAATGCAATAGGAAGATTGCAGACTTGTGTTGATCTGCTACATCATCACAAAAATCAGAATTACTAGTAATTTGTCATCTCTGTTGTTAATTGGTGTTTGAATTTGTGTTAAATTGGTCGTTTTTTGGGCCCTCTGTGGGTCATGATGGAAACGGGATCTTCTCCCAAGTGCTATTTCAGCAGAAGCTGGATAATGTGGCTTCCAATCTGATTAGCTTTAAAAGCAGGAGCAAGTACTTTAGGTGGAAAGGGTGGTATCTTAGGAAGGGTGTTTGTCAAGGAGACACTAAAGGCGTTAATGGTGACAAGGGGGTTGTAAAACCTTTGTAAAGCTGTCCCCAGTTGTTTAAGGTGCAGATGCGAGTAGTTACACACAGCAGTGTTCTGCCATTAGTCTGGGTGCACCTTTCAATATGAAACACAACCACAGCAAGCTTTTGTTCAGGCTTATATCACTGTGCTTATGCAACCTGTTAAAGAAATGGTTTTGTGTGGAAATGTGATTCTGTTTGCAAAGCACAGCCAGGTTGTTAGTTGTAACTCTGACAGGAAGCTTTTAAAGTGTGTTCTCAGGGCTACATTTTAAAAAGCTTGCTTAAAGCTACTTTTCAATATGTATGAGTCTCAAGCCTGTAATTTTTTATGAATTGGTGATTGTTCTCAATTGAATGCAGCTTCTTCAAATTGGAAATCTCTAGTGTGTTTACTATCCATCCTGTATCGCTCTTCACTTGCTGAATAGTGTAGTTCGTAGAACTGGATCCATTGTAAATTATTTTCCTGAGATACAGTTAAAAAGTGAAATCGTTTAAGTTCTGAATTGTCATGTCTCTTCAGTTACTTGTAAAAACAAAAAGTAAAGCTTGAATTGTAGTTCTATCAGATCATGGTGCACTTGAATGGTGGTTCTTACTGTGTTCTACTTCAGTGCTGTTTCATTCTTACCTTTGGTAATAAATACAATCAGCCTGGCAGCTGGTGGCTGATGAATATGGATTGAGGGTGCTATATGAATATCAGCAGTATTCTGGGTTTTGGAATCTGGAAATGCATTTTCCATCAAAATGGTAATGAAGTATTCTTTAGAAAAGGTGGTAGAGGCAATTAACAAGGTTAATGTGGTCGTGTGAATTGTCTGTTAGTATTTCTCTTCTTTCATCGAGTGCATTTGGAGCTAGTGAAGATGAAATCCAGACTAGTTTGCCCTGATGTGAGAGCCTAACAAAATCTGACTACAACCACAGTTGTCGTAGTACAAAACTGGGTTGGGTTGGTAAGGCTGGGACTATCCAGGACTGTCTCTGGCACTGGTGGGAGAAGCTGGAACCATCACTGCCCTCTCAGCAGTCCTCCAGCCAAGGTAGGAGCAGGGCACAGTGGCATAAACACCAGCGTTGTGTTTAGGTAGAAGAAACATATTAAAAATATCTCTTTCATGTTGCTGAAAGAAGAGATGAGAGAAAAAATTCTCTCTGAGACATCTTCTTAATTACTGTTGGATACAGTGATGTAGTTTATTAAATTAAGTTGTTCGTGGAAGTACTGTTAGGATAGAAAGTGGTTTTTACCCTGGAGCAGTAACTTTCAACTTATTTATCTGAATTTTCCAGTGTCACCAAGTTTTGTGTGGCAAACTTAAGCCTGCTTGAAATCTGTCTACTCCTCCTAAATATTTCAATTAACACCATGAGAGTCACTTGGGGCATCTCTGTCTTCAATGGCTTCAAGCTGGGACCCACTGCTGTAGGGTGTCTGACAGTGCTGTGGCTTCTGGCAAATGACCAAAAATATTCCCAGAAAGAAATTCAAAATATGGGGTTTAAGGTATTTGAGTAGGTGTTAGATTATTTGTAAATATGTCTGTCCTAGCTCATGAAATCAGGCAACTGCGTGAATCCAAATAATTAAATGAGTTTTAGTTCTTGGTATTCTAAGAAAAAATTACCTGATTTAGTTTTATGTATAAAGAACATAGTCTTGTAAGTCATTGAGAATGAAATTCCTGTGGTGGTTAAGACTATTAGTAAAAGTTATAACAAAATAGACAAAGCAGCAGATAGGCAACTTCGTGCTTTTCTTTTTGTGGTGTTTTTCACAGAGTTAACTTGAGGACAAGAAAATGAAATATGTATTTGAGCATGATCTAGTGGAAGGTGTCCCTGCCCATGGCAGGGGGTGGAGCTAGATGAGCTTCAAGGTTCCTTCTGACCCAAACACTTTCAGGATTCTATTATGTGAGCTTTAGATGACTGGGTGGTTTGCTGTCTAGTTTAGTAATCCCTGTAAAAGTATTGTGTCCCTTCAGTAGTTGCTATAGTTTAGTCTAACTTTAGGAAAAAGCATGCATGGTGTTTTGGGTGTGTGCTGTGGGTTCTGTACGCACAACATGTATCAGAGGAGGGATGTTCAGCTTAAAACTTAGTGAGTCTGGGCAGGAAAATCACTCTCTTAATCACTCTTAAAAACTAATTGAAACACAAAGCAGAAGTGCCTGTTTTCATATAAGATTCCCTTTTCCCTACAGGAGTTTTTGGAAGATCACAGCAAAAGTGTAACTGAAGCAGAAGTGAGGGCCATGTGCTGTGTCTGGCACGTTTCTGGTGTTTGTGCAGCTGGTTTTGCCTACCAGCTTTGTCCTGCAGCTGAGTATAGAGGTGCATGTATGTAACTTACT